>NC_041397.2:132472283-132787283 GCF_900747795.2 Erpetoichthys calabaricus | reverse complement strand
TCAGGACTGTAAGCAATAAGCAATCAGAGTGCACTGTTTATGGAAATATATATGAAAACAAGTGAATCCTTTATATTGCACTATATAAAATAAAGATTATTTGAATTTTACTGCAAGTTGTAACTCACAGAGACCACATTCAAATGTTGTTGGTATCTAGTGATATATTTAAGGTCAGAAAAGTAACTTATTAAAAATATTTATTCCTGCACTTATCTGGTCAGTGTGCAGCGAATGTATAGACTGCATGAACAGTTCTTGTAGTGGCAAGTGGTGCAATGCCCATAAATACCACCATTAATCAGTATATTAGGCTGAAACCTAATATAGTTTTTAATTTCAGAGTTAACCTGAAAATAATACCTGATAATGCTTGCTTTGCCTAAGTTCTGTATGAATTGAAAGTGCCAGGCAGAAGTCTTACGTGGTAAGCAGGAAAATGTGCAACATGTTACTTTATGAAATCAAGTAGGAAGGCATGGCAGTTTTCCCTATGTAAAATTTTAAAAATGTAGTCAAAGTAAAGCTTCAACTTCATTAGTACACATGAAGGTGGAACACAATTAATTAAAGCCCAGAAACAGGCTAAAAATGTGATCCTAAAAGAGTGGTAACTTCATGCACAAATAAAAAAAATGAAAATAATGTACTTGGTTATGCCTGAGTGACAGAAAAATGGAGGCCTGGAAAGGGTTTGTAAATGGCTGAAGGGTAGCACAATTTGATTGAAGTAGGTCACTGTTGCCTCAAAAACCTTCTGTTGCTTATGTGGCAGCATATTGATCTGGGCAAAGACGAGTCTTGCCATTTTAAACCGTCAGTCTCAAAGTTTCCTACTTAGAGAGGGTTGTCTGTTTAAGGACTGTATAGAGTCAATTACATAGTCAAAAATAACCAATCTTGCCAACATTGAGTGTAAGACAAGAAAAAACCTTGGATGGGATGCTAGTCATCTCGGGACACACTCGCTCACAGACCAACCCTCACTCATAATACAAAGTTCGATTTATAGTCTGTCTTGTGAACCATGTTGCAAAAATGAGTATTTGCCATTGTAACACTGTACTTTATTAAGTGGGTTTAGTAATCAATGAATGAATTGGTGGACAGATATTATTATATTATTTTATTATATATTATTATTGTAACATGTATATAATTGTGATCCAGGAGAATAATGGAGAAAATCCACAAATGCATCCAGAGACGTTGTGCTGGGAATCAAGTAAAGGTCTCTGGTATTTTGAGGCAGCAGTATTAATTACTGCACTGCTGTTTTTTTCAAATGTGCTTCTTTGGATTTGTTTTTGTGTGTGTGTGTTATCAGTATTTTATTAGGAGGATTAAGAAGAAACACAATACTCAACAAGAAAGAACTGATATATTGCATATAAAGTACCAGTAACACAAAAATAGGGGATAACTAGGTATAACACTTTGTCAATTATTGCTCAACTAGGGGGCTTCGCCCCCTGCTCGCTTCGCTCGCCAACCCCTGGCGTTGGGGCATGACAAAGAGTGAGATGTATGATTTAGATATAGTACAGTGTGCAGGTTTGGATGATGCGTATAGAAATAAAAAAATAGAGTGTTTGGCATAGAGTAATGTTTTATTGGAATATTTCTTTGTATACAACATTAGTAGTAAAGATGGTGTCTTGTCCTTGAATGAGTCTTCCTTGGCATGGATCATTTATAATTTTAACTTTAACGTCAGATGAACGTCGAACACGTGAGAAGGCAACATAAAGTTGTCCATGTCCAAAAACGGGTTCAGAGAGGTAGATGCCAACCTTGTCCATGGTTTGTCCTTGTGATTTGTTGATGGTCATGACAAATGCAGGTTTAATGGGGAACTGTCGGCGTTTCAATGTAAAAGGTAATTCTAGGTCAGAACTCGTAAGGTCAATTCTAGGAATGAGAACAGTATTGTTAGCATGTGATCCTGTAAGAACTGTTGCTTGAATAACATTGTGTGTCATGGTGTTGACGACTAACCATGTGTCATTGCATAAACCCTGTTTAGTGTTAAGGTTTCTTAATAGCATGATTATTGTTCCGTTTTTAAGGGTAAGGTTGTGTTGTGGTAATCCGGCCGGGTTAGTCTTGGATCTTGTTCTTTGTCCATTATCAAGACCAAAGCAATTGTAGTTGCCGCTATACCTTCTGCATTTGCTTTTGTATTGGCCTCCTTTTCAACTTCATGTAGCATTTTTATAGACTTAGCTAATGGGTGATTGTTTATGACATGAGAGACGTTTCTCATTATAAGCTCTGTGCATTGTTTGTTTTCAGGAAGGTTCATTCGTCGATAGATTGCCTCATCTGGATCTAGGATGTAGATTTGTGCATATTTGCGTTGTTGATTTGTTTCAGGGTGCACTGTTCCAATGCGATGCAATATTTGTCCACATATGCGAAAGCAGTATGGGCCATTGCCTTTTGGTGGCCTGATATGTACTCCGGTAGATGCAAAAGCAAATGAACTATTATAGGATCTAATGCAGTTCATAAAGTTTTTACTTTCAGGCACATCGTTAGTTAGAAGCTTCTGTAGATATTCAGGATATGAATGTAAAGGAGTCAGTCTAATCTGTCGCTTTTGACAACAACGTGTAAATTCATTATTTGTATTGCCAGTTGTTTCTTCTGGGAAGTTAAGTGAATGACAATGATTGCAAATGACATTCATTAATCCCAATGAATTTTCCTCAATAGTGGATTCATTATTGAAGGCGTTTTCAGCCATTTGGCTTAAGCGTTTAACATGTGTCTGGCGTTGATGTCCGCTACGTGCATGTTTTGCTTTTGGCGTTTGAGTGCCGCGTTGTTGCATGTCCAGTATTTGGGACGTGCTATTTTTTTCTTTTAATTTATTCGCCTCCGCTTTGCGCAAAGTCCATTTCAGTCTACGTCTTGCATTGTTTGTATCGAGCCTTGTCCGTTTTTGTATGTCGGTCATTTGAGCTTTCTCCTTTTGGAGTCTTGCTTTCTTTTTTTCTGGCAGTTCATTTGCGCTTTGTAGACGTCTGCATTCATTTATTTTTTCTCTTCGCTCCCTTTTTTGTATGTCTGAGACGCGAGCTCTTTCGTTTTGAAATCGTGCTTGTTTCGATGCAGCACTTTGAGACGCGCACTGTATGCTCCCACGTTCATTGTGTCTGTACATTTGGGCACGTCTCTGTAACGGTGTTACTTGTGCTTTGCGTTTTTTTGATCCGCGACATTTTTTCTCCCGGAGTTTCAGAAGCGCGTTTTATGCTCCGCCGTCTATTTTGTTGTTTCTTTCGTGTTCGTGTGTTTGTTCCTGTTATCCTTTCCGAATCGTTTTGTACCCGTGACCGTGTATTCATGACTTGTTTCTTTCTCAGCATGCGAAATATGGATAAGTAATAAGGAGGATCGCACTCACTGTTAATATGTTTCCTTTTCTGCAGTTGAACGGTTAATAGTGCTTTATTGTAAGGAGATCCACCTATGCTGACATCTATGCTGCCTAGTGTGAAGGTGTTGACGTTCACTTTAGAATATGTGGCTTTGGGTGTCACTTCTTATGGATGTGTGGGGGGGGGGGGGGGGTGAGGATTGTTGTTGCGCGAGCGTCTTCTTTCTTTTTGTGTTCCTGTGTCTTGTTGAATCCCCCTCTTTGTGTGTGTCCCGTCCCTTGCTTGTAGGGTCTGTGGGGTGGTTTTGTGTTCTTTTTTTTTGTGTTCCATGGGCTTGTTGAATCCCCCTCTTGGTGTGTGTCCCGTCCGGTGCCTGTAGGGGGGTGGGGGGTGCCTTGATGTTGTGCGTGAGCCTCTTTTTTTTTTTTTTTTTTTTGGGTCTAGTTTCGTGTGCAATGTGTTTCGTGCTTTGCCTGCGTTTGACTACTTTTTTATGTGCCTTTTCCTTTTTTCGGTGCTCGTTGCGCCTCATTTTTTTGACTCCTTTTTTCTCTTTTTTCTGTGCTCACTCCTTTTTTCTGTGGTCTTGTCCGCCTCTCTCGTCCCCTCATCTGCCTCTCGCGGCCTCTTTTGTCCCCCTCTCGCGGCTCCTTATCCGCCTCTCGCGGACTCTTTTCGCGCCTGCGCAGTATGTCTTTTTGCGTTTCTTTGACTCCTTTTTTCTCTTTTTTCTGTGCTCACTCCTTTTTTCTGTGGTCTTGTCCGCCTCTCTCGTCCCCTCATCCGCCTCTCGCGGCCTCTTTTGTCCCCCTCTCGCGGCCCCTCATCCGCCTCTCGCGGCCTCTTTTGTCCGCCTCTCGCGGCTCCTCATCCGCCTCTCGCGGACTCTTTTTGCGCCTGCGCAGTACGTCTTTTTGTGGCTACGGCCCATGGCCGGATGTCCCTGCGTCCATCCGGTTTAGCATTCTCGGTTAGTAATATGGATCTTAACAAAAGCTCTGCTTGGTAATAGTAAGATTTACAAAACAAGAATGGCAAATATGACATCCCATGTAGTGGGACTTTGGGCACTAAACTACACAATGGATGTCCTTATAGTTCGGAACTGAACAGGACCAGTAGGAGAGAAGTAAGACAAAGAGACAAGACAAAAATGGGGCAGTTTATTTATAGGTGCAATCACAAGCAAAACAAGAACATGCAGGCTTTGATATTCCGTCCAACAGCAATGACACACAAAACTAATAAAGAAGAAATATGATGACTATTTATAGCAATTTCAGTGAAAATCCCGAAGTCCCAAAAGAAAAAAGCAAACAGGAAAAATAAACTTATATACACAAGTAGATGGCAGTCTTCCTCAAAGAAAATACTCGCAGAAAGCTACTTCACAATAATATATACAAAAAGACAAAAAGTGCACAGAAACCCAAAATATATAACTACTTCCACCAATCAAGTACTATAACTAGGGTATCTCTATAATATAAAGAAAATATACTGTGTTTTAAAAAAACGCACAAGCCAAAATTATTTATTGCAATATAAAAATGTTCTGCAATAAACTGTTCCTCACATTCACCAAGGGGCCAATAGACAGCCCCTGCAGGCAAGAAGTATTATATTCAGTGCCGATTTTTTGACCAATCATAGTGTACGGTGCCTCTTCCAGCCCATTGTGGGTGATGCAAGCATATCCACATGTCTCTGCAAGGCCTCAAATTCAATATGGCCTCACATCTGCGGTGGGTTGGCACCCTGCCTAGGATTGGTTCCTGCCTTGTGCCCTGTGTTGGCTGGGATTGGCTCCAGCAGACCCCCGTGACCCTGTGTTCGGATTCAGCGGGTTGGAAAATGGATGGATGGATGGCCTCACATGTGCGCGTGAGCACTCACTTGGTTCAGGCTCGAGCAACCATGGCCTTCAAACACTACAGTAAATTTTTAACTTGTTTTTTACTTTGAGATCCCCATTACATTCCATGGTAAAGTAAACTAAATGCTCCGCAACTTTTCACTTATTCCAGCAGTGGGTGATCCAGATACCGTGTAAAGCTATTTGGGCCTTGAAGGCACCACAGGTGTCAAGCCGCCAGTGCCTCACCATGAAGCCACAGCGAAGAAGCGCTAAAACTTAAGTGGATGCCTTATCTCATGCACACAAATCAAAGTCTTTTTTCCAAACTTACACTATACTTAAAAGGTTATTTTCATTTTCTTTGGTAATGCCTGGCTAGGCTGCAATACACAGCTTCACATTTTAATTCAAGCTACCTGTAGTGCACATAATAGTGATCTACTGGTATGTAACAAGCTTTTTATGTGATAAAAGCAATTAGTGACTAAAATACACACTATATCAAGCCCTTAAAGTCTCCATTCTAAAGTGTCACCAGATTAACTAGCCACCCACCCATATCCATAATATCAAAAATGTTAACACTAGCTCATAGCACCGCAGCTGGTAAGTCAAATAAAGAAAAGCTGGAGCAAAAAAGAAAGAAGCAAGGAGAAAGCAATACTACAACTTTTTAGCAATGTAGGATAGTTTTGCTGTTAAAACTCTTTAGATGTAATCACTGGATGCCTTATTAATCTTCAATGTGGATAACTCTTGTTAAATCAAATAATTAAATGAGGATAGATAATTCTTAAATACTTACTAATTTTGGGGACTTTAGGAAGCAAGCAGTTGTTTCATAGCTTCTGTGATTAGGCACAGATGAGAAAGGAGTATTGTAACTGAAAATATCAAAAAGAGAAAGAGAAAAAATGGGGAATTAAAGACCATAGGGCAAGGACAGGAGGGTGACACCAAGACAGGAAATAAGATGTGGGAAGAGATGATCTGGGACAAATTTTAATTATGTGGAGCCTGTAATGATTTTGATAGAACCCTTGCCCATATTCTTACTGAGCAAATTATTAACTAAGAACTCTAGGGGAAACTGTAACATTTTTAAAGACATCAAAATCATGTATTTATCAGATTAATAAAATTATAGGGAGATTCCTGCAGCAAGGATAAAAGGAAAGGCTTTCTAAGAGAAGGCATTAAGGATTGTGTGTGGATTGAGTAGAGCATTTTTTCATTAACTTTTTCACAATCATGCATAATTTCACCCTTTTCTTTTATCCTTTAACCAGTTCACAGAAAATACATTTTACAAGGATTTTTTTATGTTAGGAATATTTCTAGAACTATTTTTCTATATTTTCAGTAAAATCAGGGTAAGTTACTATACCATCTAACAATCAATTAACAGACACCATCTCACATGAAGTTTGATTACATATTCAGTTTTTTATTTTTCAGTTGTCTTCTATTTGGTTTAAGTTTATATTCATCCATCCATCCATCCTCTTCCGCTTATCCGAGGCCAGGTCACGGGGGCAGCAGCTTGAGCAGAGATGCCCAGATTTCCCTCTCCCCGGCCACTTCTTCTAGCTCTTCCAGGAGAATCCCAAGGCGTTCCCAGGCCAGCCGAGAGACATAGTCCCTCCAGTGTGTCCTGGGTCTTCCCCGGGGCCTCCTCCCTGTTAGACATGCCCGGAACACCTCACCAGGGAGGCGTTCAGGAGGCATCCTGATCAGATGCCCAAGCCACCTCATCTGACTCCTCTCGATGCGGAGCAGCAGCGGCTCTACTCTGAGCCCCTCCCTGATGGCTGAGCTTCTCACCCTATCTTTAAGGGAAAGCCCAGACACCCTGCGGAGGAAACTCATTTCAGCCGCTTGTATTCGCGATCTCGTTCTTTCGGTCACTACCCATAACTCATGACCATAGGTGAGGGTAGAAACATAGATCGACTGGTAAATTGAGAGCTTCGCCTTGTGGCTCAGCTCCTTTTTCACCACAACAGACCGATGCAGAGCCCGCATTACTGTGGATGCCGCACCGATCCGCCTGTCGATCTCACGCTCCATTCTTCCCTCACTCGTGAACAAGACCCTGAGATACTTGAACTCCTCCACTTGGGGCAGGATCTCGCTACCAACCCTGAGAGGGCACTCCACCCTTTTCCGGCTGAGGACCATGGTCTCGGATTTGGAGGTGCTGATTCCCATCCCAGCCCTCCTCCACCCCCAGGGCCCTGCCACCAAGGAGTTTTTTGACCACCTTGGTGACCTCAGTCCCAGAGATGGGGGAGCCCACCTCTGAGTCCCCAGGCTCTGCTTCCACATTGGAAGGCATGTTAGTGGGATTGAGGAGGTCTTCGAAGTACTCCCCCCACCGACCCACAACGTCCCAAGTCGAGGTCAGCAGCGCACCATCACCACCATATACGGTGTTGACACTGCACTGCTTCCCCTTCCTGAGACGCCGGACGGTGGACCAGAATCTCCTCGAAGCCGTCCGAAAGTCGTTCTCCATGGCCTCCCCAAACTCCTCCCACGCCCGAGTTTTTGACTCAGCAACCACCAAAGCCGTATTCCGCTTGGCCTGCCGGTACCTATCAGCTGCCTCCAGAGCCCCACAGGATAAAAGGGTCCTGTAGGACTCCTTCTTTAGCTTGATGGCATCCCTCACCGCCGGTGTCCACCAACGGGTTCGGGGATTGCCGCCACGACAGGCACCGACCACCTTACGGCCACAGCTCCGGTCAGCTGCCTCAACAATAGAGGCACGGAACATGGCCCATTCGGACTCAATGTCCCCCACCTCCCTCAGGACGTGGTCGAAGTTCTGCCGGAGGTGGGAGTTGAAGCTACTTCTGACAGGGGGCTCTGCCAGACATTTCCAGCAGACCCTCACAACATGTTTGGGCCTACCAGGCCTGACCGGCATCCTCCCCCACCATCGAAGCCAACTCACCACCAGGTGGTGATCAGTTGACAGCTCCGCCCCTCTTCACCCGAGTGTCCAAGACATGTGGCCGCAAGTCCGATGACATGACCACAAAGTTGATCATCGAACTGAGGCCTAGGGTGTCCTGGTGCCAAGTGCACATATGAACACCCCTATGCTTGAACATGGTGTTCGTTATGGACAATCCGTGACGAGCACAGAAGTCCAATAACAAAACACCACTAGGGTTCAGATCGGGGGGGCCATTCCTCCCAATCACGCCCTTCCAGGTCTCACTGTCATTGCCCATGTGAGCATTGAAGTCTCCCAGCAGAACAAGGGAGTCCCCAGAAGGTATGCCCTCTAGCACCCCCTCCAGGGACTCCAAAAAGGGTGGGTACTCCGAACTGCTGTCGGTGCATACGCACAAACAACAGTTAGGACCCATCCCCCCACCCGAAGGCAGAGGGAGGCTACCCTCTCGTCTACATTAAGTTTATATTAAGTTTATATTATATTATTATTATTATTATTATATTAAGTTTATCATTAAGTTTATATTACTTTTTTTAATATTAAATATCACTGAAATATACAAGAACACATTCTTAAAACTATTTCCAAAATTTACAATGCTTTGAAAGATGCCCTGACCCTGCTGTAGCCAGAGCCAGTAAGGCTTAGCTGAGCTGCACAGGATATGGATGACTAGGGTGAGAGAACAAAATCACTTAGCACTTTAAGAATATGACCCCTTTATAGGTGAAAGTGATCCCACTCTGCATAAAGAGTAGGACCCAGGCATCAGAAATTATCATTAAGATGGCTGAGAGATAGGATGAAGCAATCCTAGTTAATAAAAAGATAGGGGGAGGGTTAAGTGAGTGGAAGGTTAAAAATCATGTAAAGAAGTTTTTGATTGTTTTTACCTATAGAAAAATGACAAGGCCATTTAAATCAACAAATGAACAAGCAATAGCTCACAAAAAGTTAACACGTTTTAAAAGTTTTTTGGAAACAAACTCCATTCAGGCCACAATCCACAAGAGTACAATAATCATGAGAAGTCAGGCCATGATGGTGTCAGAAGTGGCATCTGAGGTTTGTAGGGATGCAAACACAGATGAAAAAGGTTTTGCTAGGCTTAAGTACTTTAACTGAGCAACTGTCGGCTATCTATCATGGAAAATATAAGGTGACAGTCCATATGTGTTAACCTTGACTTTTCCTAAAGAGAAATATGAAGGGACCCTGCATTTTCAAAGGCTGGCAAGTAATGCATATTAGCAATTTATAAATTTAGTTGATGGAAGAATAGAAATAGGAGGAAGTCATACATTGGGCAGGCTAATTTATGTTTTCATTCACTGTTAAAATTAAATTCTGTATTTCACTACTGTTAATCATTGCACTAGAGATTGGCAACATTTTACTTATTGGTCAGACATGCAAGTAAGAATGTGACAATACAGCTATTTCAGCTACTATTACTATATTATCTAAATGTAAATAATATATATAATGTATATGTAATATACTGTATCTAATCTCTGTATAAAAAATCCTAACCCTAAAAGTGCAACGATTTTGTGCAATGATTTTATGTGACTTATTTGTCATGCTTTATATCCATTTTCTAACCCGCTGAATCTGAACACAGGGTCACAGGGGTCTGCTGGAGCCAATCCCAGCCAACACAGGGCACAAGGCAGGAACCAATCCCGGGCAGGGTGCCAACCCACTGCAGACGCTTTATATTTTAAATTATTTTAAAACCTATATATATATATGTTTGGTATCACTCTTTTCAGAGTTTATCGAACTTTAATGTGATATTGTTAGATCTTCAGATTCTTATTCTTTTTTTAAATTCTAAACTGAAAAATATCAAGAACTCGCATCCCACGAGACAAGACTTTGTGCCAAAAGATTTAACCACCCCCGGGGCCAGAAATAACAGACAAAGAGTAGTACAGCTGCTGTACAGGCTTTTAAATGTTCGAAGCGCTGTGCGAAATCCAGATCACACAGCACGGCAGCAGCAGCAAGCCAGCAGCTGATTATGCAAAGAAGAGGTAAAAAAAACTGTATTTGTTTCCCATTGTATCACCGTTTAAGACGGGGGGTTTTGGAGGAGCGACCGCATCTCCTTGGGGTGTGTTCAGCCCCCCTCTTCACAACATGAGCGGCAGAGACATGAAGTGGCTGGCACGTAGCGTAGTGGGGTGGTAGGTGAGCGAAGAGAGCAGGGTGGAACCCCCTAGTACTGTATATATACAAAATTTGTCACATCAATATACCATATAAGATTGGAGTCTAAGCAAAGAGCTCAAAACATAAAAAAACAGAAGAAAATGGAAGCATTTTGTAGAATCAATGCCAAGCTGAAGAGATGAACACACACACACACACACACACACACATATATATATATATATATATATATATATATATATATATATATATCTACAGTAATCCCTCCTCCATCTCGGGGGTTGCGTTCCAGAGCCACCCACGAAATAAGAAAATCCATATGTTTATATGGTTATTTTTATATTGTCATGCTTGGGTCACAGATTTGCGCAGAAACACAGGAGGTTGTAGAGAGACAGGAACGTTATTCAAACACTGCAAACAAACATTTGTCTCTTTTTCAAAAGTTTAAACTGTGCTCCATGACAAGACAGAGATGACAGTTCTGTCTCACAATTAAAAGAATGCAAACATATCTTCCTCTTCAAAGGAAACAGAGAGTAAAGCAAACAAATCAATAGGGCTGTTTGGCTTAAGTATGCGAAGCACCACGGTACAAAGCTGTTGAAGGCGGCAGCTCACACCCCCTCCGTCAGGAGCAGAGAGAGAGAGAAACAAAGTCAAAAATCAATACGTGCCCTTTGAGCTTTTAAGTATGCGAAGCACCGTGCAGCATACTTAAAAGCTGCACACAGAAGGTAGCAACGTGAAGATAATCTTTCAGCATTTTTAGACAAGCGTCCGTATCGTCTAGGTGTGCGAACAGCCCCCCTGCTCACACCCCCTACGTCAGGATCACAGATAGTCAGCGCAAGAGAGAGAGAAAGAAAAGTACGTTGGGTAGCTTCTCAGCCATCTGCCAATAGCGTCCCTTGTATGAAATCAACTGGGCAAACCAACTGAGGAAGCATGTACCAGAAATTAAAAGACCCATTGTCCTCAAAAATCCGCGAACCACCAAAAAAGCCGCGATATATATTTAAATATGCTTACATATAAAATCCGCGATAGAGTGAAGCTGCGAAAGGCGAAGCGCGATATAGCGAGGGATCACTGTATACTAATAAAAAGCAAAGCCCTCACTGACTCACTGACTGACTGACTGACTGACTGACTCACTCATCACTAATTCTCCAACTTCCCGTGTAGGTAGAAGGCTGAAATTTGGCAGGCTCATTCCTTACAGCTTACTTACAAAAGTTAGGCAGGTTTCATTTCGAAATTCTACGCGTAATGGTCATAACTGGAACCTGTTTTTTGTCCATATACTCTAATGGAGGAGGCGGAGTCACGTATCGCGTCATCACATATTGCACCTCCTACGTAATCACGTGAAGTGAAAACAAGGAAGAGATTTACAGCACGAGTCAAACGCGGGAACGAAGGTAAATGACATTAATTGTTGAGTGTCTTTTAATACTGTGTAATTGTTGAGTGTCTTTTAATACTTTGTAAGCATACATATTAACAGATGTGCAATTAAACGTGTGCATTTACAGGGTGATTTCTCAGGCTTAAAGCTCGAAGTGATCACTCGAGTGAAGGCAGCTTCACAAAAAAAACAGATCCTTAACAAACTGTTATTGGTATATTTTCCCTCAATTTTAAAAGGTTTTCTTTTCTTCTTAATAAAAATTTAAAAGCAGAACTTCGCCGGTGCGAACTGCGGGGATTTGAGCAACTGACGCATACAGACATATTCATGAGTGCAGGTACTTCGGAAAGAAAGCACCATGTAAACCTAAAGTTTAAATTAAGTTCATAGACCTACAAAAGGTTGCCATTGATTTGAGGCAAGATTGCTTTTCTCCTGTACAACTATACGTTGCATTCTGAAGAGTGTGCTTGCACGGCTTGGTCATATTACAACCGGAGTGCTGAACTGACAACGTGATATACAAACAGAACAATCGTAAAAACAGGATTTAATAAAAAGGCTGCTACCGTTGGCAAAGCAACGAAAAAGGAAGACCTTATATGACGTTCGTTTATAAAACAGCGGAGAGGCTGTGTGAAGTCAGTTTCACAAAAAAACAGATCCTTAACAAATTGTTATTAGTATATTTACACTCAATTTAAAAAAGGTTTTCTTCTTAATAAAAATTTAAAAGCAGTACTTCGCCGATGCAAAGCACGAGGATGTAGATAGATAGATAGATAGATAGATAGATAGATAGATAGATAGATAGATAGATAGATAGATAGATAGATAGATAGATAGATAGATAGATAGATAGATAGATAGATAGATAGAGATTATATATATATATATATATATATATATAGATAGTTAGATAGATAGATAGAGATTTATATAGATAGATAGATAGATAGATAGATAGATAGATAGATAGATAGATAGATAGATAGATAGATAGATAGATAGATAGATAGATAGATAGATAGATAGATAGATGTGCAATTAAACGTGTGCATTTACGGGGTGATTTCTCAGGCTTAAAGCTCGAAGTGATCACTCGAGTGAAGGCAGCTTCACAAAAAAAACAGATCCTTAACAAACTGTTATTTGTATATTTTACCTTAATTTTAAAAGGTTTTCTTTTCTTCTTAATAAAAATTTAAAAGCAGAACTTTGCCGGTGCGAACCGCGGGGATTTGAGCGACTGACGCATACAGACATATTCATGAGTGCAGGTACTTCGGAAAGAAAGCACCGTGTAAACCTAAAGTTTAAATTAAATTCATAGACCTACAAAAGGTTGCCATTGATTTCAGGCAAGATTGCTTTTCTCTAAAAAGGAGAAACCCTCATTTATAAAGGTTTGCTGCAGATGACTTAACTGAAAATAAATGAATAGTTCCTATGTGTATAATACATATTTATCTATTTGACTTATGCCTTTATTCCAGCAACTTGCAACATCTGAGGTACAATTTGTTACATTACTTTTGTTTTTTGCAGCACAGGCAGGTGAAGTGACTTCCTCAGGGTCACACAGTGGTGTCAGTACCAGGATTTGAACTGACAAGCTCCGGGTTTGCTGAAATATTACTGAAGAAAGAAAAAAAAACGAAAACGGGCAAATGGGGCTATGCATACAAATGTCCATCCATCCATTATCCAACCCGCTATATCCTAAATACAGGAGCCAATCCCTGCCAACACAGGGCACAAGGCAGGAAACAAACCCCGGGCAAGGTGCCAGCCCACCGCAGGGCGCACACACCCACACACCAGGAACAATTTAGAATCGCCAATGCACCTAACCTGCATGTCTTTGGACTGTGGGAGGAAACCGGAGTACCCAGGAGGAAACCCAGACAGACACAGGGAGAACATTCAAACTCCACGCAGGGAAGCGAACCCGGGTCTCCTAACTGGCACCTTTCACTGCGCCACCATGCCGCCCGCATACAAACCTAAAAGGTTTAAATAAAACAGAAATATATACTTTTATTTTTACTTCCTTAACTTGTGGAGGGTGTATCCTGTAGCAAAGCCCTAACTTTTTTCATGAAAGCCCCTTTCAGTCAATAAGCCTTAAAAACAGGTGTAAAGCTAAACTTGCAGCACCGCTATTCAATTACACTTGCCTAACGCCTCTCCTAAGGGGACATACTGTGGGATCTGGGCATCAGTAAAAGCACCAATCACAGGCCCGATTAGAAAGCGGAAAGCTGTGATTTGTCGTCTCCCTCCCATGTAACAATCACAGCCCATGTTACAACTCACTATGTATATATGTGTATATGAATATATGTATATGTGTGTGTGTATGTATGTGTATATATGTATGTGTATATATATGTTGATATGTGTATATAGATATGTATATATATATGGATGTGTATATGTATATATATGTATATGTAGATATGTGTATATGTAGATATGTGTATATATATGTTTACATAACCTCTTTAACACACTACTTCTCCGCTGCGTAGCGCGGGTATTTTGCTAGTATATATATATATATATATATATATATATATATATATATATATATATATATATATATATATATTTATGTTACAGCCAAAACCCGAGAGGTTTGGCCAAAGTCTGAATTACTAGAAATGACTAGTGTATATGCTACTTTGGCCGGCCATTTCACGAAGTGGCGAGAACTCACTGGTCAAAATTCGATGTGCTGATGTAAGACTGTCCGCTCAAGGTGCGAAGATGCTTAGAAATTTCAGATGCAGATTCAGAAGTGGGTTTTCCATTCTGCACAGGACATCAGATGTTTGGAATCCACATGGTCTTTTCCTACCTGTATGGGGTTTTCTTAGACTTTCTGTCCACATTCAAAGGATGAGATTGTTAGCTTAAATGGTGATTATGAAGTTACCAGAGCATGTGTGCGTGATTGCACACTCAGTCCAGGACAGGTTCATGCCTTGCACCAGATTTTTGAACGAATAGATGAATTAAGCACAGTTTTATACAGACTTTACAATTGCCATTTGCCTTGCTATTTACTGAGGTGATGTTTTTAAAACAGTCATTCATATTTATTTGCCAATTCAATTATCTTCTATATACTAAAACACTAAGAAGTGTAAATTCAATGCTGTTTGTCTACTCAATCAGAATTCAAGATACTATGTTATTTTAAACCTTTATTATCTGAAACTACACACGAAAGTCTCAGAATCTCAGTTGTATTAATATTGTTCATATAATTAATAAAAAATATGCCACAAACAAAACCTTTTTGAGATCCACACTTCATCTACCTGTGGCTGTGAAAATTATAATACATATAAAAATATGTCCATAACTCGACTGCAAAGCAAAGAAGGCGCCTGGGTATATTTGCAACTTAGCTGGGGGGTGATGCATAGTTAAAACACAAATAACCCCCACATGATTAAGCTTGAGAGTACATATGCAACCAATTACAGCAAACAAAACTTCATCCTGTACAATGCAACGTTTCAGATTGCACTGTAAATAGCCCATCCAAGGTTGTATCAATCAGACACATGTAATGTGGCACCAGTAGTTTTTGCTTTTAAAATTTGCTTTTTCAGTATTTTATGGGTTGCATTTTGAATTGATTTCTCTGGCTGTATTTTTAATTTTGTTGAGCAAAACTTGACTGCAGGTAAGGTGACCCAAAGAGATTGCTGTGACGAGTGTTGGCTTACACTAGTTCTTGTATAGTAATCTACACCAAGTACAAGTTCAGAGTGCTTATACAGATTAACTGATACAGTATATAACATAAAGCACTGAGTCCCCACCTTTTTGCATTTAAGGACTACTTTTCCAACTACATGTACAGGAGGTTGTGGACCACCAGCTTATATGTAATATTGTAATGCCATAAACCATTAATTGTTGTAGATGAACAGACCGATATTCAATAACACAAGTTAGTTGCCAGAGGACAAGGAAACTGTAAGGTTATAGTAATGAAAAATAATTTACTGTATTTATACAATTCATTGGTTACAGGCATACTGGTTAAATACTTTATATTCATACAATTCAATGGTTAGAATCACAAAATATTTAGCAGGAGCCTCATGCTTGCATTTCACTAACTAGTTTTTCAATATTGGTCTTAAAGAAGTAAAATTAGTCTCAAAGCTGGTACTTTTAAATGGTTTGCATGTTGTGTTTTTAGAGCACCAAGAGCAGAAAGTGCTGTTTCACACATGTGGGTTGAGTGAAAAAGAAGAAATACTTTAAATACTTTTTCACTCATTCCTGTATATTCTTCACATATTTGAGACAAGACGCTTGTTACATTAATACAGCTACTTTTTATTGTCTTAAGATGCAGGTCAGAAGACAGAATTATGTTGTTCTTGCTCTGAAAGTGTTAGTTTCTCATTTTCAGAATGCAAAAATTGATCCAAAACTCACAAGTTTCCTGACCTAATATCAAAACTGTCTGGAAAACAATCTTCAGAATTCATTTGCATAGCCTCAATGTAATAATTAATACAAGAAAACCCTTCTCTTGTGTTGAGGTCATATACTGTATGTTGGAGATGTATTCTGAGAGGAGATGAAACATCACAACAATTCTCCTGTGCTTTTCTCTCCCATAATTTTAATATTTTTCTTCTTAAATGATGCAATTCTGATTTTAATTTTTCCTCAGATTAAGGTTTAGCTCATTTATCAACTGAAATAGGTCAGACAAAAAGGCCAATTTTGCCAGCTATTGTTGATCTTTGAAATTATTAGCCAAAGTTGACTTACTATTCATAAGAAATGTAAATACATCTTCTCTGAACTCATAAAATCAACTTAAAACTCATCTTCGAAAAAGCCAGCAATCTCTGTGTGCAGAAGCAGCTCTGTATGAGATGATCCCATTTCCTTTCATAAAATTGTAAATAGTCTTGAATTAAGCACATAGCTTTTAATAAAGTTCACAGCTTTTCAGCACATAACAGAGCACCATTAAGTTTAGGGATTCTATGTTTTGGCAGCAAGCATTTCTATATGAATAATACATTTTTTTAACCAATCTTGTAATCCCAGATATTCAACCTTTCATTGCATCGGCACCATCAGTGCACAAACAATTACATCAAGACAAGTATTTTTGTACATAAACATTTTGTTACCAGTTGTATGACCTGGCTTTTCCAGGCAAACCATAAATTATTTACAAGTGTGAAGTTTTAAAAGTCAGTATACTAAACATAAACTAGTAACATAGCTTTGTTTGTTGCATTAGTTGACTCATCAGTTTGAAGAAAAAATAAAAAAAACAGCACTTGGATTGTTTCACTTTCAATATGAAGTGATTTTGTATAAATGAAGACATTGCCGAAATCTTTTGTGTAACTGTGTTGTTAGAAATGTCATTTTTGGGAAGAATTTTTCCCCCAAAATTTCACAATTTGCCTCAAGAATACACAGCAAAATAAAATCTTGCCTATCATGAACGATTCTGTTTGCTTGAGTAATTTCTAAAGATATAAAATATGATGCATTTAGACTACCTTTCTTATGGCTGCACAATGTTTCAACTACTTTCTTTCTTGATTTCAGCTCAGATTCTTTATGTTTAAATAAGAGTCATTAGGCCTACCTACAAAATTTTGCCGGATTCATTGCATTATTGCTTAAAATTTCAGCACATACTACACATTGTGAAAGTTGAACACATGAAACCATACTTAACATATTCTGAACTGTATTTATAGTTTGCAGCTTTCCTAAGTTTATGTCCACTTGCAACTTACTTCAACAACACTCGGTCTAGCTTCACATCAACAAGTTTTCATTTCAAAAGTTCAAATAATTTATGTTGCATACTCATTTTAAATGGAAGGATTGAAAAAGAGCTGTATAAAAGAAATACTACTAAAACATTCCTTGATATCTAGTACAGTTCAGACATATACAACTAAGCAATCACTGACAGTAGCTCACAGACAGTGGCATGCGCCATGATTGGAATGTAAAACACAGTTGACATGTAACACATCACTGTTGGCGTGGGAGGAAAAATAAACAGCCTTATACTGTAGGCCAGGGGTGTCGAACTCCAGGCCTGGTGGGCCGCAGTGGCTCAAGGTTTTCATTCTAACCCTTTTTCCTAAACAATGAGCAGTTTTCACTGCTAATTAATTTCTTTTCCCTTCATTTTAATAGCCCTGTTTTTAAGGATTCAGCCCTCTGAATTGATTAGTTTTTTCATTAAATGGCAGCCAAACAGAAATGAGATGTGAAATGAGCCAACAGATGACCAGCTAAATTGGGGCTTCAAACTCCAACCAATTTCACTCCAACCAGTCTCTTAATGAGAAGCTGATTCTTGCTGTTAATTAAACCCATTACTTAATTCCACGGCTAGTTGCTGCTCTCATTCTGCCACAGCAGACATTTCCCAAACTGTTGATTTTCCTCTTTTTCTAAGAACACCGTCAAAATCCTTTGGTGACCTGAGAGTTCTACCTTACCGAGACCTTCACCTTTCTTTATTTTCAGATATTGTGTGATGGGCACAGGTGAGCTGCTCATGTGGTGGCTTGTTTTGTGTCTCATTATTGTTTGGCTGCTAATTAAGGAAAAAGAGACAACTAAGAGGTCTGAGTCAAGTTAATTAAGACTAAAGCAAAAGAAGTTAATTAGCAGAAAAATCTGGTCATTAATTAAGAAGATGGTTAGAATGAAAACCTGCGGCCCTCCAGGACTGGAGTTCGACACCCGTGCTGTAGGCCATAAGGCCATTGATCACATGTAATTTATGATCCCTAAAAATGTAGGGCGGGTAAGAGCAAAATCAAATTAAACAATAACAAAGATGTAAGCATTTTGGATGTTTTTATTAAACACATTAACTTCTAGCTAACTAAAAAAAACATTTAACAGTAAAGAATAGGAAAACAAAATCTCCAGCTAACATTTTCTCTAAGTAAATTCAACTCTAACAGTTGTATTATTTTCTTTATAATGGACAAAGGCACTGTTTTGCTGACTTACATCATGATGGCTACCCTTCTCCTGGAATTCCTCTCGCTCATACACTACATAGTAAGGTCCGCAATTATGTAATCTCGATATGGCAGTGGTTTTCAACTTCAGTCTGGAGAGACCCCACTTGGTTGCTCATTTTTATTCCAACCAATTTTAAATTTAGTGAATTATTCTTTCTTTGAATTGATCATATTGTTTAGTTGTCTGGCCTACAAATACTGCATTTCTAAGAAATTCATTAGTATTTTATATTCTGTCTTAGCTTTAAGTATTTATATTTCTTTTGCCATTATTTCCTATTTAATTTACTCTTTTCTGTAGTGTTTGCTCCCTTAATTGTAAACAAATCCTGATGATTAGCGATGAGCAGTATGGACACAGATGCAGCCAGCACTGAATGCTAAAAGGGAGCAATGATTTGACTGCCATTTTCATTGGTCTGTTCTCAATAACAAACATTTCAAACAAATTGGCAAACAAGTCAGTGAAGTATTTGCTCAACCTTAACATGCAGTGTTGTCAGCATTCGGAAACATTTTACTTGTTAAATCTCAAAAAAGCATCAACTGACCCATTTTTATGAGTCTGATAATAACAGATACACTAGAGTGATGACAAATAGATGGTCCCCTTTGCTGTACTCATCATGCTGATGCTGACTCTGTCCTGTGTTCACTGTTCATTGAAATGAAAATTTCTTATCATACTCAAAGCTGAATTCCAAAAAACAATGGGCCAAATAATTTTTTAAATTATTTTTTGCCCATTTCTCTTTGTGTTGTTGCTTAAGGCTTAAATTAAATTAATTTTACTTTTCATTTATGATTTTCAATTAAATTAAATGATTATAAAAAAAACTGTAAGTGGATTAATAATCCTTTTTAATTGAAAAAAGTAATAGGGTGACCATATTTTACAAGTCTTAAACCGGGTCTTGCCCATTGAAGTTTCATGCACAGGTAAACAGTAGATATATAAAATCAAAAGGGGGGGGGGGTGATTTTGTTTCCCTTGGAGTTCTAAGGACCTTGTTGTATGGGCTCCCCCTTGTAGTTTTACACACTGAATACTACCTAAGCTAAATCAAAAAACTGAAGTTGTCTTGTCCCTGTTGAAACATTTTGTTAATTATTAAATTATTTAATGGAATGCATAACCTGAAATCAGGACTGTCCCGAGAAAACTGGAATGTTTGGTCATATTTCCAACCTGGTTGCCCACTCCCCCGGGGAATGTGAGATTGCATTTCAGGGGTGCAACAAAGAGGAAGGATGCATTGTGATTTGTCAAAATTGAGTGAGGTGCTTTGTCCGACTTTATCGTGGTGCAATCGGTGTCTTGGCAGATCATTTTTAGGTTATTTATTAGTTAATGCTCCTGTTGTATGATATGAAAAAAATCAAGCAGCATGAGTGTAATTGTCATCCATGAAATTCACATTCTCGTGAGTTCCTTGCTGTGAGCAGAGTGTTCGTAAAGGCAAATAACATTTTTTAAGAGAATGGAATTTGGACCTTGCAATTATCAATAAAGAAGAGTGAGGCCTAGTATTGATTTCAGTACAAGCTCTGATTGTGAATTTTGAGGTTTGATTAACATTTTTTGCAGTGGGGGACAAGGGGGACTGAATTGGATGCAACGCCTGCTGTTTACACTCAGCCCATCTCTCCTGTTGACAGTTCTGGCAGTACAGCAGCAATTTTAATTCTGTAGCACATCTGTTTTAGAACTTCAGTGCAGGAGTTATCGGAGTACAAAGCTCATTGACTGTGTTTCATTGCTTAGGGGTGCGCTGGCACACTTTGCTTCATGAGGTTCTCCAATCTCCCAGACCCACCAATCGTTGACTGTGTGTCATTTTCTTTGTGGCACTTGTGCTTCGCAGTATATCCCAATCCCCAGAATGTCAATCAAGTATCTAAGCTTCACAGGGGACACATCCACAGGACTATTGAGATTTGTAAAGGTAAATTGCTCAATTTATATTTAAATTTTATGCACTGAGTTAAAAGGTTTTTTTTTTTAGTTTAATCTGTTAATCCACGGTACTGAACATAAATTAAACATGTTCTAGGGATACAGAGCATAGAAAAGGTTGGGAACCACTGTCCCTGTTATAAAAGTACATCAATCAATGTACACTTCCCTTTTTGCTAACATAAAATGCAAGCTTTTGAGGCCTGAAGAAGGGGCCTGAATTGCCTCGAAAGCCTGGATATTGTAATCTTTTTAGTTAGCCAATAAAAGGTGTCATTTTGCTTGACTTCTCACTACATTCATAATGGCTAACACTGTGCAAGACCCTAGTAATGCTAACATAAAGAAAAACAAATTTTAAACTAGCAGAAAAGGGTAGGTGAAGAAATTATCGACTAGAATGACTGCTCTCACATTGCTGGCTTGTAAATCTAAAGATCATGCACACAGCCATTAATAATCTGGTTGTGTACTTGTATTTATAACTTTTAAACTTTATAATGCAAAAGGCCAATGGACCTAGTAGTGATAGTAGTAGAAGTAGTAGTATTATTGTCATATGTACAGAGAAACTGAAATTCTTAATTGCATGTCTGACCAACACCCAGCATGTCACCATGACAAATAAAAATGTATTAAAATATAAAACTGGATTTTATTTAATAGAAAAAAGTCTGTTTATCTGACATGCCTCTATTTCCTCTTGTTGAGCCATGCACACCTGATTTTTATACGTTGTTTAATCAGCTCAACTTGCTTTTTGTTGTAATTCAGTCGATCCCAACATGATCCCTTCTCTTTATCCCTTACTTTGTTCTTTTGTATGCATTGACTATTAACTTTCCTTGTTTTAAACAAACCAGTACCAACTTCCAAAGATGGTATCCACACCCTAGAATGCAATAAGGTGTGACATATCATACATTCTCAACAAAACAGGAGGCACTTTTTGAAAGTGTCTTTCATGACCAGCACAGGACAGCAAAAAATTCCACATTATATTTATTCAGCTGAATACAGAATGTGCCATTTTTTGCTACTTTTAACTGAATATTTTTGGTTGCCAAATATTCAGTGCATCTCTAATTCGCTGAGTTGTGTAATATATAAGGTGGTCCAGATCTAATTATACAATTTTCATTACGCTATAACTTATTAAGTTTATTACATAGAGAATTCACAGCACCTGCTCTGCACATAGAGATTTCACTTAAAATTGCTTTTGTTACCGATAGATGGCAGCACCTGCCCTGCATTCCAAAATGGCGGAGAGAAGGTTATCAGTCGAACAGTTGCATAATTAGATCTGGACCACCCTGTAAACATTAAGTTTATGTGTTTATATTTTAAATGCATAGGCTTTTCCCATTGTCTCAATACGTCCCTTCCAGTCATTTATTTCAGTTCTCTTATGTTGCTTTGTTTGTATCCATGTTAGTCGTTAAAAAGCACTCAGTGATAGTATTAACCATCAAAAGCATATCATGAAACTTTGATAGATCTTGTGATATTGCTTAACCTCTTAAGGAATCTTATTGAATTATTATTTGTAATTTATATTTTATTTTTAAGGTTTTTCATTTTATTTAATGTTAACATTAGAATTTCCCCATGAGGCCTTTTTGATTCCTGTGGATCTGATGCAGGGTTGCAATGGCCTGTTACTATAGGTGTGGTTTTGGAGGTTGCACATCATGAAGTCTTTGTACGTCAGTGCCACATTATTACTGACATCCAAAATTGTGGATTTTATTTATAAAGCTTCTTTATCTGTTTTGATAGATTAGTATAATGATCTTCTTGCAGTAAGTTTGATTTTTGCCTTTTGATTAATATTTTGGTTTTGATGAAAGTGTAGTTCAGCTGACCCAGTTTTTTGTCTTTTGACAGCCTTTTGACTTCATGATTTCTTCTCTTAATCCTGATCTTCTAATCTTTTTTGTTTTTTGACACTCTCTATCAAAACACCTTTAGAGTGATGTGATGGTTCAGTGGGCAAAGGCTTTTATTATTGCAGATATAATCATGTATCTATGGCAATGATCTTTAAATGGTATCTATGCATGTATTTCAGGAAATCAAAGCCTCACACTAGTTTATAAAAAAACTGAAGAGCCATTTTTTCTTTTTATCTGTGTACTTATGCAGCTCTTCTCAATGTCATCTTTAATGCACAATAAAATGTTGCATTCACATGGCTGTGAGATAAAAACATACTTTAACTTATGTTTTCAAACTTTCATACTACTCTGTTGTAGATTCAAAATGTTATATATAGTATATCTATATACTGTATGAGGGTGGCACGGTGGCGCAGTGGGTAGCGCTGCTGCCTCGCAGTTGGGAGATCTGGGGACCTGGGTTCGCTTCCCGGGTCCTCCCTGCGTGGAGTTTGCATGTTCTCCCCGTGTCTGCATGGGTTTCCTCCGGGCACTCCGGTTTCCTCCCACAGTCCAAAGACATGCAGGTTAGGTGGGTTGGCGATTCTAAATTGGCCCTAGTGTGTGCTTGGTGTGTGGGTGTGTTTGTGTGTGTCCTGCGGTGGGTTGGCACCCTGCCCGGGATTGATTCCTGCCCTGTGTTGGCTGGGATTGGCTCCAGCAGACCCCCGTGACCCTGTAGTTAGGACTATAGCGGGTTGGAAAATGGATGGATGGATATACTGTATGACCAGTGTTGGAATATACTCATATATTTGTTGTATTTCATTTACTCTACTCAAATAAACTAACAGCTATTAAGATCCCAGTGAGAAAGTAACTGACAAAATACATTTTCTCTATTAACTAATCATGCATTTAGATAGATAGATAGATAGATAGATAGATAGATAGATAGATAGATAGATAGATAGATAGATAGATAGATAGATAGATAGATAGATAGATAGATAGATAGATAGATAGATAGATAGATAGATAGATAGATAGATAGATAGATACTCTATTAATCCCCAAGGGGAAATTCACAGTTTCATACAATGATTCCATTGGCAGTATGATCTCTGTAAATTAGGTTGTCGTAAATTGTAACATCATGATCAACAAAGTCTTTTAAACATCAAGGCGAGTATTCAGAATTTGACTTTAAACCTATTAAATATTGAGCAGTTGTCATCAACTTTAACTTCTGAGGGAAGACTCCGGCATTTTTTCTGCTTGTTGCTTATATTCTACCAATAGCCAACACGCAAAATGCGTAGAATGATCTGTGTAAAGTTATTACAGAATAGGAACTTTTTACATCCAAAGAATAATTTTTTTATTGCTAGGAACAGTAACAAAGCAAATTTAGGAATGTTTCCCTTGAATATTACCAGCATGTCACCAGTCACATAAGAGGTGCTAATACCCTGGATCTTCCCAATAAAAGACATTTAACCACCTGCTGGAGTGTGGTCCCAAACAGAGAAAGCAGAAGAATGAGAGGCTTCAATCCCAAGATGCTCCATGTTTCCACAATTGTATGCAGAGATGTCTGAGGAATGGTCTCACGAAAATTATAGATCTAATGTTAAAGATTTTCCTGCCATTTGCGACCCTGGTGGCACTTCTGTTATTCAGCAAGATCACCCACAAAAAATTAATTGATTAATCTATGTCCTGTCTATTGTGTGTATTTAATAGTAAAACATGTTTATTGCTTAGTAAACAAAAAACATATGCTTAACAACACATCTGTGCAATTTTAAAACACTCTTTATGTAGAACAGGCCTGCCTGTGTCTATCCCAGAAATATCAGGTTCAGAACCTAGAGTCTGGATGGAATGCAAGTTCGTCCTAAAGCTTACAGTGCATTCGGAAAGTATTCAAAGCGCATCACTTTTTCCACATTTTGTTATGTTACAGCCTTATTCCAAAATGGATTAAATTCATTTTTTTCCTCAGACTTCTACACACAACACCTCATAATGACAATGTGAAAAAAGTTTACTTGAGATTTTTGCAAATTTATTAAAAATAAAAACATTGAGAAAGCACATGTACATAAGTATTCACAGCCTTTGCCATGAAGCTCAAAATTGAGCTCAGGTGCATCCTGTTTCCCCTGATCATCCTTGAGATGTTTCTGCAGCTTAATTGGAGTCCACCTGTGGTAAATTCAGTTGATTGGACATGAATTGGAAAGGCACACACCTGTCTATATAAGGTCCCACAGTTGACAGTTCATGTCAGAGCACAAACCAAGCATGAAGTCAAAGGAATTGTCTGTAGACCTCCGAGACAGGATTGTCTCGAGGCACAAATCTGGGAAAGGTTACAGAAAAATTTCTGCTGCTTTGAAGGTCCCAATGAGCACAGTGGTCTCCATCATCCGTAAGTGGAAGAAGTTCAAAACCACCAGGACTCTTCCTAGAGCTGGCCGGCCATATAAACTGAGTGATCGGGGGAGAAGGGCCTTAGTCAAGGAGGTGACCAAGAACCCGATTGTCACTCTGTCAGAGCTCCAGAGGTCCTCTGTGGAGAGAGGAGAACCTTCCAGAAGGACAACCATCTCTGCAGCAATCCACCAATCAGGCCTGTATGGTAGAGTGGCCAGACAGAAGCCACTCCTTAGTAAAACGTACATGGCAGCCCGCCTGGAGTTTGCCAAAAGGCACCTGAAGGACTCTCAGACCATGAGAAAGAAAATTCTCTGGTCTGATGAGACAAAGATTGAACTCTTTGGTGTGAATGCCAGGCGTCACGTTTGGAGGAAACCAGGCACCGCTCATCACCAGGCCAATACCATCCCTACAGTGAAGCATGGTGGTGGCAGCATCATGCTGTGGGGATGTTTTTCAGCGGCAGGGACTGGGAGACAAGTCAGGATAAAGGGAAAGATGACTGCAGCAATGTACAGAGACATCCTGGATGAAAACCTGCTCCAGAGCGCTCTTGACCTCAGACTGGGGCGATGGCTCATCTTTCAGCAGGACAACGACCCTAAGCACACAGCCAAGATATCAAAGGAGTGGCTTCAGGACAACTCTGTGAATGTCCTTGAGTGGCAGAGCCAGAGCCCAGACTTGAATCCGATTGAACATTTCTGGAGAGATCTTAAAATGGCTGTGCACCGACGCTCCCATCCATCTTGAGAGGTGCTGCAAAGAGGAATGGGCAAAACTGGCCAAGGATATGTGTGCCAAGTTTGTGGCATCATATTCAAAAAGACTTGAGTCTGTAATTGCTGCCAAAGGTGCATCGACAAAGTATTGAGCAAAGGCTGTGAATACTTATGTACATGTGATTTCTCAATTTATTTATTTTTAATAAATTTGCAAAAACCTCAAGTAAACTTTTTTCATGTTCTCATTATGGGGTGTTGTGTGTAGAATCCTGAGGAAAAAAATGAATTTAATCCATTTTGGAATAAGGCTATAACATAACAAAATGTGGAAATAGTGATGCGCTGTGAATACTTTCCGGATGCACTGTATATATACATTTTGTAAAATGCCAGGTTGAATGTCAGATTATCACATTGTTTAAATTAGAAATTATTTGTTTTAAAAATGTTTGCATTTGAGACATTTTAAACTCTCTACAATTCCACAAAAATGGACCATTAATGAAAGCTGCTTAAATGAACTCAGCTTCCTGGTGTTTACAATTTCTTTATTCATTCCTTGATCCTCTCTATATGAATTTTCAACCCACTTCCAAGACATCATGTTTAAAGAGCAAGTAGTTATTCAAAGTGCTTTTGTTCTGCCTGGTCTTTAAAGCCGTAATCCCACTAAAGCCATATCTTCTGCATACTTAAAAAGTTTATCAGTGGCCTACAGTATTCTCATTCAGTTAGTATACAAAAATAAATACAAAGGTGGCAAGATACAGCCCTGGGGAGCATCAGTTTTTAAAATAATTATATCTGAAAATATTACACGCCGGGCGGCACGGTGGCACAGTGGGTAGCGCTGCTGCCTCACAGTTGTGAGACCTGGGGACGTGGGTTTGCTTCCCGGGTCCTCCCTGCTCTCCCCGTGTCTGCGTGGGTTTCCTCCGGGCGCTCCGGTTTCCTCCCACAGTCCAAAGACATGCTGGTTAGGTGGATTGGCGATTCAAAATTGGCCCTAGTGTGTGCTTGGTGTGTGGATGTGTTTGTGTGTGTCCTGCGGTGGGTTGGCACCCTGCCCGGGATTGGTTCCTGCCTTGTGCCCTGTGTTGGCTGGGATTGGCTCCAGCAGACCCCCGTGACCCTGTGTTTGGATTCAGCGGGTTGGAAAATGGATGGATGGATGGATATTACACGCCTAATAAGGACTCAACCCTGGGAGTTTTCACATTTTATTATAATATATTAAACAATCTTATTGTTTTTATTTACAATTTTTGCCCTTGATTGATATGAATATTTCTATGTGTGAAATTATAGTTTTATACATTATTCTAAATTAACTAATTACAAATAAGGAATGTAATGTGACAGGTGTATTGAGCATTCTCATACATCTGTATGCAGTTTTTAAAACTTCTTGAAAGAAAAATCCTTACTCTTATAGAAGAGATAACTATTAACATTTTTTATTTTATCGAATAGATGTAAAAGAAGTTAGCGTCCAAAAAAGGTCAGAGACACAATATTTCCACTATTTACACTTCCTGTTTGACAGACAGCTATATAACGGACCAACACCCTGATTAGAGATGTTTCCTACTTTTGGCCTAGTGCTGTGAGGATAGGCACCTCCCATCTCTGACATGGAGGTATGCAAATTTTCAAATGTTATTTCAGTGGTCAACAAGCCAAAATAATTAGACTGAACTGGAAGATTTTGCTTCCTGAACACGTTTGGGTGAATCTTATAGACTTTAACTTTTTCAGGGCAGATGATACCAGGGTAGATTGGCAGATAATTTGGAATCTGTTAAATCATTACAGAAGGACTTGGACAGCATACAGGTTTGGGCAGATTTGTGGCAGATGAAATTTAATGTCAGTAAAATGGCGAGGTATTACACATACGAAGTAATGTTAGGTTTGAATACACAATGGGAGGTCTGAAAATTGAGAGCACACCTTACGAGTTGACAAGGATTTAGGAGTCATAGTGGACTCTACGCTATCAACTTTCAGACAGTGTTCAGAAGCCATTAAGAAGGCAAACAGAATGTTAGGATAGCGCAATGTGTGGAGTACAAGCCCACACTTTATAATGCACTGGTGAGGCTTCATCTGGAGTACTGTGTGCAGTTTTCATCTCCAGGCTACAAGAAGGACAAAGCAGCGCTAGAAAAAGTCCAGAGAAGACTTACTAGGCTCATTCCAAGGCTACAGCAGATGAAATATGAAGAAAGATTAAAAGAGCTGAGCTCAGTTTAAGCAAAAGAAGATTAAGAGGTGACATCATTGAAGTGTTTAAAATTACAGTATGAAGGGAATTAGTACAGTGGATCAAGACTGTTATTTTAAAATGAGTTCATCAAGAACATGGGGACATAGTTTGAAACTTGTTAATGGTAAATTTCACACAAACATTAGACAGTTTTTCTTTACCCAGATACACATTGAACCATAGACATTTGGAATAAGCTACCAAGTAACGTGGAAGAAAGTAAGACTTTAGGGACTTTCAAAACTTGACTTGATGTTTTTGTGGAAGAAATAAGTGGATAGGACTGCCAAGCTTTGTTGTGCTAAATGGCATGTTCTTGTCTAGATTGTTCTAATGTTGCTGAGAATTTTCTTGGCAACTACAGAGCACTAAACTATGTCTATCTGGTGGACAACATGATTCAAGCATACAATGCCATTCACCATTGGTTCACTTTCCAGCTGATCTTAGTGCAGTCAATGACAAACAGGGACATTGCAATGATAAAAATGTCTTATCAGGGCAAGTCACATACAGTACATCAATATTGGCTGACTATTGTTAGACACTGAAATGAAAAGCATCAGCTGCTGAGTACAAACAAAAATCACCAGCAAAACATCTTTAGCTTAACTGAACAAACACAAACTGTCAGCATCAAAAGGTGATAAAACATTCATAAAAGTTCATTTCCTGTTCCTTCAAATTTCCATGTCACAAAGTCAATCTTAAATTTTATTTGTGCTTAACTTGAAGCTGTCTTTTCAAAATCAACAAAACATTTTCAAGAATCAAAACTTTTGAAAAAAAAATAGTCCAGTGTGACCAGTCACAGAGACCAGGTCCAGCACATAACACACATTTATTTAGAGTGGGAAACGCTTTTGTTTCATTTCCCACCTTATGCTGCATAGTACAATAAGCCGTAAATACACAAGCCACAGTCCTTCTTGTCTCTTGTCCTCTCTCTCTCTCTCTCTCTCCTTCCGCCTTCATTCCTCCTAGCAAGCTTTGTCCACTTCCTCCCAACTCTGGCTCTCAGAGTAGTGGCAGCTGGCTCATATTATAGGGCACCTGAAAGTGCTCCAGATGTCTGACAACCTTCTGGGGAATTGCTGCAACACAGGGCTCAACGGTACCTGCTGCACTCCCTGGCTGCACCCATGGAACCCAAAGGGGCTGCTCCAACCTCTAATTCCCATGGAGCCCTGTGGGAGTCCAAGGCACTGCTGCAGCCCAGGGGGGACTGCCATCTATAGCTCCAGAGGAGGTACAGCTCTGAATATGTTCTCTCCCCAGGTCCTTCCAGTAAAGAGGAGTCCTGGCCGGGTAAGGGCTCAAGCCGTCCGCCAAACCAGTGTTATTGGTAATTAGGTTTAAACATGGTAAATTTATTGTTAAACATGAACAGATTTTAAAAGTGGTGCAATCACCACTCCTTAGTAATTCATATCGCTATGTGCATATAAAATGTAAAAACCTTGTCTGATATCCAGCAAAAGCTTGTTTTTTAAGGAATTCCAACTGTGGAATCTGATTATGATACTAGTATCCACAGCTACTTCCAAAGTCATGGAGTTGTGTGATTTTTGCTGAAAACTGCACCATATGTAGCACAATGAACATGATATTGGTAACCTTTTGTGAAAATAATGATGTATTTTATTTTAAATCCGTTTTTGAGTTGTTCAATTGATAATCTCCAAAAAAGATTGCAATTGCCTTCCATTGGGACTCATATAGAGAAATTTCATGGAGTGAGAGCTGGAGAGTC
This sequence comes from Erpetoichthys calabaricus, assembly GCF_900747795.2. Taxonomy (NCBI): domain Eukaryota; kingdom Metazoa; phylum Chordata; class Cladistia; order Polypteriformes; family Polypteridae; genus Erpetoichthys; species Erpetoichthys calabaricus. Next base: position 132,757,389 of record NC_041397.2, on the reverse strand, counting down.
AGGAGCATTTTGAAAATTATTTATAGTATCTCACCCCCAAAAAATGAAAAGAGAAATATATTATTTGTCCAAGCTGTAAGGAAATTATTGGGTATGTCCCAAATGTCTGCAGGCGTTAGTATCTCTCTAAGATTTAACTGGTGCATAGAGAAAGGTTTTAAAGTGATTAATGCTAAGTGGGATAATGAATTCTGGGCCTGATGTTTGCTCAGTGAAATGGGTGTGATGCCTTCAAGTAACTGCTACAGAAGTCATTTAAAATCCTTTAAGTCTGAAGTAAGTGGCTTCTTGTCCATCACATGCACATCTTGGAATGTAAATGAATGTTAAACGACAGACTATGCTCTTCTTCCTGTACCTTTTAAATATAGTACGGATTAAGCAAAAAGTTTTAAACTTTTTTTCTGTTGCTTTAGGGGCAGATTTTTGTTTTAAATGATAAATTTAAATAATATGTGTTCTGACTTTGATAAACATACCAATAACAGGGTTTCTTGAAAAGCTGTGCTCCTACTGCATAGTTGCACTACTTTACTTACTTGTAGGTTTGGAATGATGCACTAAAGTAACTTTAATTTATTCTTTATTTATTGTTGCTTATTGTCTCATTTTAAATAAATGTTATGTTAATAATGAGGGGGATTATTGTAGAGTAGTTTGAAAAACATGGAACTTTTTGGGTGTGTATATTTTTTATTATTCATAAAAACTCAGTTTTACATATTACAGAATTTGATATGTTTGCGCAAAATGAATGTTTAGAGGCTTTAAAAAAATCATTGTCTTATTTGTAATGGAAACTTTTATAGTAACTGACTCATGTTTGGAATTGTTTTTTGGGATATATAGGTTTATTAGCTCTTAATAATTCTTAACAAAAATGGTTTCTTGCTGTTGTATCAAGCAAAAAGTAACATTTTTAGCAAAGTCTTTTCATTGTAAAGCTCTAGTTTATGCAGGTTCTTGTGCTAAATATTCACTGTTTTAAATAAACTGAATCTAAGGTAACTTTTTGAAGTTTTTTTGCCTGACATCTTTGTTTCCTATCTATTCATTTTCTCCACTGGCTTAAAACAACTACAGCGGAATAGGAAACTATCCAAGCAGCACTGAAAACAAAGCAGAAAGCACCCAGGCACAGGATGCCATATACATATAGCTTGACCTGTGTTTAATTTAAACACATTGTTGAACTGGTTATCGGTTAATCTAGTATATTATCGAGCGTTTCAAAAGGCAGAAGAATTGTGTATTATGGCTAGTGTGGTGGACAGCCGGGACACCCCTGTGATGGAAGGATGGGGGAAGGCAGCTTTTCAAGGTTACTGCCTCCCCCAAGGCACTAGATTGCAGCTTCCCTGGGATCTGGCAGTGCCCTGGACTCCCGCAGGGCATCCTGGAACTTGGAGTTTGGTTGTGCAGCCCTGTTGGGTGCCGTGGTTGATGCCAGGGGCAGCTGTAAAGGAACACAAGGACTCGTGCGATATTTATAGGAAGTACTCCCAGGTCACGAGGCTGGGAGTTCCAAAGTACTTCCAGGCTGAAGGAAAATGTAATTCTTCATCTGACCCAGAAGTGCTAGCAAGTCATGTGAGTGGAAGAACAGAAGCACTTCTGGGTCAAACACTATATAAATGACTGGTGGAGACCCAGCAAGCGAGCCAGAGCAGGGAGGAGGGAGACAAAGCTTGCTGGAGAGGAGTGGAGGAGAAAAGAAGAAAAAGCAGTGTGTGTGAATAGTGCTTATTGGGACTGTGTTGTGCCTGTGGGAATGGGGAAGGAGTTGCCCACAGGCGAAGAAAACAGACATAAAGACTTGTGTTTTTACACGTGTGCCTCTGGTGTCTGTCTGAGTCAGGTTGGGTGGCTGGTACACCCCCTAGTGGTCTTCTTACACTAGAGAGAGTAGAAATGATGATACTTCTTGTCAACTACAGAAATCCTGTACATGCCACTGGTCAAAATGAAGTGAGCACCAGATTTTGTGACTTGTTAATACTCCAAAGGCACCACAGTGGCACAACACCACTGGCTATCCAGTGGAATTCCAGGCAGACTCCTCCAGACTAACAAGTGGAAACAAGAATATAATGTCTGAGACAAGTTAAATCCTGATGATCAGTGCAACAGGAGAATGGTATAGGAGTGACGCAGCTGTGTACCATTCATCCTTTTCATCCTCAGACCAGATGATAATCCAAAAGAGGAGCCACAATCCCACTTCCTGTCTCTCTGCTCTCTGACACTCCATAGAGAAGATCTGCTTATCAAAATGAATATTCATTTTTGAAGGAAGTTCATTATTTAACCACAGAAGGCAAATACAGGGATTTCAGACTGATACACCTAACCTTCTTGATATAGCCGTTTGTGCTTTTGTGTTAGAATATAAAGATAGTTTATTGTACAGATGTGTGCTTTTAATCTATTTCTGATGTCATTCTGTTAAATTACATATTTTTGTTACAACTACTAAGATTTTTTAGTCCCATTTCTTCTGTTATTTCTCTTTTCAGAGAAGCTGGAGAGCAGCTGTAATGTACTCCTCTGTTTTAGATCAAACAGCAACATCCAGGAGTGATATATGCATAATCCAGATCAAACAAATACTGTCTTTTATTTTTCAGAGACACCCAGCTCACAAACTAACCTGTAGACCCAAATGATTTTGTCCCATCTTCAAAATACAGTAGTCCAAATTCACATAAAGAATGCTCTTACATTTTTTTAGAAAGCACATTAAATGCTATGTATAGCAAAACTGACTGCATATTATTTAATGTTAATATTTTTTATTTGTTGCTGTTCATCAAAAAGGAATTGTATTCTTCTTCTGAAAATTAAATTTTCAATTTAGGAATATAAAAATTCTATTATAAAATCAGTTCTTAAAATCAAACAGATAACGACTTCAATATTAATTGGTCAGAATATGCTATTATTTTGTCATTAAACTGCAACATCAGTAGGGTTGCTTAGATTATCAGTCTAAACAGTCAAAACTCAACTAAAGCATACATATGTTAATTTCAAAGAAGATAAATTCTTTTGTAAATGTCTATATATTAATAGGTAAATTTAAGAAAGATTTAAAGAGTTATTGTATCTTTGGAGATACTAAGCCTTTTGTAAGCACTTTCATTAAAAGAATGAATATTCAGCATGTTACAATTGTCTACTATTGTCCAAATACACAATCTTTCAATATTTGAATCTCCAAAGATGCCACAACAAGTGTAGAGATGCTGATTTACATTTACATGTGTTTGATAGCAGATACAAATTTCACATACAGTATAATATGTAGTGAAATCCTTAGTTGCTTGACTCCAATGACTGTGCATCTAAGAGAATATAAAAGGAAAATAACAATACATGACTTTATAAATATTAATAACAATCATTAATAGAATTTAAAATGTGTGATAAATAATAGATAATTAAAAAATCAAACAATGTAGGAGGTCAATAGAATCGATTGACATCATTCTGGGGTAATATTTGGGAACAAGTGTCATAGGGCAAGGTGACAAAATTGACCACTACAAGTAAAGAGCTTAGAATACAAATACAAGCTGGTAATAATTCCTAACAGCTAATATAAGTTAGACAGAAATTCAGCAAACAAGAGAGTTTTCAAATGCTTCTTAAACACATTAAGGGGATCAGAATTTTGAACGGTGGTAGGCTGCTTGTCCCACCAGCTAGGAGCTACACACAAAAACAGTCTGGAGTGAGGATTTAATACCAAATTCTATTCATCAGCAGACTTGAGAGATCGAGATGGAGCATAGAGCCTCACAAGTGTCCCTGTGTATAACTTTTATATAAATGTCTATGTGTGGAAGTGTGTGTGTCTGTCCAGCCCAGAAGTGAGAAGTGGAGTCGGGGTAAGAGCTCCACCTCCAAGGAAACAGAAAACTCACTTAGCCTCTAATAACACAAGCAGGGCCAGCACATCAGCAAAACAAAACCTCAGAAGAAAGACAAAGTCGCTTAATTAAATTAAAGAAACACTTTTTAATCAGAATATAGCATCAAGTCAATGGAACTTCTGGGATATTGATCTGATCAGTTAAGTAGCAGAGGGGGTTGTTAATCAGTTACAGCTGCTTTGGTGTTAATGAATCAACAACAGGTGCACTAGAGGGGCAACAATGAGACAACCTCCAAAGCATGAATGGTTTAACAGGTGGAGGCCACTGACATTTTTCCCTCCTCATCTTTTCTGACTGCTTTTTCACTAGTTTTGCATTTAGCTGCAGTCAGTGTCACTACTGGTACCATGAGGCGATACCTGGACTCTGCAGAGGTTGCACAGGTAGTCCAACTTCTCCAGGATGGCACATCAATATGTGCCATTGCCAGAAGGTTTGCTGTGTCTCCCAGCACAGTCTCAAGGGTATCGAGAAGATTCCAGGTAGGAGAGCTGGACAGGGCTGTAGAAGGTTCTTAACCCATCAGCAGGACCAGTATCTGCTCCTCTGGTCAAGGAGGAATAGGATGAGCACTGCCAGAGCCCTACAAAATGACCTCCAGCAGGCCACTGGTGTGAATGTCTCTGATCAAACAATCAGAAACAGAATTCAGGAGGGTGGCCTGAGGACCCGATGTCCTCTAGTGGGCCCTGTGCTCACTGCCCAGCACGTGGAGCTCGATTGGCATTTGCCATAGAATACCAGAATTGGCAGGTCCACCACTTTCACAGATGAGAGCAGGTTCACCCTGAGCCATGTGACAGACGTGAAAGGGTCTGGAGAAGCCGTGGAGAACGTTATGCTGCCTGTAACATTGTTCAGCATGACCGGTTTGGTGGTGGGTCATTGATGATCTGGGGAGGCATATCCATGGAAGGACGCACAGACCTCTACAGGATAGACAATGTCACCTCGATTGCCATTAGGTATCTGGATGAAATCCTTGGACCCATTGTCTGACTCTACGTTGGTGCAGTGGGTTCTGGGTTTGTCCTGGTGCACGACAATGCCCGGCCTCATGTGTTGAGAGTATGTAGGAAATTCCTGGAGGATGAAAGAATTGATACCACTGACTGGCCCCCACGCTCGCCTGACCTAAATCCAATAGAACACCTCTGGGACATTATGTTTCGGTCCATCCAACAGTGCCAGGTTGCACCTCAGACTGTTGAGGAGCTCAGTGATGCCCTGTTCCAGATCTGGGAGGAGATCCCCCAGGACACCATCTGTCATCTCATTAGGAGCATGTATACAAGCATGTGGGGACAATACAAACTACTGAGTACGATTTTGAGTTGCTGCAATGAAATTTTGGCAAAATGGACTAGCCTACCGCATCATTTTTTCACTTTGATTTTTGGGGTATCTTTGAATTCAGCCCTCTGTAGGTTGATTTCATTTCCATCAAACAATGTGGCATCCTTTCGTTCCTAACACATTACTCAGTCCATATCAGTATAGATATCCAGCAAGATTTTTTTTCCCATTGAGATCAGATGTGTTTTAAAAGTGTTTTTTTTGAGCAGTTTATATAGGTGCCATTTACTACTGTGAGTCAGGCATCAAGGCTTTCAACTGGAAACCAATGTAGTGATCTGAAGGGAGAAGTGGCATGTGGCTGCTTTGGCTGATTGAACACCAGGCATGCTACTGCATTTTGAATCATCTGCAGCTGCTTAAGGACACATGCCTGTACCTCTGCCAGCGGAGGGATGCAGAAATCCGGGTGCGACAAGAACAAAGCCTGGACCAAGAGTTGTGCTGCATACTCTGTTAGATACTGTATGTCTTATCTTATTAGAAGTAATATGCTGTCAGTCTCCAAAATGTCCTGAATTCAATTCATTAAAACAAACCAGTTAATTTTCAATTACTTTAGTCATTTTAAATTAGGGATTTATTAACCAAAGCATACAAAAATATCTGGCATACTGCAGTAGAATGGATTGGACATATGCCCAACCTTCCTCACAATCTGTGGCATAGAAAATGTATAAATGTTGTGAATGCCTTTGAGCTTTTTATGAATTATTAGACACATCATAGTTATACAGTGCATCCGGAAAGTATTCACAGCGCATAACTCTTTCCACATTTTGTTATGTTACAGCCTTATTCCAAAATGGATTAAATTCATTTATTTCCTCAGAAGTCTACACACAACACCCCATAATGACAATGTGAAAAAAGTTTACTTGAGATTTTTGCAAATTTATTAAAAATAAAAAAAAATGAGAAAGCACATGTACATAAGTATTCACAGCCTTTGCCATGAAGCTCAAAATTGAGCTCAGGTGCATCCTATTTCCCCTGATCATCCTTGAGATGTTTCTGCAGCTTAATTGGAGTCCACCTGTGGTAAATTCAGTTGTTTGGACATGATTTGGAAAGGCACACACCTGTCTATATAAGGCCCCACAGTTGACAGTTCATGTCAGAGCACAAACCAAGCATGAAGTCAAAGAAATTGTCTGTAGACCTACGAGGCACGATTGTCTTGAGGCACAAATCTGGGGAAGGTTACAGAAAAATTTCTGCTGCTTTGAAGGTCCCAATGAGCACAGTGGCCTCCATCATCCGTAAGTGGAAGAAGTTCGAAACCACCAGGACTCTTCCTAGAGCTGGCCGGCCATCTAAACTGAGCGATCGGGGGAGAAGGGCCTTAGTCAGGGAGGTGACCAAGATGGTCACTTTGTCAGAGCTCCAGAGGTCCTCTGTGGAGAGAGGAGAACCTTCCAGAAGGACAACCATCTCTGCAGCAATCCACCAATCAGGCCTTTATAGTAGAGTGGCCAGACGGAAGCCACTCCTTAGTAAAAGGCACATGGCAGCCCACCTAGAGTTTGCCAAAAGGCACCTGAAGGACTCTCAGACCATGAGAAAGAAAATTCTCTGGTCTGATGAGGCAAAGATTTAACTCTTTGGTGTGAATGCCAGGCGTCACGTTTGGTGGAAACCAGGCACCGCTCATCACCAGGCCAATGCCATCCCTACAGTGAAGCATGGTGGTGGCAGCATCATGCTGTGGGGATGTTTTTCAGCGGCAGGGACTGGGAGACTAGTCAGGATAAAGGGAAAGATGACTGCAGCAATGTACAGAGACATCCTGGATGAAAACCTGCTCCAGAGCGCTCTTGACCTCAGACTGAGGCGACGGTTCATCTTTCAGCAGGACAATGACCCTAAGCACACAGCCAAGATATCAAAGGAGTGGCTTCAGGACAACTCTGTGAATGTCCTTGAGTGGCCCAGCCAGAGCCCAGACTTGAATCCAATTGAACATCTCTGGAGAGATCTTAAAATGGCTGTGCACCGACGCTTCCCATCCAACCTGATGGAGCTTGAGAGGTGCTGCAAAGAGGAATGGGCGAAACTGGCCAAGGATAGGTGTGCCAAGCTTGTGGCATCATATTCAAAAAGACTTGAGGCTGTAATTGCTGCCAAAGGTGCATCAACAAAGTATTGAGCAAAGACTGTGAATACTTATGTACATGTGATTTCTCAGTTTTTTTATTTTTAATTAATTTGCAAAAACCTCAAGTAAACTTTTTTCACGTTGTCATTATGGGGTGTTGTGTGTAGAATTCTGAGGAAAAAAATGAATTTAATCCATTTAGGAATAAGGCTGTAACATAACAAAATGTGGAAAAAGTGATGCGCTGTGAATACTTTCCGGATGCACTGTATATGTAAATAACTTAAAATAGTAAATAGATCTGAATTAAATTAAATATTCTGAATTTAAATCTTTTTTTGGTTTATTTTGCTTCAATAGTCATATTTCAGAATTAGTTTAATGTTCAGAAATTGACCAGAATTCAAAAAAGGCCACAGTCAGGTTTAAATAATGTTGAGAACTGAAAATAATTAAGTTATAGTCTAATGATAAATAAACCAAACATACCAAATTTAAAATATCCATTGTTAGTTCCAGAGAGGAGAGATGGGCATCCCAGCTGTACAATGGCTTAACCTCACGACAAAATGGAAGTTGTCAGGGTACAGTATACTATGTTGTCTCTCATTTTGGTACATTTACACAATTTATCCCCTTTTTTGGGAAGGTCTGCTTCTTGAGCTTGAGAGCCTGGCTTACTTGTACTGTTGAGGGTTATCTATGTTTTTCAGGCCTGATAATGAGAATGAGGCCCGCCTTTGGATTGCTGTGATTCCAGACATCATAGCATTAGTTTTATTTATGGTAATTTGCTTAATTATTTAATGCAATTAATGCAGCTATTTACTCCCATTCAGAGTGGAATTAAACAGTACTGTTCATTCTTGTGAACAGTTTCTTTCATTCATTGTCAGCAAAATTGATACTATTTGGTCTGGCATTGTTCCAACTGGTTATGAACTGCCTGTCTTTAATCATGACATTGTTTTGGACTGCTTTGATGTTGTTTTACTTTCACACCTAAAAAGTACCATTGACATACTTAGACCTACCTTTTGTCCTCTTGATGTTGTTCCACCATGCCTCTTACTAGAAGCTTTTGATGTCCTGCATTGTTGGTTATTATAAATAATTATATCAGTGAGGGGTTTGTGTCCTCATTTTTTAATCTTGTGGTAGTGAAACCTTGTCTTAAAAAGGCTGAAGTAGATCCTGGTCAGTTAGCTAATTTTTGCCCAACTTCCCAACTGCCATTTTTGGCTAAAATATTAGAAAGAATTATTTATAATCAATTGGTTGATCTTCGGGGTGGCACGGTGGCACAGTGGGTAGCGCTGCTGCCTCGCAGTTGGGTGACCTGGGGACCTTGGTTCGCTTCCCGGGTCCTCCCTGCATGGAGTTTGCATGTTCTCCCCGTGTCTGCATGAGTTTCCTCCGGGCGCTCCGGTTTCCTCCCACAGTCCAAAGACATGCTGGTTAGGTGGATTGGCAATTCTAAATTGGCCCTAGTGTGTGCTTGGTGTGTTTGTGTGTGTCCTGCGGTGGGTTGGCACCCTGCCCGGCATTGGTTCCTGCCCTGTGTTGGCTAGAATTGGCTCCAGCAGACCCCCGTGACCCTATGTTTGGATTCAGTGGGTTGGAAAATGGATGGATGGTTGATCATCTTAACTTCAATAATTTATTTGAGATCTATCAATCAGACTTTAGGCATTATAATTGTGTTGAGATGTCCCTCCTGAAAGTATTTAATGACATCTCCCTTATTGCTTACTCAAATGGGGCAGCAGTCCTTGTCCTCCTAGACCTTCCTGCAGCTTTTGACACTATTGACCATGAGATCTTGCTGTTGTAGCTTGAACGTCTTGTGGGGCTCAAAGCGGCTGCTTTTAAGTGGTTTAGGTCATATCATACAGATAGGCACTTTTCAGTGATTTTCAATTCCTCTTTTTCATCTACTGCTGCTGGTAAATGTGGTGTTCTTCAGGGATCCATTTGGGTCCTATTATATTTTCTATATATCTGAATCCTATAGCAGCTATTAGGAAGTTTAATATTTCTTTTCACTGTTATGCTGATGACAAACCAGTTTGTATTCCTGTGTGCAACTCTGCAATGAATTGGCTGCACAATTGTCTTGTAGAACTAAGATCCTGGATGAATGACAAATTTCTTAATCTTAAAATAAAATGGAAGTGCTGATAGCTAGTCTTGCAGCCAAATCTCAACTTGGTTTTGATCTTCTCAGCTCTTTCCTAGATTATTCCAAAACTCCAGTTTGTAATCTTGAGGTTGTTTTTGACAGTAACCTCTCTTTTGAGAAACAGATTAATTCTGTGGTCAAGAGTTGCTTTTTCCAGCTTGTTTTTAAGCCAAGGTTAAACCTTTTTTTTCTCCTATAGTGATCATGAAAAAGTTTCTCATGCCTTTATCTTTTCTCAGCTTGATTATTGTAATTTGTTGTATTATGGGATTAGCAAATCCCTGATATGCAGGTTACAGTTGGTTCAGAATACTGCTGTTCATTTTTTGGTTGGGGCAAGAAAGTTTGATTCTGTAACTCCAATTTTGGCTTCTTTACACTGGCTGCCTGTTAGTTTCAGAATTGATTTAAAAATTTTGCTGCTTGTCTTTAAATCAACACATGGTTACGCTCATGTCTTTTTTCTGAATTGTGTATTTCACATCAACCATCCAGAGAGCTTATATCTACCAATTAGCTGTTTCTTGCTGTTTATTATACTAAGTGTAAAACTAAGGGAGACAGGGCTTTTGCATCTGCTTAACCTTGTCTGTGGAATTCTTCACCCAATTACATTAAAGAGTCACATTCAATTGAACTTTTAAAAACTAGATTTCCCTCGCTTTCTGTGACCTTTAGTGATACCTATGGTTTATTGTATGCTATAATGTTAAGCAGTTTAGCTACAGCATTACTGATGTTGTTTTGAATGTGCTCTGTTAAGTAAATTGGCATTGACATTGATTCCCCCCAAAATCCCTCATTGGTCTAATTGAGTTGAATTTAATTTATGATATAATAATTTGAGATTATTTTTACTTTGCGTCTATTTATTTATTGTTGACCTTTGCTCCTGTAGTTTTGCACCCCCTCCTCGCATGTTTTGCTTGAGAGAGGTATGTAAAGTGTGAGCTCCCATTCTGATTATTTTACTATTGTTTGAAATGTTTGTAATAAATAAGAAGATATTAACTGCATTTTCTTCACAGTATTTATTTAACCTTCCTATTCTAATTCAGCTCCCTTTTTTCTATTTCCTGTATGTGCAGCAGACATAAATGACAGAAGGTTAGTTGTGCAATTATATATACTGTATATACTTGAATCATCTTATTCATGTGGCAGTCCTTATTCACTCCTACTTCAATTTTGTGCCATTATGACCACACTCTTACAATACAAAACAACTTGCTTTTTGTATAGTAGTCTTCACTGAGTGCAGGCGCAGACACTCTTCTTTTCCAGGTTAAAGTTAAGGTGTTAGAGATCATGTTAATGTTCTTTTATGAATGACATTTCCAAGTGGACAAATTGTATGTTTTGCCTGTTTTTCTAAGGAGTTATTATCTACAAAAAGAAATCCTGTTAGCATTAGTATGCTATTTTCCACTTCACTGGCTTTGAAAGGTTCCCATAATTTGTTAGAGTGGTCTCAGCATCCTATTATCTTGTAGACTTATCATGAAATCCTGTTGTAACTAAAAATTCACATTAGTTTCATCATTTCTTTCCAACCAGGAGAGAAAACTAGAAATTCAGACACAAAGGCCTAAGAGCTTGACACTGTTGAGGTAGCAGTTGATCTTGAGCCAGTTATTTTAGCTTGTATGTTTTTCCTTCTGCTGATTATGAACACATCTCCAAAGAATTGTAAATACCCTGTCTTTGCTGAATAAATAATGGACTCTCTTCTGACAGTATCTGTAGCTCAGGGCTGTACACCTCCCCTGGGAAACACTTTTAGTCTTTGTTGCTGGTTCTTACTATAGTTTGATTCAAATGTTTTTGCTTAGGGACATGACTCTTTCATTCAGGGTCATCCTGGTATTCAAACAGCAACAGATGTGCTTTTTCACATATTTCTAAATAGTGAGTACTGATGTCTCAAAAAATCTGCAATGGGTTTTGAGCAGTGCAGTTCTGTCAAATGTGTAACTCTTCCTAGTGGGGAAAAATATGGGGACAAACTATGACATTAGAGCATTGTTTGTGTTTAGATAGGCAGTCCAGGGTATTGTAATGTCCCAGCCAGGTTGAAGGCCCTTGGGAGTGACTGTTGGGGCCGGTTGAGGGAGAGCAGAGTACAGCACTGAGGACTGACAGCGGGGGTATGATTGACGTGGACAGTGGAGTGGTACCCAAAACAGAGGGGACAGAAGCAGTGTTGGGGCTCTCGAGGGAGAGGGTTTGAGAAGGAAGGTGATGTATTACGAAGTCTGCGTTTTGTTTTTGTTTTTCTTTAATGGCATCTCTCAGGGCCAGAATATACAATTGTAAATAGTTCAAATTGAAAGATGTTCATTCTTGCTGTTACAATCCTTTTTTTTTTTTTTTTTTTTTGCTATTCCAGTAAACTGTTCTGTGATTTTTTTCTATTTTTTTCTTTTTTTTGAACCTGACATGGAGGTCGCTACAGTATTAAATAATACATTATGTCATCACACAAAATGCAGTGCTGTTGTTGTAAACATTTTAGGTCTAAACTTAGATAAAGAATTGGTAAAATATATAGCTATTCATCAGTAAAAATCCATGAAAGTGCTGATTTCTTTAATTCAGATGTTTTGTTTCTATCATACAATGACCAAGATTTGAAAAGTAAAATATTGTCTCAACATTTTTTAAAGTAATTCCCGTCACTAAAACAGATAATGCTTCTCTGGGCAGCTTTGAAAGAAGGTAGTCTAGATTTGTTTAAATATATTTGAATCAGAGGTGAGGAGTGAGTGCTATAGTTGTATGTAACCATTCTGTATATACTCTGCTCAAAGAAAAGTTTACACATTTTGTTTTGGCAAAATGTGTCTACCTTTCCCTTACTCTGGTCAATTCTAAGTCTATGAAAGTAAAAATGGTACAGTTCTCACATAATGCAAAAAGAAAAATTGAATAAGGCCTACTGAGCCAGTCTTAAAAGGCATCATCCTAAACAAAATGATATATAGACTGCAGCAGCAAGGTGGCCAGGCCAGGGAGAAAGTAAAGTGAAGAATTTTGACTAGTGGAATAATTTAAAACTCAATTTTAGTATAGTAAAGGACAGAGAGAAATGCTATTCCACAAGTCTCCCAAAGAGATATGATTCTTTATCCTGATAACATTTCATATGTGATATTTATGAAATCGATTCCTGGTAGGTTTAACAATGAAATCAACTATTTCAAGCAGAAAATGGCAGTCCATCTTCCTAGACTTGAGCATGTGCTTTAGTTCTGAGCTGATATTGATAGACTGAAAAACTTTTCACTTCAGAACTAGTTAATTTTAATTTAATTGACTATCTCATTCACATAGCAGCTATCAATTTAGGTGATGAGCCCCCAAAACACTGCTGTTAAGGCAATGAAGGAAAGGTGCAAAGCATGATTATGAAGTTAGCTCTTAAACTACACAGTCAGATTCCAGAAATCAAAACAGTGTTGGAGAAACTTGATATGCTTCATCCAAGTCTCTCTCACTGTGTCCGCTGTGGAAAACTTTAGGTTTCTGGGATCCACAATTTCCCAGGACCTAAAGTGGGAACTAAACATAAACACAATTGTTAAAAAGGCCCAGCAGAGGTTGTACTTCCTGCGCCAGCTCAGGAAGTTCAACCTGCCTCAGGAGCTGCTCATCCAATTTTACTCTGCAGTAATCCAGTCTGTTCTCTGTTCATCTATCACAGTCTGGTTTGGCTCAGCCACAAAACAGGACAGGAACAGACTTCAACGGACAGTCAGGATTGCAGAAAAAATCATTGGTGTTGATCTGCCCTCCATTCAAGACTTATACAGATCTCGAGTCAGGAAACGGGCAGAAAACATCATTGCAGACCCATCACACCCTGGTTACAACCTTTTTCAACTTCTTCCCTCTGGTAGGCGCTACAGAGCACTGTACGCCAAAACTACCAGACATGTGAACAGTTTCTTTCCTCAGGCCATCACTCTCATGAACACTTAAGTCAATCTCACAGCATCAGGGACAATACTAGGTAAAACCGGAGTCCAATTCCTTGTATGTGTATATATACTTGGCCAATAAAGCTGATTCTGATTCTGATTCTGATTCTGATAATGTCTAGCAAAAGAGTTTAACATGATGTGCAAGAACACAGAGACTGGGATGGAATGGAATAATGTGGATTGAATCAAAGTTTATAAGGACAGTCAAACAGAGATTCAGCAGCATGCCTTCACTTGCACTATCTTTGTTGACACTTCCTATATCTAAAGCAACAATGGAGACAATATTTAGCACTGTGAATAATTTGAAAATGAAGTTTAGAACTAGAGTTCTAACTAAAATACTAGATAGATAGATAGATAGATAGATAGATAGATAGATAGATAGATAGATAGATAGATAGATAGATAGATAGATAGATAGTTTATTAATCCCAATGGGAAATAGTCTTTTACATGTACAGTGTACCCTGCAATGGACGAGCCAAGTCACCAGATGCTCCAGAAATGTAACAAATATACAGTTTCACACACATGCATTTAGGAGACACCTAAAGGGCCTGGGGAACTGTAATACTATGCCTGACCAGGGGGTGGCAGAGTGTGCTGACTGTCTCTCTCAGTTTCTTGCAGACCATTCCTGGGAAATTTCACCAGGTTCCGGCACCTCTGATGACATCACTTCCGGCTCCGGAGCCTCTGATGATGTCACTTCCAGCTCCGGGAGCCTCTGATGATGTCACTTCCGGCTCCAGAACATCTGATGACGTCAATTCCGGTTCCGGACTAGATGACATCATTTCCTTCCCCAGCCCTTAAAACCGCCATCTTACCTCCAAATAATCAATTCTGTTTTGGACTTTGTCTTGTGAACATCTCTGAACAAATATTACTAAACTTTTGCAGCTGGGAAATAATATATACGGGTGGCTGCCCCAAACCTTTATAATGTCTGAAGTCTCATTACTATCAGAACAGAAATTCATTCACTTAAGATTGCCTACAACATTTTTTGTGATTATTATTAATAAATAAATGATCCATTATAAAAGAAATTAAGAAAATTAAAACTGCTTTTTTTGTAAAAAGTTAAATATGTAATCAGGTCAGTTTAATTCTGAAAGATTTATCAGGGTCTTTTTCTTTACTTCTGTGGCACCCGGCTGGGGGTGGTACCCAGCCGGGACGCCCAGGAAGACCGGAGGATGGCTTGTGCCTCCACCAGACCACAAGGGGGCAACTTCCCTGGTTCCTTTGGGAGCCATGGGTAACAGAGCTGGGAAGCTCGACCCTGTAGGGGCCCGTGGTCACCACCAGGGGGGCGCCCCGATGCTTTGGCAGCCCTGGACCTCAGCACTTCCATCACACCAGGAAGTGCTGGTGGGAAGAAAAGCAGGGACACCTGGAGTGCTTCCGGGTACGCAGCTGGCACTTCCGCCACACTGGGGAGTGCCGGTGGAAGATTGCTGGGGAGCACCTGGAGCACATCCGGGTGCATATAAAAGGGGCCGCCTCCCTTCACAGAGTGGCGAGAGTCGGGAGTGGAGAAGGACGGAGCTCAGGAGGAGAGACAAGGAAGCGGCCTGAAGAGATAAGGCATTGTGTTGGCCAGGATGTTGGGGACTTTTGGGGGTTTTGTGGTGCACTTTTGACTTTGTAAATAATGTATAATAAACGTGTTGTGGGTGACTTGAATGTGTCCGCCTGTCTGTGTCCGGGCCGGCTTCCACACTTCTTAAAGTGTTTCAGACTCTTCTTGTAGAACTCATTCTTAGGTTTTGATATTTTTCTTTTCAACTTAAACTGATATTTAGGATGAACACAATCTTCAGTTACAGTCATATGAAAAAGTTTGGGAATCCCTCTCAGCCTACATAATAATTTACTCTACTTTCAACAAAAAAGATAACAGTGGTACAGTATGTCTTTCATTTCCTAGGAACATTTGAGTATTTAGTGAAGCAGTATTTAGTTGTATGAAATTAAATCAAATGTGAAAAACTGGCTGTGCAAAAATTTGGGTCCCCTTGTAATTTTTCTGATTTGAATGCATGTAACTACTCAATACTGATTACTTGCAACACTGAATTGGTTGGATTGACTTGTTAAGCCTTGAACTTCATAGACAGGTGTGTCCAATCATGAGAAAAGGTATTTAAGGTGGTCAATTGCAAGTTGTGCTTCCCTTTGACTCTCCTCTGAAGAGTGCCAGCATGGGATCCTCAAAGCAATTCTCAAAAGATCTAAAAACAAAGATTGTTCAGTATCATGGTTTAGGGGAAGGCTACATAAAGCTATCTCAGAGGTTTACACTGTCAGTTTCAACTGTAAGGAATATTATCAGGAAATGGAAGGCCACAGGTACAGTTGCTGTTAAACCCAGGTCTGGCAGGCCAAGAAAAATACAGGAGCGGCATATGCACAGGATTGTGAGAATGGTTACAGACAACCCACAGATCACCTGCAAAGACCTGCAAGAACATCTTGCTGCAGATGGTCTATCTGTACATCGTTCTACAATTCAGCGCAATTTGCACAAAGAACATCTGTATGGCAGGCTGATGAGAAAGAAGCCCTTTCTGCACTCATGCCACAAACAGAGTCGATTGTTGTATGCAAATGCTCATTTAGACAAGTCAGATTCATTATGGAACAAAATGTTTTGGCCTGATGAGACAAAAATTGAGTTATTTGGTCATAACAAAAAGCGCTTTGCATAGCAGAAGAAGAACACTGCATTCCAAGAAAAACACCTGCTACCTACTGTCAAATTTGGTGGAAATTCCATCATGCTGTGGGGCTGTGTGGCTAGTTCAGGGACTGGGGCCCTTGTTAAAGTCGAGGGTTGGATGAATTCAACCCAATATCAACAAATTCTTCAGGATAATGTTCAAGCATCAGTCACAAAGTTGAAGTTACGCAGGGGTTGAATATTCCAACAAGACAATGACCCAAAACACAGTTCGAAATCTACAAAGGCATTCATGCAGTGGGAGAAGTACAATGTTCTGGAATGGCCGTCACAGTCCCCTGACTTGAATATCATTAAAAATCTATGGGATGATTTGAAGCAGGCTGTCCATGCTCAGCAGCCATCAAATTTAATTGAACTGGAGAGATTTTGTATGGAAGAATGGTCAAAAATACCTCCATCCAGAATCCAGACACTCATCAAAGGCTATAGGAGGCGTCTAGAGGCTGTTATATTTGCAAAAGGAGGCACAACTAAGTATTGATGTAATATCTCCGTTCGGTTGCTCAAATTTATGTACGTCTAATTTTGTTATGCTGCATATTGCATATTTTCTTTTAATCCAATAAACTTAATGTCACTGCTGAAATACTACTGTTTCCATAAGGCATGTCATATATTAAAAGGAAGTTGCTACTTTGAAAGCTCAGCCAATGATAAACAAAACTCCAAAGAATTAAGAGGGGTTCCCAAACTTTTTCATATGACTGTAAGCATTTTAAAATACCCACACAGTATCTGTTTCTATTAGAGCAGAGAATGCCACATTTACATATCTGCAATGGTGTTACTATGGAGCAGAGTCTGGGGAAGCATTTTTGAAACCATCATAGATCCTGATTTACAAATACTCAGATTTAATACAACACCAAGGGGGGGCTTTCAATATAAAATCTGTTTTATCATGATTGCAGCACCAAAGAGATCCATCAGTATTCAAATATAATGTACATACTGTATAGCTGAGTGCTCAAAACACTAAGGGGGGGAGCAGTGCTCTTCATTATAATATGCATATAACATTACTCTCAAAACTCAGAGGTTTGGATGGGGCATTTACAGCTTTGCCTAGGGTAACACACAAGCCAGAGTTGCAGTACACTTTAACATTATTATTATTATTATTATTATTATTATAGTAAATGCTGACTGTTTTTTGTTAGCATTAATTGTTTATCATCTCTTGTATTGTACAACAAAAGGTGACCATCTTCTTTGAATATCCTCGATTTCTGAGTGAAAGCATGGCAGGCTTTTATAGATGACACCAAGTACAGACATGCACACTGATAGTCTTTATAAGTTTATCAGTTTATAAGTGATAAGCCTTTTCTTTACTGCATAGTAGTGTTTAGGTTTCTGAAAGAAAAAATATTAAGCACATAAATTAATAAACAATATTTATGAGAATGGGGCAAACATTTTTAAAAGGGGGGAAGTTAGCTTTCTAATTGAGAGATTTTAACTGTGTGTCAAAGTGCGAAAGGAGTGGGTGAATCAAGAATTGGAACTGTTTTTTTTTTGTTTTGTTATTCAGTTAAATTTGCATACTTTCTGGAGTGCATTTTTGTCTTGTAAACAGTTTTCCAGGAGAGAACGCAATATTTGCCCTTCATGGTTGGGCCATTAAAGCTTGGTAACACTGTATATCATTATCCAAGCAAGGGAGCTTTCTAAGTGTCCCACTGTGATCTGTGAGGTTTATTCCATAGACATTGTTTTATTTAAAACAGGTAATTGAGGCCATAAATAACTACAGCTTAAGCCATCTGATTGGAAGAAGGCATAACTCAGATGGACCTAAGAAAAGTAACTGGCAACTGCACTGAACATCAGAGGTCTCACCTACAGTCAGATGAAAGAGATCACTCCTGCCCATACCTAGGAAACATGCCTCTTGCAACCTCTCAAAATGCCCAGAGCCGACTGCAAGAACCCCACAACTGAACTCTTTTGCAAGCAGCTCTCCTTCAAAAATTGAATTATTGTGAGTGTCTAGCCGATATTAAAAGAAGCTAAGTGTATCCTTTGATACACTAAGAAGCTAAGTGTATCCTTTCTTTAGTGTTATGTTTACTTTCTTCATCTTAGAATCACTGCTGTACCACTAGGGAAAGCTATAATATTTAATTTTAAATTATTTATATATGCTTTAGTAAAAACTGCATTCTCTAACAAAAATATTCCCAGGAAGCGTGCTCCACCCAGATTGACGCATTTCCATTTTTCAAAGTCTGTCTTGTGTTTTACCTTTAAAACAGTAATTCTTCTGGAAAGTGCAAATCTCTTAAAAAAGTACTTAGCAAAATTAAGTCAAAATGATTCAAACTGCTAACTTGTAGTCAGAAATGGTAATCAAATTAATTTTTAAATAAATTAATTAAGTTAATTTATTAACTGCTTTAATCAGTTTTGGAAAAAATATGTTGAACTTGTGATGCAAATATATCTTGCAGTGTTTTTACACATTCAAAAATTTGTTATAAATCAGGTTGAATTTCTTAAAACATGCAGTGTTCTGTCACAATATATTTACTAGTTCAAAATAGAGCAAGCTGCCATAAGAGAAGAAAACCAGAAATGTATGAAATTCTGTCTACGTGTGCATATTCAACAAAACGACCTGAATATCCACAAAGTCCGCAATTACAGGAGTGTAACTACTGATGATGTGTCCCAATATTCTACAAACTTCTCCAAGTCTACCATTCATCATTCACCGACAAGCGTAATTGAACCTATTGTACATGCTTGCACAAGGATAGTAACATCTGTGTTTCGTAATCTGAACATCTGGACCCGTCCAGTGACTGCCGAGAAAGATCAGCTGATGACAGGGGAAAGTCCTTGTGCCAGCATGGAGAGACAGCTGGCAGGAGGGAACAGACCCCATTGGGACAGTCTTGGGTTAGCTGCCCATGACTGTAGTCTTCCATGCTTTTTCAGCACATTGGAGACATCCACCAAAGCTATGAAAAGTCAAAGAAGGAGAATACCCCCAGAGTCTGCGAGAGCAGGGGCAGAAGAAGACTCATCGGCTGACAATATGGTAAGGACTGGAACGGAAACGACTATGAGTAAAGATAGCACAGTACAAGGGAACACTACAGTAATCGGCACACCTACAGCCACAACAGCAGACCACAAACTGCAGATATGTACCTGTGGATGGAGTAAAATAACATCTCACCGGGGGTTGAGGATTCACCAAAGAAAGAAAAAGTGTTTGAGGGAAGAGAGACAGGGGCCTCGCATTGATCACTTTCTGCGAAAAGGGTCAAATCAGTCGAGTGAAGCGCAGCAGCTGGACGCAAACCATAGCTTGCAGTGCATCAACACCGCTGTTATGGAGGATGTAAACTCAAGCACAGAATTAATGGTGGAACAAACATCAGTGGTGGATTCCACCCAAACTCCCAAACCTGCAGTCGAGAGGAAACTTCCAGGGCACAGGCTGCGTGTGAACACTTCGGAATACAAGAACCAAAAGGCGCTAAGCAGGCCCCAACCCCACCAGTTTCCAGGAGGCAACAGGAAATTAAGTGTCTCGTTCAAGAAAGGAGACGACTTAAGAAACTTTGGAAGAAGGCCTCTGGAGTGGAAAAGGAGGGCATAAGCACTCTCCAAGTTGACATTAAAATCCGTCCGGCATCCCTCCGTAGAGCAGAGAATCTACGGAAATGAAGAAGGAAGAAAGAACAAACAAGAAGTCAGTTCTACAAAGATCCCTACAAATTCCTAAAGGCTCTCTTCACCAAGGAAAAAAGTGGAGTTTTAAAAACAACAAAGAATGACCTGGAGGAGCACTTGAGAACAACACACTCTGATCCAAGGCACCATGAACACCTGGCCATCCCCTCAGACATTCCACCAATCGATCCCCCAGTACATCAATTTGAGATTGGCCCTCCAACATGGAAAGAGGTGCAGAGGATAGTCCATTGGGCGAGAACAGCATCAGCCCCTGGGCCAAATGGAGTCCCGTACAAAGTGTACAAGAATGCACCAGATGTTTGTAGGTTTCTTTGGAGGCTCATGAGGACAGTATGGCAGAAGAGAACCATATCCAAAGTGTGGCATAGGGCAGGTGGGGTCTTGATCCCAAAGGAAAAGGATGCAATGAATATCAGCCAGTTCCGTCCAATCTCCCTGCTTAATATGGAGGGTAAAGTCTTCTTCAGTGTCATTGCAAGGAGGCTGGCCGAGTATCTGCGCAGAAATGAATACATTGACACATATGTACAGAAGGCGGGGATATCGGGCTTCTCTGGGTGTCTAGAACATGCTAGCATGATCTGGCACTAGATCCAAATGGCAAAGCTGGAGAAAAGGGACCTACATGCAATCTTTTTGGACCTCGCTAATGCCTTTGGCTCTGTGCCCCACGAGCTCCTTTGGTCTGCGTTCAGCTTCTTCAACATCCCAGACACCATCACAACTTTGGTTAAAGCCTACTTTCAGGACTTGCAGTTCTGCTTTTCAACTCCGGAATTTACAACTTCATGGCAGTGCTTGGTGGTAGGCATCATGGCTGGATGCACAGTCTCTCCCTTAGTGTTTACCATGGCAATGGAGATCATCATTCGAGCCTCAAAATGGGTCGTGGGGAGGCAACGAGTTGGCTCTTGTCTGCGCCTCCCTCCCCTCAGAGTCTACATGGATGACATTACCACCTTAACTACCACCATCCCATGCGCCAGGAGATTGCTCAGAAAACTGAAGGAGAATATCAGTTGGGCCCGGATGAAGGTAAAGCAATCTAAGTCACGCAGCATCTCAGTGGTGAAGGGAGTGCTTTCTGACCAGAGGTTCTTCATCGGAGGTGAGCCAATCCCCACAGTATCGGAACAGCCTGTAAAGAGCCTCGGAAGCCTGAAAGACAGAGACCAGGCGAAACAACTGTGCAAAGACATTAATGCTGGCCTACGGTCCATCGACAGCACCCAGCTACCTGGGAAATTAAAGGCCTGGTGCTTCCAATTAAAAAGTGGCTCAGGGTTCTGCAGAGCCTTACCACCATAGGCCTCTACAGAGACGGTGTCCTCAAGCTGCCCTTCACCAGCCTCACAGAGGAGTACAAGTGCACTAAAACATGACTGCAGATGACTTTGAATGATTCTCAGGACAAAGAGCAACGCACCAACCTTGGCTACTGGGCGAAAATGGAGACCAGCAGCAGCAGTGAAGGAGGCAATATCAGCTCTCAGATATGCTGACATCGTAGGGAATGTTCAGCATGGAAGAGGAGGCCTTGGCCTTACAACTAGCCGCCCAGCCTGGAATAAAGCCACTGCTCAAGCACGGAGGAGGATGGTGGTGGAGGAAGTATGTCGTCAGGAGGAGGCTGCAAGGTGGGTGAAGGCAGTCTCCCTTGGCAAACAGGGGCAGTGGACACGGTGGGACAGTGTCGAAAGGAGGAAGCTTAGCTGGAACGATGTGTGGGCCATGGAGGCGAGGAGTCTGAGCTTTACCATTAGAGCGACTTATGACGTCCTGCCAACACCAACCAATCTCCATCAGTGGATTGATGAAGATCCAGGGTGTGCCCTTTGCTCCAGGCCAGCCTCCCTCCAGCATATACTCACAGGGTGTAAGACCAGTCTCACCCAAGGGCGATACACTTGGCGCCACAACCAGGTCCTAAAGAGCCTTGTGTCCACAATGGAGGAAAAACGATCTTTCATCAATGCCCTTTCACCACCAATATCTAATCACCCATGGATGACTGCCTTTGTTCAAGAAGGTGCTACAGTTACCAGGAGCAACTCAACACCATCGGAGAAAGGCCAGCTGTGCTTAGCACGTGACTGGAAACTGCTGGTAGATATTGGCCAACAGTTGGTGTTTCCCCAGGAGACTACTACTTTGAGACCTGACATGGTGCTCTGGTCCACTTCCTTAAGGAAGGATTACATTATCGAGCTCACCGTACCCTGGGAGGATTCCGTGGATGAGGCATACGAGCGGAAATATCTACGCTATGCTGAGTTAGCTGCTGAAGCGCAACATCGCGGCTCGACCATGGAAGTTCGCCCAATGGAAGTTGGATGCAGATGGTTTGTGGCAACATCTACCATCAAATTGCTGAGAGACCTGGGAATTAGGGGCCAGAGCCAGCACGCAGCCATCAAAGCTGCATCAGAGGCAGCAGAGAGAAGTAGCCAGTGGCTTTGGATGAAGAGGAATGCCCTCTGCTGGGCCCCCAAGTAACAAACTTAGGCTGCCATACATAGGTTCATGAGATGTCATTCAATTGACACCATAGTGACTCTCATGACTAATTGGGAATGGGACGCAAACTTAGGGCTGATCACCCTATAGCTGGCCGACTCTGGTGAGGGTGTATAGTGTGAAAGGCCGAAACACCCCATGAGCCAGAGGAACACTACTGATAATGCGTCCCAATATTCTACAAACTTCTCCAAGTCTACCATTCACCATTCACCATTCACCAACAAGCGTAATTGAACCTATTGTACGTGCTTGCACAAGGATAGTAACATCTGTGTTTCGTAATCTGTGCATTTATAAATAAAAAGTATTTTGTTTTTTATTGATAAATTACCTTATACTAATGTACCCTTTCAGAAAAAAATAAACAAATACATTCTTTAAAGATTCAAAGTGATGTTTTATGTGTCATTTGTTAAATGGAAGAACCATGGGAAGCACTATAAAAATACTGAAACATTCATCAACTTTGTTGTGGAAATTATTAATTATTATGTTAATATGATATTAAATGAATCTTTCAAGGTCCTAAATCTTTTACATAGATATATCTTTCTTTCTGATACTCACTCATGATTCATGTTTTTGCAAACTGTAATTGTGTCATACATTTTATTCAATATTATTCATGTATATTACTTAATTTCTTACAAGTACAAATTAATGCAGTGTGCATGGTTTTATTCTAAAAACACCCTTTAATTAATATTGCTTTATTTTAACATGTCACAATCTGGAATTTTTGCAATAAGCATCACCAAGATTAACAGTCTAAAATCAAAACCAGTCAGTTAAACATAACAGTTAAATTGTTATGCAGCATTATTCATTGCATGCACCATTAAAAGACACTTCACAAGTAAGCAAGATTAGATTGTAACACAACTCAGGATTAAATAGTTGGGAGTGACTGTAATCATATGCACAATGAGCTTTTTAGCATTTACTACAGAGTGCAAATGTGGGTCATGACTTCTAATCAGAATGCTGGGCTGGTATTTTGAAAATATCTGCCAAGCTGTTCCAGAGATCATTGTCATTTCTGAAACTTATACTTACTGGTAAGACTTGCATGTACTTCTATAAAGAGTACAGACATTCTATAAGGCTACTCCTTTCTTTCTTAGAAATAAATAATCTGACAGTCATTGTGGTATATATTAGATAAACAATTAAATGCATAACTTAAAAAGAATGTCCTTATAGAAATGCCAAATGAGCAAACTAAAATTATGCTGATACCCTCAGGAATATTTGAAACCCATAGTTGACAGTAATGCTAAATGCAATGAAAGCCCCAACTAACAATTATGCATTGTTTAATATGTCATTGCAAGAACAGCTAATCTGGATGTAAATATATACAGTGCATCCGTAAAATATTCACAGCACATCACTTTTTCCACATTTTGTTATGTTACAGCCTTATTCCAAAATGGATTAAATTCATTTTTTTCCTCAGAATTCTACACACAACATCCCATAATGACAACGTGAAAAAAGTTTACTTGAGGTTTTTGCAAATTTATTAAAAAATAAAAAAATTGAGAAAGCACATGTACATAAGTATTCACAGCCTTTGCCATGAAGCTCATAATTGAGCTCAGGTGCATCCTGTTTCCCCTGATCATCCTTGAGATGTTTCTGCAGCTTAATTGGAGTCCACCTGTGGTAAATTCAGTTGATTGGACATGATTTGGAAAGGCACACACCTGTCAATATAAGGTCCCATAGTTGACAGTTCATGTCAGAGCACAAACCAAGCATGAAGTCAAAGGAATTGTCTGTAGACCTCCGGGACAGGATTGTCTTGAGGCACAAATCTGGGGAAGGTTACAGAAAAATTTCTGCTGCTTTGAAATTTGGCCTCCATCATCTGTAAGTGGAAGAAGTTCGAAACCACCAGGACTTTTCCTCGAGCTGGCCGGCCATCTAAACTGAGCAATTGGGGGAGAAGGGCCTTAGTCAGGGAGATGCCCAAGAACCCGATGGTCACTCTGTCAGAGCTCCAGAGATCCTCTATGGAGAGAGGAGAACCTTCCAGAAGGACAACCATCTCTGCAGCAATCCACCAACCAGGCCTGTATGGTAGAGTGGCCAGACGGAAGCCACTCCTTAGTAAAAGGCACATGGCAGCCCGCCTGGAGTTTGCCAAAAGGCACCTGAAGGACTTTCAGACCATGAGAAAGAAAATTCTCTGGTTTGATGAGACAAAGATTGAACTCTTTGGTGTGAATGTCAGGTGTCACGTTTGGAGGAAACCTGGCACCATCCCTACAGTAAAGCATGGTGGTGGCAGCATCATGCTGTGGAGATGTTTTTCAGCGGCAGGAACTGGGAGACTAGTTAGGATAAAGGGAAAGATGACTGCAGCAATGTACATAGACATCCTGGATGAAAACCTGCTCCAGAGCGCTCTTGACCTCAGACTGGGGTGACGGTTCATCTTTCAGCAGGACAACGACACTAAGCACACAGCCAAGATATCAAAGGGTTGGCTTCAGGACAACTCTGTGAATGTCCTTGAGTGGCCCAGCCAGAGTCCAGACTTGAATCCAATTGAACATCTCTGGAGAGATCTTAAAATGGCTGTGCACTGGTGCTTCCCATCCAACCTGATGGAGATTGAGAGGTGCTGCAAAGAGGAATGGGCAAAACTGGCCAAGGATAGGTGTGCCAAGCTTGTGGCATCATATTCAAAAAGATTTGAGGCTGTAATTGCTGCCAAAGGGGCATCGACAAAGTATTGAGCAAAGGCTGTGAATACTTATGTACATGTGATTTTTCAGTTTTTTTATTTTTAATAAATTTGCAAAAACCTCAAGTAAACTTTTTTCATGTTGTCATTATGGGGTGTTGTGTGCAGAATTCTGAGGAAAAAAATGAATTTAATCCATTTTGGAGTAAGGCTGTAACATAACAAAATGTGGAAAAAGTGATGTGCTGTGAATACTTTCCGGATGCACTGTAAATATACTGTAACTTCAGAATTTACTTAAAAATTGAATATGCTTTTATGCTGTAGTAAATATGTGGAGCAAAAAGTGAAAATATTAATTAAAAAGGATATTTTTTAACCTTATAAGATTGGTTCAACCTCTAGCAGAAATGAACAATCTAACATGAGCTTCAGGAATTTGTGACAATAACAAAAAATCTAATGCTGAACCCATATATGCTGTTTTCCAGTTCTTTTAAAACAATCGGTATTGTTTTACACTTTTTATCAACAGTGAACATGGGATCCTAAGAAAGAAACTATTTTGTACTGTTTTTCATAATTCTAGCAGACTTGGTTAAACAAGAAAACATTAAAAGTTTATGTTTAATGTACAATAAGCTAATATAAACTTCTAAAAAAAATTAAAGGAACACTTTGAAAACATATCAGATCTCAATGGGAAAAAAAATCACGCTGGATATCTTTACTGATATGGACTGGGTAATGTTAGGAACGAAAGGATGCCACATTGTTTGATGGAAATGAAAATTATCAACCTACAGAGGGCTGAACTCAAAGACACCCTGAAAATCAAAGTGAGAAAATTATATGACAGGCTATTCCATTTTGCCGAAATTTCATTGCAGCAACTCAAAATTGTATTCAGTAGTTTGTATGGCCCCTGTGTGCTTGTATGCATGCCTGACAACATTGGGAAAATGAGATGACGGACGGTATCCTAGGGGATCTCCTCCCAGATCTGGATCAGGGCATCACTGAGCTCCTGGACAGTCTGAGGTGCAACCTGGTGGCGTCAGATGGACCGAAACATAATGTGCCAGAGGTGTTCTTTTGGATTTAGGTCAGGCGAGTGTGGGGGCCAGTCAATGGTATCATTTCCTTCATCCTCCAGGAACTGCCTGCATACTCTTGCCACATGAGACCGGGCATTGTCATGCACCAGGAAGAACCCAGGACCCACTGCACCAGCATAGGGTCTGACAATGGGTCCAAGGATTTCATCCCGATACCTAATGGCAGTCAAGGTGTCGTTGTCTAGCTTGTAGAGGTCTGTGCATCCCTGCATGGACATGCCTCCGCAGACCATCACTGACCCACCATCAAACCAGTCATGCTGAATGAAATTACAGGCGGCATAAGTTCTCCACGGCTCCTCCAGACCCTTTCACGTCTGTCACATGTGCTCAGGGTGAACCTGCTCTTATCTGTGAAAATCACAGGGTGCCAGTGGAGGACCTGTCAATTCTGGTATTCTGTGGCAAATGCCAGTCGAATGCCATGTTGCCGGGCAGTGAGCACAGGGCCCACTAGAGGATGTCGGGCCCTCAGGCCACCCTCATGAAGTCTGATTCTGATTGCTCAAAAACATTCACACCAGTGGGCTGCTAGAGGTCATTTTGTAGGGCTCTGGCAGTGATCATCCTCTTCCTCTTTGCCCAAAGGAGCAGATACCAGTCCTGCAGATGGGTTAAGGACCTTCTACGTCACTGTCCAGCTCTCCTAGGGTAACTGCCTGTCTCCTGGAATCTCCTCCATGCCTTTGAGACTGTGCTGGGAGACACAGCAAAACTTCTGGCAATGGTACGTATTGATGTGTCATTCTGGAGAATTTGGACTACCTGTGCAGCCTCTGTAGGGTCTAGGTATCACCTCATGCTACCAGAAGTGACACTGAACGTAGCCAAATGCAATACTAGTGAAAAAACAGTCAGAAACGATGAGGAAGGAAAAATGTCAGTGGCCTCCACCTGTTAAACCATTCTTATTTAAGGGTTTGTCTCATTGTTGTCCCTCTAGTGCACCTGTTGTTAATTTCATTAACACCAAAGCAGCTGAAACTGATTAACAACTCCCTCTGCTACTTAACTGACCAGATCAATATCCCAGAAGTTTCATTGACTTGATGCTATACTCTGATTAAAAAGTGTTCCTTAAATTTTTCAGAGCAGTATATTTATGTGTTGAGGTTTCTGAACTCTATTGGGACCCCCCCCAATGGGACAACACACCGAAGCACGATTGCTGCATCTGTGGAAGACTGTTTGTCTGTAACCAAGGCAACCGCAGGTTTGCAGTGCCACAGCATATCAGAAACAACTATGAGGATCGCAGTCGCGCTCTGAGCGCCTGTTGCCAATGGGTGATGCAAGGAACATTATAAATGCAGCGAATAGTATTACTTGGCCACTGACTTGGCCCTGACCCTGCCCGCTTGTTGTGCCTGCATATAGGAGAGTGGTAGATCCTACTACAATAAATAACTATGCTGTTCCTGTTTCAAGCTGAATATAACTGGTTTTGCTAAAGTACTGAAACTCAGCCTACTTTTTGGGGTGCAAGACAATGACTCATATGTCACAAAGTGTACAAACCACTATGGTGCTGAATTGAAAACAAAGAGTGAAAACAACTTAAACAACAGTCAGCACAATTTTCATTATGACTTACTGTATATACTCACATATAAGTCAGGTCTTGAAACCCGAAAAATCGATCATAAAATCAGAACTATGCGCCGTTCAAAAATGAGACGCTTAAATTTTTTTTTATATCTTCTCCAATCTTGCATCAGTTTTTCAGGCGCATCAAAGTTCGTTTTGTTCGAACAGTTACTAATTTCTTTCGCTACTTCAATGACATTTAATTTACAACCCCAAATCAGAAAAAGTTGGGACAGTGTGGAAAATGTGAATAAAAAAAGAAAAAAGCAAGTTATAAATTCTCCTCAAATTTTATTTCATTGCAGACAGTATGAACAAAAAATAATTCATGTTTTTTTTTGTCAACATCATTTGATTTGTAAATAAATATCCATTCTTGCCATTCAGACTTGCAGCACATTTCAAAAAAAGTTGGGACAGTACAGCATTTACCACTTTGTACAGTTCCCCTGTCTTTTAACAACACTTAAAAGACGTTTAGGCATTGAAGAAATCAAGTGACTAAGTGTTGCAGGTGTTAGTGTGTACCATTCTTCCTGCAAACAACGTTTTAGGTGCGCAACAGTACGGGGTTTTCGTTGACGCATTTTTCGTTTCAAAATGCGCCAAACATTCTCTATAGGAGACAAATCAGGGCTGCAGGCAGGCCAGTCAAGCATCCGCACCCTCTTCTTACGCAGCCATGCCTTTGTTATGCGTGCAGTATGTGGTTTGGCATTGTCTTGCTGAAATAAGCATGGGTGTCCCTGGAAAAGACGTCGTCTTGAAGGCAGCATTTGTTCCTCCAAAACTGAGATATACTTCTCAGCATTGATGGTGCCATCGCAGAAGTGCAAGTTACCTTTGCCGAAGGCACTGACACAACCCCATACCATGACAGACCCTGGCTTTTGGACTTATATCTGGTAACAGTCTGGGTGGTCCTTATCCTCTTTGGTCCGCAGCACACGGCGTCCATTTCTTCCAAAAAAGATGTGAAAAACTGATTCGTCTGACCACAATACACGTTTCCACTGCACAATGGACCATCCCAGACGGCGCTTCTGGACACTATTTATGTAGGGCTTCCTTTTGGCACAGTACAGTTTTAGCTGGCTTTTCCTAATGTAACTACTGTACTGTAGTGCTTGAGAGTGACTTCCTGAAGTAGTCCTGAGCCCACGCAGTTATATCATTTATTGATGAATGACAGTTTTTAATGCAGTGCCGTCTGAGGACTCGGAGATCACGGCCATTCAGTTTAGGCTTGCGCCCTTGGCCTTTGCGCACGGTAATTTCTCCAGATTCCCTGATTCTTTTCACTATGTTATGCACTGTAGAGGGAGAAATGCCCAAATCTCTTCCTATCTGTCTTTGAGAAACGTTTTTCTTCATCATTTCAAAGATTTTTGCCCGCACTTGGTGGCAAACTGGCGATCCTCTGCCCATCTTTGCTCCTAAAGGAGTAGGCCTTTCCTCGATGCTGCTTTTGTACCGAATCATGATTGCAATCACCTGTTAACATCACCAGTTTCAAATCACATCATTATTTAGTTATTATACCTCATTATTACCCCTTAATTGCCCCTATCCCAACTTTTTTTGGAATGTGTTGCAAACCTGAATGGCAAGAATGGATATTTATTTACAAATCAAATGATGTTGACAAAACAAAACATGAATTATTTTGTGTTCATACTGTCTGCAATGAAATAAAATTTGAGGAGAATTTCTTTTTTTATTCACATTTTCCACACTGTCACAAATTTTTCTGATTTGGGGTTGTAAAACCAGCTTCATATTTTCTTCTGACCGAATGCTCCATCGTAGATAAGGGATGCTCTTACAATAAAGGTGTATGAGGGTGTGAGATACAAAAAACACAAATCGGTGCAAACTTTGCTTCGGAATAGTTCAGGTATTACCGTGTGGTCATGTAGGCACAATACATAGAAAAAAAAAAAAGGCAAGTGTGCTCCATGGTTATTCTCTCAGGTGGGCGTTAGCATATTATAATCTCTTGGACCAATAGGGTGAGTTTTCCGCATTCAACCTATGTGACTGACATTATAAAATACCCGAAATTATATGTAAAAATCAACTCCTGACTTACGGTATATGGTATCACATTCATGGATATTAATTGAGTTTTTTTTATAAATATAAACTGTATTTTCCAAAAATGTTTATAGAATTTGCTACTAAATAATAAGTTTGTCTACTGTAAATATGCAGACTCTGCATTTGGCTGTCGACTACCCCAACTACCCTATACAAGCCAACTGTCTTAATTTCAATGGCCGTTTAAACAGCAAATAGATTAACATTTTATCTTAACCACTTATTAATTTATTATGGGAAAACAAGTACTGTATTATAAAATAGCATATTTTATACATTTTTTGCTTGACTGCTGCATGTAAAGCAGTAGGAGATAATAGCGTTCGACAGTGGGTTTAAACGTATCAAAGTAGTAATTTTCCAGTCATAAATTTACAAGCAATTCATCAGAATTACTTCTACAGAAAAATTCTTAGCCATTTCTTCTCCTGTCTCTTTTACTCTTCACTCTGTACACCTTGAACTATAAATACAGGTGCTGGTCATAAAATTAGAATATCATGACAAAGTTGATTTATTTCAGTAATTCCATTCAAAAAGTGAAACTTGTATATTAGATTCATTCATTACACACAGACTGATGTATTTCAAATGTTTATTTCTGTTAATGTTGATGATTATAACTGACAACTAATGAAAGTCCCAAATTCAGTATCTCGGAAAATTAGAATATCAATTAAGACCAATGCAAAAAAAGGATTTTTAGAAATGTTGGCCAACTGAAAGGTATGAACATGAAAAGTATGAGCATGTACAGCACTCAATATTTAGTTGGGGCTCCTTTGGCCTGGATTACTGCAGCAATGCGGCGTGGCATGGAGTCGATCAGTCTGTGGCACTGCTCAGGTGTTATGAGAGCCCATGTTGCTCTGATAGTGGCCTTCAGCTCTTCTGAATTGTTGGGTCTGGCGTATTGCATCTTTCTCTTCACAATACCCCATAGATTTTCTATGGGGTTAAGGTCAGGCGAGTTTGCTGGCCTATCAAGAACACTGTGTGCAGGTGCCTGGTCCTGTTGGAAAATGAAATCTGCATCTCCATAAAGTTCGTCAGCAGCAGGAAGCATGAAGTGGTCTAAAACTTCCTGGTAGATGGCTGCGTTGACCTTGGACCTCAGAAAACACAATGGACCAACACCAACAGATGACATGGCACCCCAAACCATCACTGACTGTGGAAACTTTACACTGGACCTCAAGCAATGTGGATTCTGTGCCTCTCCTCTCTTCCTCCAGACTCTGGGACCTTGATTTCCAAAGGAAATGCAAAATTTACTTTCGTAAGAGAACATAACTTTGGACCACTCAGCAGCAGTCCAGTCCTTTTTGTCTTTAGCCCAAACGAGACGCTTCTGACGCTGTCTCTTGTTCAAGAGTGGCTTGACACAAGGAATGCGACAGCTGAAACCCATGTCTTGCATACGTCTGTGCGTGGTGGTTCTTGAAGCACTGACTCCAGCTGCAGTCCACTCTTTGTGAATCTCCCCCACATTTTTGAATGGGTTTTGTTTCACAATCCTCTCCAGGGTGCGGTTATCCCTATTGCTTGTACACTTTTTTCTACCACATCTTGTCCTTCCCTTCGCCTCTCTATTAATGTGCTTGGACACAGAGCTCTGTGAATAGCCAGCCTCATTAGCAATGACCTTTTGTGTCTTGCCCTCCTTATGCAAGGTGTCAATGGTCGTCTTTTGGACAACTGTCAAGTCAGCAGTCTTCCCCACGATTGTGTAGCCTACAGAACTAGACTAAGAGACCATTTAAAGGCTTTTGCAGGTGTTTTGAGTTAATTAGCTGATTAGAGTGTGGCACCAGGTGTCTTCAATATTGAACCTTTTCACAATATTCTAATTTTCCAAGATACTTTAATTAGTTGTCAGTTATAATCATCAACATTAAAAGAAATAAACATTTGAAATTCATGTGTAATGAATGAATCTAATATACAAGTTTCACTTTTTGAATGGAATTACTGAAATAAATCAACTTTGTCATGATATTCTAATTTTATGACCAGCACCTGTATAATACAAGCTTATATCACTTGCAGAAATTATCAAATGATTCTGCACTTATGGGGTGCATCAATGTGGGGACAGAGTATAGGAGTCAGGTGGAGCTCTTTATTTCCTGGTGCAAAGAGAATTGTCTATATCTTAAAATTAGAAAAAACATGGAATTATTGACTTTCGCTGCACCAAAGAGCATCTGTGTCTGGTCACTATTCAAGGAGTGGATGTAGAGGTGGTGCACTCCTACAAGTACTTGGAGATCCACATCAGTGAAAAGTTGGACTGGTCTTAGAACACAGAATACCTATATAAGAAAGGGCAGAGCAAGCTCTTCTTCCTTAGTGGACTGCATTCCTTTTATTTGGGAAGTGACATCGCTCACATTTTTTTAACTCTTTGAGAGCTAGTGCATTTTTCTACGCTGTGGTGTGCTGGGCTGGCAACATCACTTCAAGAGAAGCCAACTAAATTAACAAGCCAATTCAAAGGGCAGACTCAGTTACAGGATGCACTCTGGACACTCTGGAGGTAGCAGTTACGGAGAGAATTAAAAAAAAAACCGAGTGTGTCAAGAAACGCTACTGAGGCGCCTTTATACCAACAGCAATACGTCTGCATAACACCTCACTATGACTGTGACTGCCGAGTCAGAAGTTTTTTTTTTCTTTCTTTTTATATTTTTAACCAGCTTAAAACAAGAACTTAAAAAAAGGGAAATATATGTTATCCTCCTATTTTGAACAGCCATATTAAATTTTGGGTTATACAACTAAAAGAATGGGTCACTAGAAAACTAATGTAAATCTTTTCAAAATAATCTAAAGGGAGTGGAAGACATAGTAAGATGTAAACATCTTAAGTATTTTGATTGAGATGGTGCATTTGGAAGCTCCTCAGAGCTTTTGTTTAATTGTCTTATTACTATTTGCTGAATGGTTTTTTTACTCTTATTTTGGAAGATTGATTTAAAAATATGTATACAATATTAATTTTACATTAAATTGTGATCTGAAATATTAAAGGTCCCAAAAATAAGTTAAAAATGAATCTGGGGTCAGATGTAATATTTCTGTTCGTGGTCTACAGTCTCAGTTGAAATTGGGTGGTTCAGGTTCTCCATTCCACTTATAACAAGTAGACCTGAAAGGTGGGAATTGGAAGTGGGAAGAACGTCATAATATACTGAAGTTCTGGTCAATATATATGCACTGAATTCAGATGATAAAGAATTTCTACGTAAACTTTTGGTGCTAATTCCTAGTATGAATTCTCATTAGTTTATAATGGCAGGAGTTTTTAACTGTGTATTAAACTCAGATTTAAATAGCTCATAACATCCAAACAATAAGATGCAAATTAGAAGAATATCAGATTTTATTACTGTAATCTGTAAGACTGATAAAGAATATTCACACTCACCCAATGATATGTTAAAAAAAGAAGTCACTACAAATAGAATTTAATGTCATGCAATTGTTATTATTAGCATGGAGAAAATGGAAATAAGATTCTAGCCCAATAAATAAATTAAATGGAAACACAATTACAGAGACTAACAATGCAGTACGAACAAAAGTTAGTAAAAATAAAGGAATAATAAATATATTCAGTAGAATAATATTAGTCTTCTCTAATGATGGAGGGACTACCGCCAAGATTTCCTTGATAAATTACAACTGCAGTAGCTCAATATATTAGTCAACGAGGTATTGGACAGACTACTGAGGCTCATCGAAACTGAAGATGCTGTAAAACTTTATTAGGTGGAAAAGCATCTACTTCAGATGGATATCTAGTAGAATTTTATAAAAATCTATTTGATAAACTAGCCCTGCTAATGCTAGCGATGTTTGAGGTCTCTTCTTCAAGTCATTGTTTTCTCCTCAAGAAAACAAATATACTTTACAAAAAAATCATAGTGTGAAAAATGGATAAACAGAAATAGAAATCAATAAAAATATTAGAAACAATATAATACTAAAGTGAAGCATGATATATAATTAAACTTAATAATTTCAATTGAAACTAAATCTATACACCTTATTTTGGGATTAAGACATAATTAAATGCCTTCATGAGCAAAAGTGATTAGCTATGTTATTGCCAGAATACCACAAGAAGCTTCAAATGAAAAACAAAAATAGGGGTACTTACTTACCTAAGAGCTCAAATTAATGCTGAAGAACAAGCCATACAGCTGGTGAGCTCTTCCAGATTTATATATCTTTATAAGTGGGTATTAAAAATCAAATATATTTATATGTTTTTCTTCTGTGTATGGCCATTTTAGACTTGGTGTTCATTCATTGTCAATTGTATCAACAGCATCTGAATTTTGGTTTGTGTGGTGTATGTGGGAAAATAAGGGCCACAGAGGACTTACTTGTAAATGTTATTAGTTTATTTATGAGAGTATCTGTATAAATAAGGCAATTTCTGTCTGTCCATTAGGCTTGTTCACTGCTTGTAATGCACTGTCTATTGGAATGTATTTTGTAATGTGTGGAATAATGTGTGTAATAATAATGTTTTGCAGTTTGAAATTTACATTCCAACAGGTTGTGCATCTCAAACATTAACACTGCTGTTGATAGTCCTATACCAAAATGACCTCTACAATAAATTGAGTTAACAGGCAAACTGACACCATAAATTAATAAAGGAACATTTAAATAGAGAAAAATAGAAGAAATAAAAAGATTGGGAGAAGGAGTACTAATCTCATTCAAGTCCAATAAACATTCTGTTGATCATCATAGTAAAATGAGAGAAGGAATAAATTGCCTAATTGAATGACAAAGTCCAGTAATAGCTATAAAGATAAGATGCTAATCTCCAGGACCTCAGTTTTTAAGACTCCTGCTTTCATACCATCAGTAACCCAGCCACAGGGGATGCACAAACCAGTGTGTTTCTTTGTGATTGTCCCAAGCCCGGATAAATGGGGAGGGTTACGTCAGGAAGGGCATCCGGTGTAATATTTTGCCAAATCAATATGTGGACAATACAAATTTCCATACCGGATCGGTCGAGCCCCGGGTTAACAACGACCGCCACCAGTACTGTTAGTCATCAGTGTGCTGGCAGAAATTGGACTACTGTTGGCCGAAGAAGAGGAAGAAGGAGAAGAAGAGGGGGGAGACGTGTCCAGAGGCAGGAGGAGAGGAGGAAGGTAAAGAGAGTGGAACTGAGGGTAGGAACATTGAATGTTGGCAGTATGACTGGTAAGGGGAGAGAGTTAGCCGATATGATGGAGAGAAGGAAGGTTGATATATTGTGCGTGCAAGAGACTAAATGGAAGGGGAGTAATGCCAGGTGGATCGGAGGTTGATTCAAATTGTTCTATCATGGTGTGGATAGGAGGATAAATGGAGCAGGGGTTATTCTGAAGAAACAGTATGTCAAGAATGTTCTGGAGGTGAAAAGAGTGTCAGACAGAGTAATGATTATGAAGCTGGAAATTGGAGGTGTGATGATGAATGCTGTTAGTGCATATGCCCCGCAAGCTGGGTGTGCAATGGATGAGAAAGAAGATTTTTGGAGTGAGTTGGATAAAGTGATGAACAGTGTACCCAAGGGACAGAAAGTGGTGATTGGAGCGGATTTCAATGGACATGTTGGTGAAGGGAACAGAGGACATGAGGAGGTAATAGGTAGGTATGGTGTCAAGGAGAGGAATGAAGAAGGTCAGAAATTAGTGGATTTTGCCAAAAGGATGGGCATGGCTGTGGTGAATACGTACAGTAGGGTTACATACAGGAGTGGTAGTTAAGCAGCATAGGATGGTGGTCTGTAGGATGACGTTGGAGATAAAGAAGAGGAAGAAGAGGAAGAGAGTGAGGGCAGAGCCAATGATCAGATGGTGGAAGTTGAAAAAGGAAGGATTTGGTTTCGTCCGTTTATAGGAGATGGACGTCTGAAGCAGAGCTCCGCTAGCAGCGGCTTTATTTTCCCACGTATTTCATATTATTTAGAGGTATCCTGTATTTAACCCGACCAAGGAACTTCCACTACAGTATACAAGCATGAGTAATAAGAAGAAAAGTTAGAAAGAACTGGAAAAGAAACTTAAAGCTGTATCAAAGTCTGGACAGACCTCCGGCCTGAGTGCAAGTGCAAGGTATGGCCTCACGGAGACTGACCTGGAACAGGCAGACGAATGCGCAGATTTCCTGGGACCCCGCTCCATTGTATCGTCTCCAGTCGAGAGTGAAAATGGGAGCGAAGGTGCAAGTGATACAGGTCGCGATGGATCGCCGATTTCTGAGGATCATTCGAGACTAGAAAAGGCCCTGCAGGATGTGCTCTCATCTACTCATCGCGAGCCTGCAGCACCTGCTGTAACAGGAGCTGCATTTCCACTCGCGGAGCACGAAAGCCGAAGCGAACTGTCCGAACTGAAAGAGATGATCGCTACACTGGCGACTACCATGGTTATGGCCATGAATGAGCTTAAGAATGAATTTAAAAAAGATAACAAGAATGATCTTAAGAAGGTGACCATTGAGCTCAAGAAGGATAACAAAGATAAGGAAACGCGTCTATTTAAACGTTTTGATGTGAACTTTAAAGGCATGTTGGAGAAATTAGTGGAACACATCGAAGAAACTAATTCCAAACTGAAAATGCTTGATGACCATATTAATGACGTTTCAGATCAGCTGGAAGACGTTAAGCAGGGACTCACGGCTCGAGTTGAAACAGCGGAACAACTGGCGTCTAACGCCGATGAAAAAGCCACAGCTGCGAACTCCGAATGCAAAAAACTTGGAGACTAGACTTGTAGCCCTGGAGGATGGGTGCAGAAGAAATAATATAAGAATTGAGGGTATACCTGAGAAACGAGAAAGCTCAAGCCCAGTGAAATTTGCAGTAGAATTACTGTCTAAAATAATTGGAGATGACTTTAAACTCGACATTGAGATAGCCACGGCTTATCGCACAAACAGACCAAGCGCCTTTAAACCTAGGTCTTTTATTGTCCGCTTCGAGTGACTACGATGTAAGCTTGATGTGATGGCACTTCTCAGACACAAGCAAGAGATTATATTCGAAAATAATCTTATTCGTATTTTTCCCGACTTCTCACCATCAACAGCTGCAAAACGCAGATCCTACATCGACATTAAAAAGTTGCTACGGAAAGCCGATATCAAATACAGCCTCTTGTATCCCGCCAAACTGAAAGTGGAAGTTCAAGATCAACATTATATTTTCCTAAGCAAAGAAGAAGCTGAAAAGGAACTAAAGAAGCTGTTTCCGGCACTTTTTTGAAAGTTAATAAGGAGCCGTATTCTATCAAGGCACGGGAAGGACCTATGATCTGCTCTCTGGATCCATGTTTAACCCCTTAACCGCCCTCTGCCGGATATATCCGGCACCGTTGTTTTATTGCTAACGCCATACTGCCGGAATTATCCGGCACATTTGCCTGTGGTTATATGAATGCCTGGCAAGTAGTATAACTGACGGTTTGGCGTGGGTATTATTACTACGTTGTATTTCGACAAGTCTGTGGTTGTTTTGGCCGGTCATGTGACGTGATTCGCATGTAACAGCTGTGAATATGGCGAAACGTAAACTGACTTCAATTGAGCCTTTGCAGGCGATTTTGGACAGTTCTGATCATGATTGTAGCAGTTCTGAAGAAGATTTTAGCGACAGGGATGAGCAGCAACGTGCGCTGCATGATACTGTGAATGAAGACGCATCGGATGACGGCGCTGAGTGGGTGTATCCCCAGCATCTCAGCTGGGCTGCTGCCCGTGGTGAACTACCTTTTCTGCATTCGTTTGAGGGAACGTGTGGCTTTATTGTTGATGTAAACAATTACACTGCTGAGCAGTTTTATGAGCTGTTTGTGTCACCTGATTTGATCAGACATTTTGTTCATCAGACAAATCTGTATGCAGCACAGTTTATTGAGAAAAATCCCAATTTACCTCCACATTCCCGTGTTCGTGCTTGGTTTGACACTGATGAAAACGAAATGAAAAAATTCATTGGGATTTTGATGTTGATGGGAATAATCAGAAAACCAGATATTGAGATGTACTGGTCTACAGATCCTATGTATGCAACACCTATTTTTGCAGCTGTCATGACACGTAACCGATTCTCTTTGCTGCTGAAATTCTTTCATTTGAATGACAACAGAAACGAGCCAGATAAGAAAGATCCAAACCGCGACCACTTGTTCAAGCTACGACCTTTGATTGATCATTTATTTGAAGCATTTCAGTTGCCCTACATGCCAGGACCGTCAGTTGCAGTTGATGAAAGTTTATTGTCGTGGAAGGGCCGCTTACAGTTTCGACAGTATCTACCATTGAAAAGGGCACGGTTTGGTATCAAGATGTTTTGCTTAGCTGAGAATTCAGGTTACATTTATAGATTTCGTGTATACACTGGCAACTTGCACAACATTTAGTGGTCAATACTGCTTGAATAAATGTAAAAAATGTAAAAAAAATGTAAAAAAGTAAAAAAACGAAAATTGTTCAGATTTCGCCTGGCATGGGGAATATTTAGGGAGTTGGCGGTTAAAGGGTTAAAGAGACTGGTATTATAATTATACATCCTTTTCTTTATCTGGACTTTATATGTTTATGTTTTAATCAGAGTTATAGAGTTATAGACGTGAGTGTGAAAATGTGGAAGTAATTAAAATAGGATTCGTTTTTTTTTTTTTTTTTTTTATTTTACTATACCTTAAAGTAGACTGTTTAACATCATTCCCTTGGTTTATTGCTTTTTCTACTATTTATACTATTACCATTATACTATTACAGTAGGAATTACCAGGTTTATCCTAGACTAGTTTTTAAAATCATTCCCAGGGTTGATTCTTTTTTTTTTTTTTTTTTTTTTTAATCTTAATATCTTAACTTAAAAGCGCTGAAGATTATTTCAAGCTTAAATACTGTTAATGAGAATATTTTCGGCAGATAGTATTAAGAATTTAACTGCAAAAGATATCTCTGTTTTAATTCTCTAACGCCGCTGCAGGGTGGGGTTTGTTTTGTTTTGGACGTGCTCTGTCTCTTCGTATGTCAGAGGACTGGAACATCGCGAAGCGGGATCTAGCCTCATGTGGGGAGGCAAAATGGGGGGGTGGGGGGATAAAGGGGGGAGAGAAGGAGAGCAGGTTATATTTAATCTATTCTTGTAATCCTTATAATTATAAATATCAATGCAACAATAGGCTAAAATGCAATAACTCATGGGGAATCTTGAAACTAAGATTAAAACTGCCATATTACCAATTAAAACTATAAAATGACATTAAAAACTCAGAATCAATGTCTCCATGATGGGACAGTTAACTTTGTGAGCTGGAATGTTAAAGGCCTGAATCACGAATTAAAGAGAAAGAAAGTATGCTCTCACCTAACAGGCTTAAACGCTAAAATAGTATTTTTACAGGAGACCCACTTACTAACCAAGGATCAGTTCAGATTACAAAAAGACTGGACTGGCCAAATGTTCCATTCTAGCTTTATAAAGAAAACTAGAGGGGTGGGAATTCTCATACATAGAACAGTTCCATTTGTAGCATCAGATGTAGTGTCGGACCCTGAAGGGAGATATGTGATGGTCATGGGCAACTTATATAACAGTAAAATGATTTTGATAAATGGGGGTGGGGTTTGATTAGTCTTCAAATTTGTTGGGTTATAAATTGATCTGTTTGTATGGAATGATTACAATGAAAATTAATAAAATAAAAATATAAAAAAGAAAAGAAAAAGGAAGACTGCAAGGTTGAGTTAAGGGAGAAGGTGAGACAGGCACTGGGTGGTAGTGAAGAATTACCAGACAGTTGGGAAACTACAGCAGAAGTAGTAAAGGTTACAGCAAAAACGGTGCTTGGCGTGACATCTGGATAGAGGAAGGAGGAAAAGGAAACCTGGTGGTGGAATGGGGAAGTACAGGAGAGTATACAGAGGAAGAGGACGGCAAAGAAGAAGCGGGATAGTCAGAGAGATGCAAAAATTAGACAAGAGTACAAGAAGATAAGGCACAAGGTGAAGAGAAAAGTGGCAAAGGCTAAAGAAAAAGTGTATGATGAGTTGTATGAGATGTTGGACACTAAAGAGGCAGAAAAGTACCTGTACCATTTGGCTAGACAGAGACCGAGCTGGGAAAGAAGTGCAGCAGGTTAAGGTAATAAAGGATAGAGATGGAAACATGCTCACAAGCGAGGAGAGTGTGTTGAGCAGATGGAAAGAGTACTTTGAGACACTTATGAATGAAGAGAATGAGAGAGAGAAGAGGTTGGATGATGTGGAGATAGTGAATCAGGAAGTGCAACAGATGAGGAAGGAGGAAGTAAGGACAGCTATGAAGAGGATGAAGAATGGAAAAGTCGTTGGTCCAGATGACATACCTATGGAAGAATGGAGAGATGGCAGTACGTTTTTTAACCAGATTGTTTAATGGAATCTTGGAAAGTGAGAGGATGCCTGAGGAGTGGAGAAGAAGTGTACTGGTGCCGATATTTAAGAATAAGGGGGATGTGCAGGACTGCAGTAACTACAGGGGGATAAAATTGATGAGCCACAGCATGAAGTAATGGGAAAGAGTAGTGGCAGCTACGTTAAGAAGTGAGGTGATTAGTGAGCAGCAGTATGGTTTCATGTCAAGAAACAGCACGACAGATGCGATGTTTGCTCTGAGGGTGTTGATGGAGAAGTATAGAGAAGGCCAGAAGGAGTTGCATTACGTCTTTGTGGACCTGGAGAAAGCATATGACAGGGTGCCTCGAGAGTTGTGGTATTGTATGAGGAAGTCGGGAGTGGCAGAGAAGTATGTAAGAGTTGTACAGGATATGTACGAGGGAAGTGTGACTGTGGTGAGGTCTGCGGTAGGAGTGACGGATGCATTCAAGTTGGAGGTGGGATTACATCAGGGATCGGCTCTGAGCCCTTTCTTATTTGCAATGGCGATGGACAGGTTGACAGACAAGATTGGACAGGAGTCCCCGTGGATTATGATGTTTGCTGATGATATTTTGATCTGTAGCGATAGTAGGGAGCAAGTTGAGGAGACCCTGGAGAGGTGGAGGTATGCTCTAGAGAGGAGAGGAATGAAGGTCAGTAGGAAAAAGACAGAATACATGTGTGTAAATGAGAGGGAGGTCAGTGGAATGGTGAGGATGCAAGGAGTAGAGTTAGCGAAGGTGGATGAGTTTAAATACTTGGAATCAACAGTACAGAGTAATG
The DNA here is from genome assembly GCF_900747795.2 of Erpetoichthys calabaricus. Lineage (NCBI taxonomy): Eukaryota > Metazoa > Chordata > Cladistia > Polypteriformes > Polypteridae > Erpetoichthys > Erpetoichthys calabaricus. The sequence goes on along the minus strand of NC_041397.2, from coordinate 132,716,111 downwards.
GGGTTTGTGGAAGTGAGGTGAAAAAGAGAGTGCAGGCAGGGTAGAGTGGGTGGAGAAGAGAGTCAGGAGTGATTTGTGACAGATGGATATCAGCAAGAGTGAAAGGGAAGGTCTACAGGATGGTCGTGAGACCAGATATGTTATATGGGTTGGTGGCACTGACCAGAAAGCAGGAGACAGAGCTGGAGGTGGCAGAGTTAAAGATGCTAAGATTTGCATTGGGTGTGACGAGGATGGACAGGAATAGAAATGAGTACATTAGAGGGTCAGCTCAAGTTGGACGGTTGGGAGACAAAGTCAGAGAGGTGAGATTGCGTTGGTCTGGACTTGTGCAGAGGAGAGATGCTGAGTATATTGGGAGAAGGATGCTAAGGATAGAGCTGCCAGGCAAGAGAAAAAGAGGAAGGCCTAAGCGAAGGTTTATGGATGTTGTCAGAGAGGACATGCAAGTGATGGGTGTAACAGAACAAGATGCAGAGAACAGAAAGATATGGAAGAAGATGATCGTTGTGGCAACCCCCAATGGGAGCAGCCGAAAGAAGAAGAAGCTTTCATACCATCAGCAACTTGTCTATGTGTGATTGTCAATAGGCTCCAAAGGGATTAGTACTCCCTCTTTCAGTCCTTAATAGGTTATAGTATAGATCGTATATGCCATCTGTTACAGTAAAAAATACATTCATTTTATTCTTACAAGTGCCATTTGCCTTAGAGCAGTGTTTCTTAAACTATTTTTTCTCACAACTCAGTCTTTCCCTTCTTAGTGTCCTTGAATACAACGGTGAGTCCTGACCCTGTGCAGCCCAAAAGGGAGCAACTACGCTTTGAAGAAACTATGTCTTAGAGAATGACACCCTTGAGTAAGTGTGACGTGAGTGGAGCCATCAGTATTATGGAGTAAAACATATCAAATATTGTATTTATTCTTATTTTATCGTGTGTTAATACAGTTTTTGTTATTATTATTATTTTGAAAGCCTCAGTCTTGCTATTGATCGATATAGATCAGTGAACTTACAGTGCTTTCAGATACACTTTTGCTAAAAGGAAAGTTAGCTTTGTTTATTTGACCTCGATTTCCTGCGCGTGAATGAGTAGCGAAGAGCAAACAGCTTCTAAAATGGCATGTGGGGAGATACCAAAGTGAATGCTCAAAGCAAAATAATCCGTGGATAACTTTTTTCGTATTATTGCTGAATCGGACTCTGATTTGTCAGACTCCGATTTTGATGCAAGTGATCTGGAGATGTAGATTGAAAACGAAAAGTGAGGTACCGGCATCAGCTGATCACTCCCCAGCTGATCATAGTGCTGAACACGTTCGATTAGCTGATGCACCTATGGCAACGTTCGCCTGGGAGGACAGACACTTATGATGACAGGAGGTATTGCGTCTCACTGCAACTGCCACCCATGCGCACCTGTCTCACAAAGACAGCCAGGCAGCCATCCCACCATGCATTCCTGCTGGCCCCCAACAACCACTGCTGCCGCAAACTGCAATCAGGCACCTTTGTGCACTTTTCAGAAAACTGAGTTTTTGGAAAAAATATTAGCCCTCAAAGAGTTGCTACTGAACATAGACTGTTTATGCTGCTCCCTGATAAAAGAAAATGTTTCTGCTGGTGTTTTTCAGATGAAAAAGAAAACACATTTAGAAATGTTAACTTGCTGTTGCTCAGAAGGTGCCTGTTATAATGTTCAAGTCAAGTCAAGTCAAGTAGAGCTTTATTGTCATCCTAACAATATACTTACAGTACACAGTGGGACGAAATATCGTCCTCCAGAGTCAAAAGGTGCAGTACACAAGATATATATATATATAACTAAAAAACATATACAGTATTAAGTAGTATTATGTAATCCAGAGAGTGTGTGGAGTAAAGAGTCCAGTGTGGAGGAGGGCAGCATGGTGTTCAGGAGCCGGACTGCTTGGGGAAAGAAACTATTGCACAATCTCGCAGACCTGCTCCTGATGCTGCAGAGTCGTCTTCCAGATGGAAGAGGAGTAAACAGTTGGTGGGAGGGGTGGTGGGGGTCAGCCATGATGCTAGTGGCTTTATGAAGGCAGCATGAGGTGTAGATCTCCTGCAGACTGGGTAGAGAGCTGCCAATGATGCACTCAGCAGTCCGCAAAATCCTCTGAAGGGCTTTGCGGTCGGAGGCATGGCAGTTTCCATACCAGACTGTAATACAGCTGGTCAGGACGCAGGATGTTGTGATCATGGCTGTGAACTCTGAGGGTAACTTGTTTTTCTATAACAAACTAGATAAAATGTTAATGCCCTGGCAATGGCAAATAGCTTTGGTTTTATATTTGATTTGATTTCGTTTATGTTTAAGTTGAGATTTACAAGAAATACTTTAACTTCTACAATGTAAAGGGAATACTGCTGTTAAAAAGCACCTTATTTGTTTAAAGTGTTTGTAAACCAAATACACGCAATATGCTACTTTTGAGTTCATTATTGAATTTTGCACATAACAATGTGATTGTTGTGATTGTCTGTGATTAATTGCAATTAATTACAAAAAATCATGTAATTAATCGCAATAAACAAAAGATGAAATTAATTTTTTTTTACTACCACAACTGTACTGCTACATCTTTATATCATATCACAAGTCAAATATAATAAATTGCTCAGAAAATAATAAAGTAATTCTCAGAAAATCTTAAATCTCATCTGTAGTGAACATACTTGGCACTTGTGACTTAGTTTGGCTCTGCTTGTATCTCTCTTTGCGCATAACACAAGCCTAAACCCTGCTCCAATTACTTCTGCATTCTGTTTTGAATTGCCATCATTGTAGGGGTCTTCTGCTAAAATAATCTGGAAGGCCAAATAATCTAATCTGGACAAGAAATGTAATCAGGATTGCTAGAAAGGCAATTTTAAAAACTCACTTGTTTAATTGCTAGTCATAGTCATAATACTGCAATTGTACAGCCGATCACCTCATTGCCGGCCCTGGATGCACGAATACCTTTTCACACATTATACAGGCCACATTAATTGCAAAAATTAACACATCAACTTTCCCAGGTCTAGTTCAAGCTATATAATGCACTAGTAAGACTGAATCTGGAATATTGTTTGCATCATGGTACAAGACATAGCAGCACTGTGCAAAGGGGAAAAACCAAATGTATCTATCCCAGGAGAGACTCATAAAATTAAACCTATTTAGTCTCAATCAGATGTGACTGTGTGGGGACCTAATGTATGTATTTACAATCATAAAGGCATGGATAAAGAAGATCCAGCAACATTCATTGACTTAAGGGTGAATCACATACTTAAGGACATCAGTGGAAATTAAGGACAAGGGCATTTAAAACTTAAGGAAGGAAACACTTCTTCACTCAAAGAGTTGTGGGACTCTGGAACAAGCTACTGAAATATGTGGTTGAAGAAGAAACCTTGACAACCTTTAAGAAAAATCTGGATGAGATATTGGAACAGCTTAGCTATTAGCTAAACAAACAGGCTTAATGGACTGAATGATCTCCTCTCGTTTGTCAATTTACTTATGTTAATATGTTCTTAAATGAAATTGAATAGTATAGAAATGCCACCGCAAGTAGTCGTATTACAGTATTAATATTTTTTAAATATATATTAAATAATTATTCATGTATGTGATGAACGTTTTATGTTAATGTTAGGTTAGGTTACTTAAGTTAGCTTTAGGGTAGTTTATGTCAGGTCAGGTTTATACTGGACATGTAATCAAGGAGAAAACAGCATCAGACACAGAGGCTTGCCCCCTCCCCCTTAATGTCAACACGACTAATGACGCTCTAGCCAGAACCATATGCCACCATTAAGTGAGACATGACAGTACTGCAAATCTTTTTGACGTGCCATCTGTTGTAATGACAAATGTAATGCACTTTATTACTAAAACCTTTTGTGATAACATCATTTGGAGTGACATCATCATTTGGAGTGATAAAGACATAGTAACCAGACAGACACAAAGACAGATGTATAAGGTTAGTAGTGTGAAGGACAGGGCTGGCATCCCTGCCAGGATTGGCTCCATTCCCTAACTCAGCCGGGAAGCCAATACAACAGAGAAATTGGTCATTGGTCCATATGTAGGCTATATATGTCCCACATACTATATATGCCCCTGATTCTTTTTTCTCATAACCACCTGAAGCCCAGCAAGAACGATGCTCTCTTTTATGTGTAGGATGAATTTACTGATTGTATTAATTGGTTATTAATATATTTACATCAGCTGTGACTTTAAAAAATATTTTACAGGTAAAATAACCTTTTAATGACCTAGCAAATCTGTTGTATCTGGCCACGCTCTAAATTCCACCCATGTTTAAATAGACAGTCCAGTAGTTCATTTGGGGTGGGTTTCTTTTTTGTTATGAAGAAGAGCATACCTCTCTCTCGGTACATAGATTACACAGTTTCTGTGAATAAAATATCCTCTTCCTCTGACTTCTTTGTTACTAAACCAAGTCACTTGATAAGTTATTTTTTTTCTGTCCATTCTCTATGGTTATGGCAGACAGTGATCAGGAATTTGAAATACAGCAAATTTTGGACTCAGGGAAGAGGGGTAATCAAATTCTTTATGCTGTCCAGAAGATAGGTCATGGATCCCTTGTTCTGGTATTCATGAATCCAGTCTTCTTAGTCAGCTGGATAGAAAATATCCTAATACATTCATTCCTTAGGGTAGGGTCTCTATCATAATTTGGATTTTAGACATTTATACATCTGTTTTTGAACATTATTTCCTAATTAGAATTTTTTTGTTTAGCTTTTGTTTGTATTTATTATTATTTCAAAGACATGTCACAACATTTTACGATTATATTTTGCTTTGTAGTCACTGACATTTTTTTGTATTTTAGACGTGGCTGTAGCCATATTGTTTATGGTAATGCTGACATTGTATACACATGACTTCCTACATGTGATATCATTGCGCTGCGTTACAAAAGATGGCAGCATGGCTTACTCATTTTCCCAGCTTTGGTCTAAACTTGATGTATGCTTTGTATGTGATTTTCAAAAAATGTCTCTTTAGGCTTCATTTGGATTACACTGGTTTTGAACATGAATTACTCTTTTTGATCTGAGCTTCTATTACCACATACAGTAGTTTGATCACCTATAAACTGACCCTAACAAGTTAACTGAACCTCCTTCAGTTTGCTCTTTGTTAAAGCCTCTTTATCTTGTTAATAGATTCAGAACAACTACAGACTAATTTAACACGAATTACACATACTGAATATTTCAAAATAATAGTTGTAGTCCCAGAGCATTTCAAAATAACAGTGGCCTCATAAAATATATGCAGTACTGTATATCAGTCACTGTAAAGGGGAAAACAAAAACCACAGAGGGCTTGTTGTGCCCAATACAACTATAAAAAGTGTTAATTATTCTGTGTGGGATGTGTCACAGGCAGTAATTCCCCCTATCCAAAGTGTACTGTTTATAATTGCTACAAGCCCTGCCAAATTTGGCATGATCAGTAAAGTGTAAGTCTAATTGATTCTCGTTTTCCCTTTGGCTAATGTTTTTTCAAAGGTCATACTTGATTTTGTTGTAAAGGTTTGTACCATCAGATTGCTGTATTTTCATATTAGGAAGTGTAGGAAAATATTTCTCGCCTTGTAGAATAATAATCATAATAATAATGCAGAATAATAAGAATATGGAATTGTGAATGAACACATTTGCTTGAAATATAATTGACTGCTACAATCCTTTATGTATAGTCTGAATCATTTTATTCCCTAATGCAGTTCAAAATGCTTCTTTGAGATCTGTAATTAAACTAGGAAATGCAACCATAAAACCCCACCTTTGACTTTATATTGGCTTTCATTGAAATTTAGGGCTGAGGTCAAATATCTGTAAAGGTGCCCCCCTCCTATTGATCAAGTTATAACTGCCTACACCTCAGAATGTATATTATAATGTTAGGACCAGTATCTTTATAGTGTTTTTTTTTCATGAGAAAACTGTCAGATGCTTTTTACGGAGCACACCAGAAACGTTCCGAGCACCAACTGGATGATACCATACATATAAGACCACAAGATTGTTACAGTCTGTATATATACAGTATATGGCTGTTCGAGTCACAAAGACAGAATGAGTCCCAAAAATAGTTGGGATGCCAACCCACCCAACTCCATTTCAAAAGCAACAGGGGCACGGTGGTGTACATACAAGAATGCTGACCGTCACCTCCAGTGGGACCTCTGGTGGTCGTTCCGAATGTCAACTGGATGATAACATGCATACAAGACCACAAGATCACCCCCCACCCAACCCAGAAAGGGGTGGGTTAGGGTTGATTTCACCCTACTGTATTTTTAGTTGGCCAATGAGAAACATATGTGCCAAGTTTCATGAAAATCGCTCCAGCTGTTCGGAAGTGATGCTGGAACATACATACATACACACACACATACATTGACATATACAGTATATATATATATATATATATATATATAAGATTACAGCCTTCAGTTTTAGGAATCTCAAACTTTGAAATAACCTGCCTCTTAGTGAGTAAAAACATCCACAGTCTCTGCATTTAAATCTATAATGAAAAAGTAATATTGGACCCTTAAATGCAGCATTATTTAATGTGTTTCTGGGGGTATAACAATTTCTAAAATTTATTTCCTTCTATTTATTGCACAAACTGTCATTCTAAGTTAATGATGATTTAGCCTATAAAATGTGTTAACAGAAAAAGCAGATAAATGTTAATAGGATTTAAATTAAGCAGCCAGGTTGTCTTTAGTTTAAATGTATGAAACTGTCAAGAATGACAGACAAGGTCTCTTCAGATGTTAATCAAACTTATTATGAAAACAGTAAAGTAAGCTGTAAATAAAGTAACAATAGAGGCCTTGGCAGTATATCTGAAACAATAAATATCCATTTTATATGTGCAGATTACAATATGCAAGCTTTTGAGGCAGCTCAGGCCCATTCTCACAGGTGGCGCAGTGGTAGTGCTGCTGCTTTGCAGTAAGCAGACTGTGGAAGATTGTGGGTTCACTTCCTGGTTCCTCCCTGTGTGGATAGTGCTTTGAGTACTGAGAAAACTTACTTACTTACCTGGCAGGGGAGATACCATGATCACTAAGGTGGTTCTCCAAGGGTGAGGCTCATCCATTGCACTCTGGGTGTGCTGACCCCTGTGATTTCCCCAAATGTGGGAAACTTGACTGCATAAATTGTGGTAGTGGGGGACTGTGTTCGCGCTCTCCCCTGATTTTTTTTTTTTTTTTTTTTTTTTACAGGCGGAGTGGTGGCTCTGAGGCTAGAGATCTGCACTGGCAATCGGAAGGTTGCCGGTTTGAATCCCGTCAATGCCAATAGGGACTCTGCTCTGTTGGGCCCTTAAGCAAGGCCCTTAACCTGCAATTGCTGAGCACTTTGAGTAGTGAGAAAAGCGCTATATAAATGCAAAAAATTATTATTATTAATTATTATATAAATGTAAAGAATTATTATTATTCTTCAGGAAAGCCTGCATATTGTAATATGTTCAGTTAGCCAATAAAAGGTGTCATTTTGCTTGACTCCTCATTGCATCCATAATGGTTAACACGGTACAACACCCTACTACTATGTGCAAATTATGTACTATAATGGATGGCATCTGCAGGGACTGGCATGTTTTTGCAGGGAATGAGCAAAAGCGACAAGTTAAAAAAAAAACAACTATTTTTCAGTTCATTGCTATCAAACCTACAAGGGCCAAGCCTTAGCAAATTCATGCTTCCCGTCTACTAGCAATCGTACTGATATATATATATATACAGTGTATCTTAGATATATATATATATATATATATATATATATATATATATATATATATATATATATATATATATATATATATATATATATATTTTTTTTTTTTTTTTCATTTTATTTTAAGAAGGCATGGTTTTGCAAAGGTTAGCACTGTTGATCCCCAGCTCACATTACAATAGTTGCTCCAGCATAGTTGGCAGAACTTTCCCTAGGTGTCAGGGACACTTTAAAGACCAATGCATTATTATAATCCACTCAAAACTAGTTCATTTTCTCCTTCCCCGTTGACTTCAATGCATTTTGCTGTGTTTGGCGAAATTCCTGAACATTTTTGTGATTTTGCTGTAATGGAGCCGAAGTGAATTTAATGAAGTTTGCTCATCACCATATGCAATCAAGTACATTAACTTATATTATTTATTATGTATACAAAGAAATGTAGAGTAAAATGTACAGAAAATTGAATCAAGTGAACAACATACATAATATTTCATTTGAACCAAAACACATTGGGTCATTTGAAGTAAACAAGCTGCACAGACAGATTATTTCAGGGGTGGAATAATGCATCTGTTCAAGTTGACCTTTACAGTTCTAGTGGTATGTTATGTGTGTGTTCATTTCTTTTTCTTCATCATTATGCATATACCGTGGTTAGGGAAAACAAGCTGTCCACGATGTTCACTTATAAATTTGTTTAAGTGTGTGAGTATATGCGTATGCGTGTTTGTGTATATGTTGTCGCAGGTGGCTGGGGACCAGAAGAGGGCTTACGCCTTCCCCAGACCATGTGGGGGCAAACGCCCTGGCGGCTATGGGGACCACCAGGGGGCACCCAAATGCCTTGGGAACCCTGGACCTCAGCACTTCCGCCACACCCAGAAGTGCTGGGGAGAAGAGGATCGGTTACGCAGCCGGCACTTCTGCCACACTGGGGAGTGCCGGTGGAAGATTGCCGGGAAGCACCTGGAGCACATCTGGGCGATTATAAAAGGGGCCGCCTCCCTTCATTCAGGACTGGAGTCGGGTGGAAGACAGACGAGGTCTGGGAAGAGGCAAGCAGGTGGCCTGAAGAGAGAGAGAAGGCATTGTGTGTTGGCCAGGACTTTTAGGACTTGGGGACTGAGGAGCACTTTTGTAAATATGCACTTTGTGAATAAACGTGTGTGGGGTGATTTCAATGTGTGTGCCTGTCTGTGTCTGGGTCATGTTCCACAATGTATATTTAAATAAATCATGTAAAAATCATGGTTAAAGTAAAAAAAATTCTATGGTAGCTATCATTGGACATAGGTTGAAGGTTTGAAGGATATGAATAAGTACTGGACCAAAAACAATAGCTTGTACTAAGGAAAATGCACAGCAACTTGTTTGAAGAAGATAGGTTAATATCTAGGAAACTGCCTGTTCTAAAATATTCTGGTTTTGCTAAGATGTAGTCACCTCTGAGTGCTACACAAAACAAAAAAAAAAAACAATTTTCCAATGAAAACTGTAACTTTAAGACAAGAAAATCACTTTCAATTTTCCATACACACACAGACGCACATATAGACAACTGTGCTAAAATTGGTAATTCTTAACATTTTGAACATTGTAGAATCAGAATATGTGCTTAACTTGATAGTAAAAGTTTGACCATATTATCAAACTTTGATTTACATGGAAGTCAAAATTTGGAAAAGAACCTGGTTTTACATGATGACTAATAGAAAATAATTATGTATATTTTGACATTAATTACAGTTTTTTGACATGCTGATTGTTTGGACCACTGCTGTGAAAGAATTTTGGGTATGTGCACCTAATGAAATTTTGACTGAATACCCTGCTCTGGTCAGTTCAGCTCTTCATCACAAAAATACAATGACTTTAAAAAGTATTTGCCCCCCTTGAAAGTTTTCACATTTTATTGCTATACAGCATTGAATCACAGTGAATTTTATTTTCCATTTTTGTTCAACAGAAAAATGCTGTTTAATGTCAAAGTGAAATAAGATTTCTGCAAAGTGGCCAACATCAATTACAAATATAATACAATAAAATAATTGATTGCAGTTGTCACAAATGTGCGTCAGAAGGTCACCCTTCATGTTCTTCCCAGGTATGTGCTACCACCTGGAGCTGAGAGGGGGTGCTGCCACTAAATGTCTTGCCTTTTTCTTCCTCCAGAATGCAAAGACACCATCCAATGAGGACAAAAGACTTTACCCCTTCCAATTCTTGGGCCATAAAAGCAAGACCACTCAAAAGAGCTCCACAGCCTATTTATAGTCATTCTCGTCATACTGAGAGTGTTACAGGGACAGCAATTCTTTTTTCTTTTTGAATGCCATTGTGCATTATTTTTGTTAAATTCTTCAAGTAAACGGGGACACCAAAAATTTGTTGCAGTTTCAACCTGTCATTCCCTCGGATTACCATATAGTAATTACTAGATGGACATTTGGCAGCAATTCCAGCCTTGAGTCAGTATGGGTAGGTCTCTATCAGCTTTGCAGATTTTTCCATGTTTTTCATTGCAAAAACTACAAGCTCTGTCAGGGTGCATGGGAATTGTGAGCAAATAGAGTTTTTCAAGACCAGCCACAAATTCGCAATTGGATTGAGATCTGTGCCCATATTTATCAACCGTCAAAGTATTAGTATTAGGAATTGCACTAAAAGTCTGACTAGGATAACAATTCGTCCTACCCCACAGTAGGATAAGAGAAGTAGTTGTGAAGCATCCTATACCCACTCCATGTTGGGAGTGGGTTTGAAAACTTTTTATAAGCACTGTAACTAATTCATCGTGTTAAGTGTGATAAGTACGATAATATGAGCCAGTGAACAAAGGATGCACAATACAGACTTCAGGTAAAAAAAAAAAAAAATCCTGCTTTTTGTAAATTTTTAGGATAGTGCTCCTGATAGGTTACATTGAAAGTTGGAAAAAGGTGATGCCTGTTGTCAGGTAGAAGGGAGATGTGACTAATTTATTAACTGCTTATTATTGTGTTGATTTTCACTACTCACTGTTATATATCCTTTGACTGTAAGTATTGCCTTTGAATTTTGTCATGACAAGTAAACATACAAGATATAAAGTCCAAAAGTCTGTCTCTACGTTATTCATAAATATACAGTACAGCTGAATAATTTAGGGGCACATCAATGAAATATCCATCCATCCATCCATTTTCCAACCCGCTGAATCCGAACACAGGGTCACGGGGGTCTGCTGGAGCCAATCCCAGCCAACACAGGGCACAAGGCAGGAACCAATCCTGGGCAGGGTGCCAACCCACCGCAGGACACACACAAACACACCAAGCACACACTAGGGCCAATTTAGAATCGCCAATCCACCTAACCTGCATGTCTTTGGACTGTGGGAGGAAACTGGAGCACCCGGAGGAAACCCACGCAGACACGGGGAGAACATGCAAACTCCACGCAGGGAGGACCCGGGAAGCGAACCCAGGTCCCCAGATCTCCCAATTGCGAGGCAGCAGCGCTACCCACTGTGCCACCGTGCCGCCTATCAATGAAATATGCAACTAATGAATACTGTAAAGTTTAAATATATTAAAAAATATAACAGAACATTCTTGTAGAACATAATGAGTACTGGTATTTATCATGAAACAGAAGAAAGCGAAAAAACATAAAAGATTTCCCACCTTCCTTGAACTGTAAATAACTATTTTTAATGATGATGATTAAGCAATCACAACCACTTTATGAATAGAATTGTGGAGGCTTATATGAAGAATAACAAAAAATAAAAACAGACATTTGCTAGCATGTAGACTCGTTAGGAATGTTAACTTGTTGTCTTGCCAAAAGTATTTCTTCCAACTTTGAGTTGTTTGTGGTCTACTTTTTGTTTTATTGCTATTTTTTTACATTGTGAAGAAATCCTTTACAATCTGCTTTTTCCAGGCTCATGAATCTGTGAGGTAAAGAAAAGCAAAACACATATTAAAAGAGTACCAGATAAATGTAGATGTTATTATTCAATCAATAAATAATTAAAATGACTCATATTAAGCAAAGCATTATACAGAGAAAAAAAAGCTCAAAAAACAGGTTATATAAAATAGTTTAATGGTTTCTGAATTGACTACAATACTTGAATAGCATTTTGTTATTTCCTTTACATCCACCCATGTGGTAGAAGGTGAACTAACGTCTGCAGTTAGCCAAACAATAAAGCCATCTTGCATCCAAGATTTGCTGTATTTATGCAGTATTAACCAGGTGTTTGGCAAGATATCTCTTCATATTTCTCAGATCAGACATAGCTATCTTTTCAGGGCCATCCGATATCCCTTTTGTGCATTGAGTTAAATTCAATCTCCTATAGCATTTTTAGACTTGCCTTATAGCATCTCAGTGCCTTCATTTACATATTTGGGCAACATACTTCTTGCTTATGTTTTGAGTGCTACCTGCTTACTATTACAAAATGTTTTAGCCTTTGAGAAAATAATTTATATCGTCATAATTTTGTTTTGGTTAATCAGATTGAACTTGCTTTGTTTTAATGTCTGTTTAAGGTAGTAAGTATCCATGTGTATCAAGTAATTTTTGTGCGCATGTGCTATTACAGTAAGCTTTAGTAATTTTCTGTTATTGAATTACATTTGCAAAATTAAGCAAGTGTATTAAGCTGCTGTAACTGGTGTGGCTGGGATTGTTTCTAAAGGACTCATTCGGAGGCTTGTATTGATCACCCAATTATGGTTCTGACAGCTGCTTCTTTCGAGTTGCTGTCTAGCTTCTTAACAAACTTACATAGCATCTCATAAAGATTACTCAACACTCCGGCCAACCTCTCCTATAGCCATGTCTGAACATTTCAACCCATTATTTTTAGTACTTCAGTAATTCTATAATGTATCTATGATTTATGGTGGATAGTTTTTGTCTGCCAGTATAGTTCTATCCCATTATAGTATATTTTCTAGTCCTGTTGTGGAGGTGTATGCTATGGTTTGTAAGTGTCGACTAGTTTCTGTTGTAGTGCCAGTTCTTGGTGTCTTATGCTTGCCATCAGATTGTGTCTGTGCTTGTAGTCTGTCTGTGTCAGTAGTTTACATACTGATGTGATGTGTTAAACTGTTTCTTATCCCCTGTGGCAGTTATCTACATGTACTTTCTGTAGCATTAGTGTCCTTAAGAATGTATTTTCTGTAGTTCCTAATGTTTATAACTTTGTCTTCTGGCTTAAACCCTTCTGTACCGCCAAACGATGACTTAGCCAGCTATTTGATATGTAGTCTTATCCACACATACAGTATCTAACATGGGTCCATGCTTGTGTTTTAAGCTGTGTGTTTCTTTTGTCCTCTGTATTGTTGTCTGTGGTATGTAGGTTAAGTTGGGTAGTTTGTGTCTGCATGAACCATTACTTTGTCTAGTGTTGGTGCACAGTATACTTTTTGTGTGGTAAACCCATTCCTCCCTCAGCATGTGGATGAGTGAGTCATTCTAAGCCTCCTTTGAGGGGGGTGTTAGTTGTGTTTTGTGAGTAGAGTTCATATATTCCTTTGCGGCTGTTGTAGGTCTGTTTGTGAGCAAAGTTTAACTCCAAAGAAATATGTGAGTATTGGCATGCAATATGTATTGATGGTCTTGATTGTGTGGTTTGCATGTAGGTGTGTGCCTTGGGTATTATTATTATTTTGGTTGTTATCGTTATTGCTGGATTATTACTTATGTTGTAACCTATACTTTTTTCCCCTTGCTTCCAATATTTATGATGACTCAGTGCCCATGCACATCGCATTGTATTATAATGAACCAGAAGGACACGCTTCTCACGTCTAGACAGAGGGGTTCTTCAGTATTTATTCTGATTATATAATTTTGTAATTTTTTTTTAATTTATTTGGAATCTGTTTAAAGTGTCAGCCACAATGTCTCTGAAAAGTCTCTTACGTTTCCACCATGTATGTTTAGTTTGAAAGGGCAGATACTTTTTAGCTTGCAGGACAGTTTGAAACAGCCCAGGTATTTACAACAACAACAACAACATTTATTTATATAGCACATTTTCATACAAAAAGTAGCTCAAAGTGCTTTACATAATGAAGAGAAGAAAAATAAAAGACAAAATAAGAAATTAAAATAAGACAACATTAGTTAACATAGAAAGGAGTAAGGTCCGATGGCCAGGGTGGACAGAAAAAACAAAAAAAAACTCCAGAAGGCTGGAGAAAAAAAATAAAATCTGTAGGGGTTCCAGGCCACGAGACCGCCCAGTCCCCTCTGGGCATTCTACCTAACATAAATGAAATAGTCCTCTTTGTAGTTCGGGTTTTTCACGGAGTTACTTGATGCCGATGGTCATACAGACTTCTGGCTTTTAATCCATCCATCAATGTTGGAACATCATGGTGCTTTGGGTAGATGGTGGTGGCGCACGCCACCACCAACAGAACACTGGAAAAGGAAACAGAAGAGAGAGTAGGGGTTAGTACAGATTTTGAATAAATAGTTATTATAATGAATTGGATATACAGAGTATCAGAAATAAATTACAGTGAAGTTATGAGAAAGCCATGTTAAAATAATGTGTTTTCAGTAGTTTTTTAAAGTGCTCCACTGTATTAGCCTGGCGAATTCCTACTGGCAGGCTATTCCAGATTTTAGGTGCATAACAGCAGAAGGCCGCCTCACCACTTCTTTTAAGTTTTGCTCTTGGAATTCTAAGGAGACACTCAGTTGAGGATCTGAGGTTACGATTTGGAATATAAGGTGTCAGACATTCCGATATATAAGCCGGGGCGAGATTATTTAAAGCTTTATAAACCATAAGCAGAATTTTAAAGTCAATTCTGAATGACACAGGTAACCAGTGTAGTGACATCAAAACTGGAGAAATGTGTTAGAAGTTTCTTTTCCTGGTAAGGATTCTAGCAGCTGCATTCTGCACTAGTTGCAAACGATTGATGTCTTTTTTGGGTAGACCTGAGAGGAGTGCGTTACAGTAATCTAGCCGACTGAAAACAAACGCATGAACTAATTTCTCTGCATCTTTCGATGATATAAGAGGTCTAACTTTTGCTATGTTTCTTAGGTGAAAAAATGCTGTCCTAGTGATCTGATTAATATGCGATTTAAAATTCAGATTACAATCAACGGCTACCCCTAAGCTTTTTACCTCCGATTTGACTTTTAATCCTAATGCATCCAGTTTATTTCTAATAGCCTCATTGTATCCATTATTGCCAATCACTAAGATTTCGGTTTTTTCTTTATTTAATTTGAGAAAGTTACTATTCATCCATTCTGAGATACAAGTTAGACATTGTGTTAGCGAATCAAGAGATTTGGGGTCATCAGGTGCTATTGATAAATACAGATGTGTGTCATCAGCATAGCTGTGGTAGCTCACGTTGTGCCCTGAGATAATCTGACCTAATGGAAGCATGTAGATTGAGAAGAGCAGTGGACCCAGGATAGAGCCTTGTGGAACACCATATAGAATATCATGTGTCTTTGAGTTATAATTACCACAACTAACAAAGAATTTTCTCCCTGCCAGGTAGGATTCAAACCAATTTAAGACACTGCCAGAGAGGCCCACCCATTGACTAAGGCGATTCTTAAGAATATTATGATCAATGGTGTCAAATTCGGCACTCAGATCTAAGAGGATGAGAACAGATAAATGGCCTCTGTCTGCATTTACCCGCAAGTCATTTACTACTTTAACGAGTGCAGTTTCTGTGCTGTGATTTGTTCTAAAACCTGACTGAAATTTATCAAGAATAGCATGTTTATTGAGGTGCTCATTTAACTGTATAATGACTGCCTGCTCTAGAATTTTACTTAAGAAAGGCAGGTTAGGGATGGGTCTATAATTTTCAAGAGCAGAGGGATCGAGATTATTTTTCTTAAGTAGGGGTTTAACTACCGCAGTCTTAAGACAGTCTGGGAAGACCCCCGTATCTAATGACGAATTTACTATGTCAAGAATATTATCAGTTAGCACGCCCGATACTTCTTTGAAAAAATTTGTTGGTATTGGGTCAAGGGCACAGGTGGAGGGTTTCATTTGAGAAATTATTTTATGTAAATCAGGTAAATCTATCCTAGTGAAAGACTTTAATTTGTTTATTATGTTAATTATATTATTATTTGTTTATTATTTAGAGAACTGTGCAGGGGGAGTGATAACAGTGTAGTTTCAATTGTATTAAATTTTATATTATATGAGTAGTTTTTAATGCCAAATTTGTTTGTTTATTAGTTAAAACTAATTGTTTTAATTGTTTAAATTGTTTTACACTATTACAAAAATATTATTTATTTATTTGTCTGATGTTCAGATAATGGGCGGTATGGTGGTGCAGTGGGTAGCGCTGCTGCCTCGCAGTTGGGAGACCTGGGGACCTGGGTTCGCTTCCCGGGTCCTCCCTGCGTGGAGTCTGCATGTTCTCCCCGTGTCTACGTCGGTTTCCTCCTACACTCCAAAGACATGCAGGTTAGGTGGATCGGCGATTCTAAATTGGCCCTGGTGTGTGGGTGTGTTTGTGTGTGTCCTGTGGTGGGTTGGCACCCTGCCCGGGATTGGATCCTGCCTTGTGCCCTGTGTTGGCTGGGATTGGCTCCAGCAGACCCCTGTGTTCGGATTCAGCGGGTTGGAAAATGGATGGATGGATGGATGGATGGATGTTCAGATAATGCACTATTTCACAAAGCCTTTGCAGCAAAACATATTGTATGTGAAATAAATGTATCATATCATGGCCTAAAAATGACATATACTTTAGGAGCTGGGGGAAATGGGCACCAAAAGTGTACCTTGCCTCAGGTGGCATTATGAAACGTATTGTTTTCTATTGCTAATGGTTGCCAGCCTCACACTTGTATCATTTAATGCATCAGCACTGCAGTCGAGTATACTGTTACTTGCGGGATATAAAGTATAGGACTTTTTCACACTATGCCACCCCTAGCATTACAAATGCCCTATTTACCATTTTGGCCTAGAGCTAGGGCTGCCTACATTACATGTAATTTATTTTACCCCATTTCTTACAAATACGGAAATCTATCAAAAATATTCCAACAATTACAGTTAATAAAGATTTACTGTATGCTTCATTATTAGCAATAAACATGTAATAAATCTTATAAGACTATTGCATGAGTTTAGTAAATTATTAGTATTTTTTCAAGTGAAATATGCATAATTTAAGTAAATAGTCCTGATATTAGTTTCAATCTAGTCATGAGTCTTCTACAGCGATCTACAGTTACTTGAAGTATGGTAAGTTGTTTAAACTACTGCATAGGAAGTGCATGTTTAAATTTTTCCACTACTTCCATCACGTCTAGAGGATAGCAACTGTTCCTTGGTGTTCATTGGCATTGAAAACAGGTTTTATACAGTGCTGGGGAATTAGATTAGTGGCAACGTTCTCTTCCATTGCGTGTAGAACCAAAAATGTAGTCTGTAGCTGCATGATAACCATGGGATGAACTGTTAGTCCACAACTTTTTGTTCATTGGCTGGCTTCATATTTAAGTGAGAAGAAGTTCTTTGGCCTGAAACAGCAGCTTTATCCCATCTTGATTAACAAGTTTGTTTCTTTTGTGTGGTTTTGTTATTTGCTTCCATTGTCACTATTCTGATAGGAAGAAAATTACAAATTCACATTACAGAAGAATATACAGTAATTAGTTATAGGGCTCTGCTTAGTGGTCGAATATATTCTCTCAAATGTAGTTTCTATATTTTCAGGTTACATGACTTGAAAATCCTTAAATTCACTTGAGTTGAACACAAAGAAGACTGTGTTCAAAAAGTAATGTTCTTACTTTCCATGTCAGTTGTAACAACTCAAATCAACATCAAAGAATCTTAAGAGTAATAAAAATAGGTTGAACTTTATAAATAGTAAGCTAATGTGTAATTAGACTTGCTTAAGCCAGAGTGTCAGGTCAAAAGGTTCTTCAGCAAGAGCCAAGTTATTTAATGCATAGGAAACTGGTTTAAAAATATGAAACATGAAACAGAATAGTATAGAAAAGTTATACTGTATATTGCTGTCAGTACTTACCAATTTTTCACTTGTTTAGTTTGAATTGCATTTAACAAGGTTTTAAAAATTTTATGAATAAATAAGATTTCCCCCAAATTGTTGTGTGGCGTATAAAACTGCATTTAATATTTTTTAAATAAATAAAACACATTATTAAAAAAACAAACCTCAGGGAAATTCTAACCTTGAAGAATGTGTAAAATATAATATTAAATAATAGTGTTTTACTGTGATATGCTCAAAACATTGATATAATCTTTTACATTTCTTCCATCCGGTAAACTCACAAAATTAAAAACTGATAAATAAATCCTAATAGACTCACTGAATCTGCTGATGCATATAATAATAATTTTCTAGGTCACTAAAATATAATTTAACTCATGATTAAAGATAAAAAATAAAGTACAATTAACAGAATGAAGAAATGTCTCCTTAATTCTATTTACTATTGCATAAATATTTAAATCTGCTCAACATTACAGAAAATAGTTTACCCAAGTTTTACTACACTCTCTGATTTAAATAATTCAGGCATTTTGAGAGAAATATCCCTCACGTATTCAAGAAAATAAAGGGGAGGTTCAGCCGTTTTGAGATATTGGCTCATTATAACAATTTACATATGCTAAAATATATAATTTAATAAAATGAAGCTATACGCCCTTACCTCCATCAACCAGGATTTCTTGTTTACCTTATAAATGTACCTCCATCATATTGTGACTTATATAATTTTTATACATTAGTCAGTCAGTCAGTCATTGTCCAACCCGCTAAATCCTAACACAGGGTCACGGGGGTCTGCTGGAGCCAATCCCAGCCCACCACAGGGCACACACACACACACACATACACCAAGCACACACTAGGGACAATTTAGGATCGCCAATGCACCTAACCTGCATGTCTTTGGACTGTGGGAGGAAACTGGAGTACCCGGAGGAAACCCACGCAGACACGGGGAGAACATGCAAACTCCACACAGGGGAGGACCTGGGAAGCGAACCCGGGTCTCTTTACTGCGAGGCAGCAGCGCTACCACTGCGCCACCGTGCTGCCATTTTATACATTAATTGAGTGTTTTTTTCATACATTAATCCAGCAGTAATTAAGCCATATTTCTCTTAACAGTCTCATTACAGCAGCACTGGGTACAGTGGTGAAACAGCCCAGAACAGTGCGCGCCAGTTCATGACAGAGCCCACTCACACACACACCTGCACAGAGGCCATTTTAGAATTATCAGTTAGCCTAGCCTGAATGTTTTTGCAGTTGTGTAACGAAAGCCTGAAGTACCTGGAGGTAAACTACATACACCGTTCAAGAGGAAAAAATGCAAACTCCAACCATGTGAGATTTAAAACCAGGATGCTGGATGTATGAAATGGTAGCACTGCACAATTTACATTTAGCAGGAGGTGGCGCACTGTTTAATTTGTACACTGAAGACAAATTGTAAAATTTGCTGGTTTGCCCTACTGTACTGTATACAAGAATGGAATAACATGGATAAGAAATATAAGTCAGACTTGTCCTGGCAGGAATAACCATTCTGTTGATGATTTTATTTTTGATCTTTTATTGAATTCATTAAAAGCATATAACATTCCATACAATCAAGTCAAACTTAATAAACCTAAATTCAAATCGACCCCCATTTACGAGAAAGTGAGGAAGGACAACAACCAGAGAAAACTGTTCAGAGTAGTAACTTATTCTAAAATGTTATTGATTAGGTCCTGCCAGGTTTTAAAAAAGTTTTGTACAAATCCTCTTAAGTGAGAATTTTATTTTTTACAATTTCAAATAGTATATATATAACATCAGTTACCCACTGACTTAAAAGAGGTGGGTTAGGATTCTTCCAGTTGAGAAAAATACAGTTAGGTCCATAAATATTTGGACAGAGACAACTTTTTTCTAATTTTGGTTCTGTACATTACCACAATGAATTTTAAATGAAACAACTCAGATGCAGTTGAAGTGCAGACTTTCAGCTTTAATTCAGTGGGGTGAACAAAACGATTGCATAAAAATGGGAGGCAACTAAAGCATTTTTTTAACACAATCCCTTCATTTCAGGGGCTCAAAAGTAATTGGACAAATTAAATGACTGGAAATAAATCGTTCATTTCTAATACTTGGTTGAAAACCCTTTGCTGGCAATGGCAGCCTGAAGTCTTGAAATCATGGACATCACCAGATGCTGGGTTTCCTCCTTTTTAATGCTCTGCCAGGCCTTTACTGCAGCGGCTTTCAGTTGCTGTTTGTTTGTGGGCCTTTCTGTCCGAAGTTTAGTCTTCAGCAAGTGAAATGCATGCTCAATTGGGTTATGATCAGGTGACTGACTTGGCCATTCAAGAATTTACCACTTCTTTGCTTTAATAAACTCCTGGGTTGCTTTGGCTGTATGTTTTGGGTCATTGTCCATATGTATCATGAAACGCCGCCCAATCAATTTGACTGCATTTAGCTGGATTTGAGCAGACAGTATGTCTCTGAACACCTCAGAATTCATTCGGCTGCTTCTGTCCTGTGTCACATCATCAATAAACACTAGTGTCCCAGTGCCACTGGCAGCCATGCACACCCAAGCCATTACACTGCCTCCACCGTGTTTTACAGATGATGTGGTATGCTTTGGATAATGAGCTGTTCCACGCCTTCTCCATACTTTTTTCTTGCCATCGTTCTGGTAGAGGTTGATCTTGGTTTCATCTGTCCAAAGAATGTTTTTCCAGAACTGTGCTGGCTTTTTTAGATGTTATTTAGCAAAGTCCAATCTAGACTTTCTATTCTTGAGGCTTATGAGTGGCTTGTACCTTGTAGTGCACCCGCTGTATTTACTTTTATGCAGTCTTCTCTTTATGGTAGACTTGGATATCTATACGCCTACCCCCTGGAGAGTGTTGTTCACTTGGTTGGCTGTAGTGAAGGGGTTTCTCTTCACCATGGAAATGATTCTGCGATCATCCACCACTGTTGTCTTCTGTGGACGTCCAGGTCTTTTTGCGTTGCTGAGTTCACCAGTGCTTGCTTTCTTTCTCAGGATGTGCCAAACTGTAGATTTTGTCACTCGTAATATTGTAGCAATTTCTCGGATGTGTTTTTTCTGTTTTTGCAGCTTAAGGATGGCTTCTTTCACCTGCATGGAGAGCTCCTTTGACCGCATGTTGTCTATTCACAGCAAAATCTTCCACATGCAAGCACCGCACCACACCTCAAATCAACTCCAGGCCTTTTATCTGCTTAATTGATAATGACATAACGACGGACTTGCCCACACCTGCCCATGAAATAGCCTTTGAGTCAATTGTCCAATTACTTTTGAGCCCCTGAATTGAAGGGATTGTGTTAAAATAATGCTTTAGTTGCCTCACATTTTTATGAAATCATTTTGTTCACCCCACTGAATTAAAGCTGAAAGTCTGCACTTCAACTGCATCTGAGTTGTTTCATTTAAAATTCATTGTGGTAATGTACAGAACCAAAATTAGAAAAAAGTTGTCTCTGTCCAAATATTTATGGACCTAACTGTAAGTTCACAGGAGAGTAGTGAAGTAAAGGCAATTACAGTTTGTTCCTCCTTCTCCACATAAAACACAGCTGTTAATGGGTTAGAAGTGATTGTGACACCTGATAGGCATATAAAATTTTTCATCCAGAATTATGTTAATTTGGTACATTCCCATAATATGTGACTCAGTGAAGCTAGAGCTTGATTACAACATCTGCAGGTTGGATCTTGTCTTTGAAATGAGATAGATGTGCTGGATAAAAGATTTTAAGTTGAATAATTGAATGTTTTGAACATATGGAGCTAGAGTGAATTCTGTGCTTGGCTACCTTCCACTCTGTTTCTGAAATGTGGAGTAAGAGATACTTTTCCCACTGTGCTCTGGGATCTTTAAAAGGAAGGGACTTTAAAAAATTAGGAGGGTGCGCCCCTTGACTTTCTCGTATAGATAGAAGAAAAGGTCATCAGAACCACTTCCAGTTGTGCAATATTTCTCAAATATCATATCTCTTTGTTTCTCATCATAAATAATTGATAAAATGAATATACAATCTTTTATCTTTATTTATAATCAATCTTTATCTTAAAATTATATTTTCACACTTAGGGAGGTCGAAAACGGTGGTGGAATTTTTTCAGGATTACATATTCGTTAACCTAGATTACCTGCAAAGTAAAAAGAGTTATAGTCACCTAAAACCATAGAAAAATTGTTAATATTATATAATATGTGTTGCAATAAATTGCTGTAGGTAAAACTGCATTTAGCTACATTTAATTATGATAATGATGGGGGAAATATCATAAAATTAAATGTTTTACCTGGAACACGATCGAGACATAGCTTATTGTTCCCATTACATCTTTATATTTACATGGCATGTTCAATGTTAAACTGATGATGTATAAATTATAATAAAATTAATAATCATTATTGAAAGAATATGTGTTATATTGAATACAGTTTTTAATATCATGTACACATTTATGTTTTCATGATACAAAAAAATTCGGGTATGTGTTTAATTAAAGTACCACTTCGAGTTATGCAATTTTTATCAAATTTCATATCTATTCTTGTTTTTGTAAATATCTATACAAACTTTCAATTAATTAGCTCTATTCAAAACCATAGTGTGCATAAAAAAATTGGGATGGTTGTTTAAATAAAATACTGCTTCTGGTTGAGTAATTTTTCTCAAATTTCATATCTGTTTGCTTTTTATCATTATAGATAGCTATACAAAATTTGAACCATCTATCTGTAATTATAACCATAATTTACTTGTACATTTGAAAAAATGATTCAGTTAAATTACCACTTCCGGTTATGTGATTTTCTCAAATTTCATATCCACTTGTTTATTGCCATTCCTAATATCCACATAAAATTTGAATCATTATGTCTTTATTTATAGCCATAGTTTACTTGAAAAAATCTGAAATGTGTTCAGGTAAAGCACCACTTCCAGTTGCCGGACATGTCCCAAAAGTTGATAGAATTCCTTATTTTTGATATACAGTAAAGGAGGTGTACAAAATCTCATTGATCTAGGTCAAAGCATTTTCAAGTTTACTCACAGACAGACAGACATAATTTCACAAATGGTATTTTCAGACTCAGAAATGTCTAAAACATCAAGATTCATCAAAATCTCAAGGTCAAATTTTTCTACGATTCCTTTACTTTCTCCATACTATGTATACAAGAAAGTAAAGTCAGTACAATTTTTAGTGAATTTTAAGTAACTTCAGTTAACACATTTGTAAAAAAAAAAGAAATTATTAAAAATCAAACAAACAACATATAAAAAGTTTTTGACACTGACCCTGGTAAATGTTATAATCAACCCATGTGTCAAGAACAGGGATCTTTTCATTATTTTAGTGACATTTGATCACTAGTGTTTCTGCTACTGAAGATGAAGTTATTCATAATGGAAGAATTGTTAATATTTTAAATTTTGTAGTTCTGTTGAAGTAAGAGCTTTAAAAATTTTTAAAAATATATCCATCCATGCATTCATCTGTCCATCTTTTAAACCTGATTATCCGTAGCAGGGTTGCAGAGAAGCTGGAGCCTATCCCAGCAAGCATTGGGTGTAAGGCAGGAACAGTCCCTGCACAGGCTGCCAGCCCATTGCACAATGAGCAAACACACACACACACATCCAGGGACAATTTAGCATTACCAGTCCACCTTACTGGCATGCATTTGGACTGTGGGATGATATTAAAATTAAAGGAACACTTTTAGGTATGGGTAGCATGACGATTTAGTGTTTAATGCCGCTACTTTAATGCTCCACATTGAATCCAACCTGGAGTGTGTATATACTCGCAATGTTTGTGTGGGTTTTCTGGCAGGCTCTCTGTTTTTCCTTCCACATTAAAAGACGTGCATATAAATTTAACTCTAATTTAGCCCTGTGTGTATGTATGAATGTCTAAGTGTTAAATGCAGTGGTCTGGCGTTAGTTTCTACCTAACACCCATTGCTGGATAGTCACCAGCATCCAGGAACTCTGAACAGGGTAACAGATGAACGAACAGGCCATGGCTATTCAATTTATCAACTAATTAGAGCTTTCATAAAGTAATAAAAATCATCAAGGAAGCAGTTTTTAAGCACTGGTCTTTAAATGTATGTCAGACTATACATCTATTTTTTAAACAATTAAATAGTATTAGCTAACAACCAATGACACAATTCTCCTGTTGTGTAGCCACATCACTTTGTAAACTGTAATACCATAGATCACAAAATGATACTTCTTAAGGTAGAAAACTAGATTAATCTATTTGGATCTGCTCTCACTTGATTTACATTGCCTGTAACAAACATATATCAATAGGTGCAAACACATTCATACTTTATGTTTCACAATTTTTAAGAAGGGCAGAATTTGAGGTCTGAAAATGCTGAACCACTAGCTGTTACAGAAATTAAGCCAAAATTAAGTACAAAGCATTTATCATATTCCAAATATTACTGGATAAATTGAACAGACAAAAAATAACTTGACATATATAAAATGTTATAAACATCATCCATCCATCCATCCATTTTCCAACCTGCTGAATCTGAACACAGGGTCACGGGGGTCTACCGGAGCCAATCCCAGCCAACACAGGGCACAAGGCAGGGAACCAATCCCGGGCAGGGTGCCAACCCACCGCAGGACACACACAAACACACCAAGCACACACTACGGCCAATTTAGAATCACCAATCCACCTAACCTGCATGTCTTTGGACTGTGGGAGGAAACCGGAGCGCCCGGAGGAAACCCACGCAGACATGGGGAGAACATGCAAACTCCACGCAGGGTGGACCCGGGAAGCGAACCCGGGTCTCCTAACTGCGAGGCAGCAGCGCTACCACTGCGCCACCATGCTGCCCTATAAACATCATGTAAGGAGAAATTGTAATATATTTATCTCAGGTTATAAATTGAGCTCTCCAAAATCTGGGGGTGCTATTTTTTTTTTTTACATTGTTGTCCAACTTACTAGGAGACACATTATTATAATATTTACTTTTACTCATGCTGCTGACACATACTTTATTTATACAATTGTATACATATTATAAATATATTTTTATAATAATAAACACAAAAGAAATAAATGATCAGCCTAACAATCCATTGTGAAAATGAAGGCAGATAATTAGTTGCTATCAAATTAAAAAAAAGAAATGTTATTGTAGTGCAGCAATAACATTATTTTAATGACAACAACCTACTAAATCTTTAAAATTAGAAGGCTATGACATTATTCCAAAAAAATAGTTCTTCTGGGCCCCACTGTAATCAGTTAGTGTCCCATATAAGCAGCAGCATTGGCCACTGACTAGTTGGGTTTCTATTGGACACAAAATTTATACACTCATTACAGTCTGCTAATTTATACCAAGAAATGGTCCTCAGCAATGAGAAGCACGTCCAGAGATTTTAAAAATAAACTGATCACCATCAGTGATTCTGTAGTTAGAATGTCAGATTTTATAATTATTTAAACTTAAAGATCAATTGAAGGACCTTCCTGACAGCAGAGTAACTGACATTGATTGGACTGTTTGGCTGACAGTGACATGCATGACACATGTCAGCGCTAACAGCAATTTAAAGGAGTTAATGTGCATCTCAGCATTTTGGGTTCATTTTCACCACATATTTTGTTGTTGTTTTTTTTATTATTTGTTTTGGTTCTGCCTTTGCTTCTATTTATATTTTACCATTTCCCATATTGCACATTAGTCATATCATTAAAATAAGATTTTCGGACACACTGACCACAAAAATATACAAGTACATTAAGTACTAAAAAGTCAGATTTAGGAAAAACATGAAAACCTTTTTTTTTGTGTTGTCTGGCCTACTGTTTTCCTTTTTTTGTCAATTATTGGGCCTCTGTCCAGGTGGCTGTCTCACTGAAGCTTTAGCTATTTTTTCCTGGAGGTTTTGCAGGTCTTTTTTGATCACTGCCAACTAATTCTACCTACTACTACATGTATGTCTGAAGAGCAGGGTTCCAGTTCTTGTGAGATGCTTGAAGGACTCTCTTACTGCTATGTCTAACATGGCAATGAGTACAACCAGCCTCCTCACATTCCCTTCAACTTGTGTGGTCTGCATAGTCTACTAGTCCAAAAGAAAGCCAACAACTGCTTTCATGTTTCTCTTAGTGTCTGGATTCAGTCTGTAATTGTTTTTTAAATGCAGCAGACCAAGTCTCAACCTATTGATGACTAACCACATAAAAAGGAGGTGTTAGCTGTCTTCTATGTATTTATTGTTCATTTACTCTAATATAGCCCTCTTCACTGAATACTGACTGAGCGATTAGTCAAATTTCTAGCTATAATTCAGTGAAGGAAATGATTCAACCATCTTGTCATATACATATACTGTATGAAAACACAAATAAGGAAAGGGTAAATTTTTTGTGAGTTTGTGCAGATGACTTTTTTGTAAAAGATTTTTCTAATTATACTAATGTCATCGATCATAAATATGTGTTCCCACCAAGCAATTATGTTGCTCTCTCTTTTTCCAAATACATTGTTTTTATTTCCACTTGTCACAATTCATGCTTTCTTTACTGAGTACAGTTTTGTCTAGTGTTTAAATACATAAAGGGTAAGTTTGGTATTTACAAGTCAAAGTTGTTTCTTCACAATCACAGTATATTGGTACAGTCACTTTACACAAATAACCATACCTCTGGCGATTCATCTGTCAAACTTCTTAAATTTGCAGCTGACATAACACTAATAGGCCTCATTCCAATCAATGATGAGTCCATATACAGTATATACAAGAGGTGATAAATCTGACTTTGTGATACAGCCATAACAATTTGGACCTGAACATTCAAAAAACTCAGGAGATGCTCATAGATTTCAGGAAACCTGCTCACCTATCTCTTGCTATAAATGTCTCAGCCGTTGGGATGACATAATCATGTATGTTTCTGGGCATTGTGCTGTCACAAAACTTTAAGTGGGAAAATAACTTTGCATGCATCATTAAGAAAGCCAATCAGAGAATGTTCTTTTTGCGTCGCCTGAGGAAATTTAGTCTCCCTCAAGCAATATTGGTCCAATTCTACACCGTCATCAAGCCCATTCTGACCTCAGTCATAATTGTCTGGTTTGGTGCTGCCTCTGTTCAGGCTAAGTCTAATTTGCAAAGCCTGTGAAAAGATCATAGGCTATAACTTACAGCACACTGAAGTCCTATATGAGTACAGGATAAGGAAAAGTTGGCTACAAAGATCATTGCTGATCTTACACCCGGGGCATCACCTGTTCCAAAGACTTCCCTCCTGACAAAACGTCTTTGTGCAGTGAAAGCTAAAACAATCCATCACCTAAACAGTTATTTTCCACATGTAGTTATTCTTACTAATCAGGTCTGAGCTTCTACTCACTTTCTATGTATACCTTGCACATTAAACTGCGTGGACATTTTAATACTACTATTGTGAGAAGAAATACTCTCCAGACATTATAAAGGTTTGGGGCAGCCACCCATATATTATATCCTGGCTGCAAAAGTTTGAAAATTATTGAGCAAAGATGTTCACAAGAGTGAGTCCAAAACAGAACTGAATACTTGGAGGTAAGATGGCGGTTTTAAGGGCTGGTGGAGAAAATGATGTCATCTATGCTGAAAGTGGAAGTGACATCATCAGAGGTGCTAGAGCCGGAAGTGACGTCATCAGAGGTACCGGGACCTGATGAGATTTCCCGGGAATGGTCTGCAAGGAACTGAGAGAGACAGTCAGCACACTCTGCCATTCCTTGGTCTGATGTAATATTACATTTACTCAAGCCCTTTAGCTGTCTCCTACTCACACGTGTGTAACACTATGTACGTTTTTTTTTTTTTTTGTAATGCCTTTGTATGCTGCATCATATTTTATCATTTTATATTTTATCTTCTTATATTTATCTTTTGTATTCTGTATTGTCCTTGGATGATGCATCAATACTATCAAGACAAATTCCTAGTATACATTAGTGTTCCTGGCTAATAAAGTGTTTTCTGATTCTGATATTAATCTTCCATATATATAATTGCATTCTAAAGTGATGCATTTTTTCTAAATTTTAAAAATACCTTCACTGTTCTTGCAGTTTATAATAAGGCTTAAGGGTACATGAGTCCATAGGTGAATAAAAAGGCTATAAACTTGCCATATCTGTTAATTTTTCAATCCAAAAATGTTATCTAGTATTGATTTGCATCTTGAGGTTTTACATATATCACCAAAAAAGCATATCCATGTTTTAAGAAAGTAAAAAAGCAAAAAGCAAACTGTTTTTGCCAGATTCAGCCATTTTAAAAGGAGACTGGCTGTGCACTTTATGTCGCCAACAATCCTCCAAGTGGATTCACATTGAAAAGCCATCACCAAGTTATTTGTATTATTAATGGTTGATGTGCTGATGCAAATTGCTGTATCTGTTCTATAGATAACTAGAAAATAATAACTGAAGAAAGCATGATTACTATAACTTTTATTCTTATTCTTTCTTTATGTCTCAAATATTGCATACTGCCACTAGACTGGTAATGTGCATGTGTGCTTCAGTAACAGAGAATATTAAGCAGGCACGTAGTATGTAATCAGTGACAAGAACTGAACGGATAGGCATCCATTCATTCATCCATCCATCCATCTTCCTATGAGAAAGCAGCACTGCCACTGTACAATATTATTATTATTATTATTAATTGCTGTCCTCAAGATCTTTCATCCATTATTCTTTTCAATTAGAATAGTGCACCTCCAATGGTATGGCCTCTTGATCCACAGCAATGAACAGTCAAGGGCAAACACAGCCTTGCACCTCAGCCCACAGAGAAAGTGGCAAGACTGGGATTCCTAAAAAACACTGGCTTGATCAGCTGTGGGGTGATATGCACAAAGTCAACACCACCACTCAAGGACGCTTGGGAAAGCAATGTGCTGAAAAGAGGACCCTGCATCAACAAAAACAAATGCTAGGAAGATTTATTTATTAATATATTTTTCTACGGTATAGGCACAATACTAATGGTAATAATAATCCATTCATCTTCCTAAACTGCTTATCCGGGGCAGGGTTGTGTGGCAATTGGAGCCTATGCCAACAATCATGAGCCACAACCCATGGTCTGGGTGTCAGTTCATTGCAGGGTGAACAGACACACACAAACACATTCACTGGCCATTTACCAGTGACAATTCGCTCTTATATTATTTGAGCAGCATCTATCCATTGTTACAAACTGTGGCAGAATGTAGATGTGCAAAAAATAGAATTGCAGTAGCAAAAGTCAGATATTAAGCAGAATATAGTTTTGGCACTGGGTTGCCAAAACTCACTCACGACAGAAGCTATGAGCAGTCAAGCAATCAGGAAATGAATTCCTACCTCAGGAAAATTAGTCTGTAATACTCTGTGATAAAATAATTTTTTCTAGTTTCTTTTCATTGTCACAAGGATGACTTGTAAATGTATAAGAGATGTTTTCTTAGATCAAAATGTTTACTGTTTAAAGTGAAAGTATTCAGTAAGTTTAATGTCTTTTTCATTCACCTATGGACTCATGTAACCTTAAGTTCTACTGTAAACTGCATGAACAGACAACGTATTTTTAACATTTATAAAAAATTCATCACTTTGGAACACAATTTTATATGACAAATTAATACAGACCTTGATTTTGAAGAGACAAGTTTGACTTGAAAAATACCAAACTTATCCTTTAATTTCTTATAATAGAATATATATAAGTAAAATTAGTTAATTATATCACACTTACACAATAAAATGTATTTAACACCTGATGTATCGAAGGAGTGTGGGCTATCTTAAAATATAGCTACTAAACTAAAAGCATCCATAAAAAACAACAAAAAAAGCATCCTTATGGATTACTCAGGTATACACTCTTGGAACTCTCCTTCCAGCTGCTTTATGTTAATAGTTCTTTGCTTTAGATATTCATCATTTAAATAATTTTAGAAAACCTCCATATAGTGCAAAACTCATAATCAGGACTAAGCAAGCGCCAAACCAAAGAGAGAAATTACTTGATCCAGTTAATTATGGTAAGACATAGATCTCAAAGAAGTAGACTCTCAGGCGATGTAGGATTCAATAAGCCTATAAGAGACCTTAACGACAAGTGTCACAACTGGATCTAGGTGAGCAGCTACTAGGTCAATTAATAACTGAGGTTCCTTAATACTCATTCAGTGTTATTAAATAACATTTGTTTACTTCTCAGCCTTGCTTTCAACAGGACTGTAATCCACAAGGACAATGTAAAACAAAATGTAATACAGGGAATAGAGTATGATACAGAACTGAAACAGTAAATGGTTAGAGAGAGGACATCAAGCAAAATCTCCTGTGCCTGAGAAATTGTACGGAGTGTTTCTAGAATCAAATAACATTGGTATAACTAGTACATGAAAAAACTTGTTGACATCTTGTATCAAAAAAGTAAAGCAAGTAGAAATGGACACAATAGACAGAGTCAACATACAGTATTTGAAATAAGGCAGTCAAATAAATAAAAATTATAATAGCAAATAATCAAGTGATACTTAGTAATTGATCGTCAACTAAACTGTTGTTTAACCAATGTCGTTCGGTAATGTCCAGCAGTCTCATTTGAATGCCACTGCTGTATAAGTTTTTAACTGCTCAAACTGCAAAGATTTGTATTTTTCATATCCAAACACCAATCAGCCACAACATTAAAACGATCTGACTAATATTGTGTAGGATGCCCTCATAGCACCAAAACTGCACTGACTCATTGAAGTATAGACTCCACAACACCGCTGGATGTTTTCTTTGGTATCTGCCACCA
Source organism: Erpetoichthys calabaricus (assembly GCF_900747795.2). Taxonomy (NCBI): domain Eukaryota; kingdom Metazoa; phylum Chordata; class Cladistia; order Polypteriformes; family Polypteridae; genus Erpetoichthys; species Erpetoichthys calabaricus. The sequence continues at coordinate 132,685,342 of NC_041397.2, read as the reverse complement.
AGACATTAGCAGCAGATCCTTTAAGTTCTTTAAGTTGCAAGGTATGGCCTCCATGGATTTTCTCCCTCAGTGCAACAATCTGTTTTATAAGCTGTCAATACTAAGTCAAGACACAGACTGTTTATCCATCCATCCATTTTCCAACCCACTGAATCCAAACACAGGGTCACGGGGGTCTGCTGGAGCCAATCCCAGCCAACACAGGGCACAAGGCAGGAAACAATCCTGGGCAGGGTGCCAACCCACCGCAGACAGACTGTTTATTAAGGTGCAATAAGAACGATGAACATCTATCCCATGAGCATCTTCTGCAGTAGAGCTTGGTTCCTTTGTTTTTCCTGATGGCTCCTACAACCATGTAGTTTCACAAACATGTATAGCAAAATGGAGATTAAGAATGGGTACATCAAAAAGCAATATTGCATCTACAGTATATTGGGCGGATAATGAGACTGAGAGAGAGAGAGACTAAGAGCCTGGTGCTAAATAATATGATAGCCTCTCAGGTCCAGTAGAGGTCAGAGTTCCACATACTCACTTGGGAAAAACGAATATCCATTTAGCACAAGTGGATAAGCTCTGGCTTACTGACTCAGAGAGCTATGGTTGGCAGCTAGCCTCTTCATATAGGGACATGAGGGGTGAGTGCCTCAGCAGTTTTTTGCTGGCGATAATGTATGTTTTACTTTCATAATGTATGATTTACTTAATTCAACAACATAAACCAGCGTCCAGAAGAAGAATTGGCAAAGATATTGTCTTAATGATGAGGCATTGATGGATTATGGTATTGCTTTAAACAGATTTGTAGTAATGTATGTCACATTTCATAACCTGGCATTATTATAAAAGCAAGCAAGCATTTTTAACAGCTAATGGCCATTATTTTTTTCCATTGTACTTGGGTTTAACATGAATTATCTGCAGGTATTTTCTTAACTCATTTAACATTATTTGATTGTAAAAAAAATGTACTGTTCATGTATTTTATTGGCAGAAATTAAAAGTAAGACCAACAAGGAAAAATCACTGAAGCATATCGTGACTTGGGTAAAAGAAGAAAATGAGAAAGGAAAGCTATTAAACACTTAAAGCTACATAATTTTTATATTTGCTACAAGTGAAGCTAGAATAATTTCATCCAATTAGTAAAATAATTGCAAGATAACAGTTGAATAGTCTCTGCTGCTGGATAAATTCTATACTAACAGACTACAAAGGCTTTCCATTAAAAGATTCAAACTATATAACCAAGACATGGGGATTTTTGCCATCTCTGACAGGCTTTTGAAAACTTCTACATTAATTTTCATTTAATATTATATCCATTTGGCTTCAGTTAAATATAGAGATCATAAGGTGGTTAAACCAGTTAGACTTACTCCCATGCTTGCTTTACAAGGGAATGTAATGCAAATAATCTGTAAATGCAAAGATCTAAAAGCAGTATTACAAGTTAGTCAAAAATAAGCCAAACATTCCCACACAGCAAACACAGTAACTGTTACAAAATGCAACAGAGACAACATTTTGAAAGATATGTCTACCAGCTGCCGGTTTATTGTATCTATCATCTGTAATATATATGATGTAATTCAGTTAAAGTGTCAGTCTTTGCCAGCATTAAATGCACAGCACACATCATAATCAGCAAAATGGAAGGTTGCCAGATCATTTTTGCTTAGTGTCTTCCATTTTTGTGCATTTATTTAACCAGTTTTTAGATTTAACCAGTAATGCTATTAAATTTATATTAATAAAAATAAAGAGGCCACAGCTTTTTCCAGCTGGAAAACTAGCTGCAGCCTCCTTTGCTCTCCTCTCTTGAGCCACAGTCACCTTAAGGCTCTCTCTGCCAATTCGCTAATGAGTTTCCTCTTCCTCTCCCCCTCAATGCCCAAGTAGCTAAGAGCTTTAGTCAAAGATTGACCTGTAAAGCATCTACAGCCCATTTCCACTGGGAGAAACCTTGCTTTCAGTCCAACTTGCTGACAGTCTCTTATCAGCCACTCATACTTGGTTACCTTTTTTCAAAGGTCTCTTCCAAGTATTCTTCCCAAGGGACTGTTAGCTCCAACAGAACTGCTTGTTTGGAGGACAAGGACCAGAGAACAATATGTGGCCTCAGGGTCATGAATAGGGTTTGTTTGCGAAACTTCAGTTGTCACTCAAGATCCAACAACAGCTGCCAGTCCTTTGTGGAGGCCAGGTCTTCCTGACAATCTTGACACCTCCCTAGGTCTAATGAAGGTAACTGATTACTTGGGAGAATAAGATTGTTTCACCCATTCCATGCTGATCACTACAGTGATTGCCTATAGGACAAGGACCACATTATGACCTCCAACTGTACCACACCTCACCCAGTGCTCTTGGGCAGCAGCTCAGAATGTGTTCCATATTTCACTGCTCAGAGTACATAAGGCAAGCTGGTGTCTCTACCTCTCCCCATCTGTGTAGGTTGGATGGGCTAGGAAGCAAATCATACACAGCACGGATGAGAAGCTTAATGCAGTGTGGTTCAGCTCTCCACAGCTCAGCCCAGGTCACCTTTCTCTTTACAGCATTTTACCATCTTGACCAAGAATTCTGCTGCCCCATTTCCATCACCCTACACAATCTCTCCCCTTCAACTGCTGTTCTCTCCTCCTTTTCCCTGTATATTTTCCCTTCCCTTTATCAGTGTTTAAGTGTGTGCAGTGAAAAAGACCCTTGTGTCATGTCACCAACCCCACCAAACTCTTCTGACACAGCCTTGCCTCAGCTTCCAAAACAGCCTCTGCTGCCCTCCACTTCCTTCCAGTCCTCACCTCGATCCCAGTTCTGGCCTCCTTTTTATCACTTGATTCCCCTCAGTGCAGCACCTCCCTGGCTCCTGTTACTTTGAACTCCTGTCCCAAGAATTTGAATGGCAGCTGCAGTTTGTTACTGTGACCATATAATGCAATAATGCCCAGGCTCTTTGGGAGTCTGAGGAGTTTCCATAGGAGGCTACTGACCATACTTGACTGTCAGGATTGGCACATCCTAAATCAGATGTGGCCAGAGAATTCTGGGAAGAATGCCATGCTGATGTATGCTTTAAACTTCTCAGTTAGTCCAGACTGGTCCACTATTTTAAGATATATATATATATATATATATATATATATATATATATATATATATATATATATATATATATATATATATATATATATATATATATATATATCGGGATGGATAATGGATGGATGGATGGATATATATATATATATATATATATATATATATATATAGGATGCACTGTGGCCCAGTGGTAGCGCTGCTGCCTTGCAGTAAGGAGACCTGGGTTTCCTCTGGGTGCTCCGGTTTCCTCCCACAGTCCAAAGATATGCAGGTTAGGTGGACTGGCGATTCTAGATTGTCCCTAGTGTGTGTGCTTGGTGTGTGTGTGTGTGTGTGTGTGTATGTGTGTGTGTCCTGCGGTGGGTTGGTGCCCTGTCCAGGATTGGTTCCTGCCTTGCACCCTGTGTTGGCTGGGATTGGCTCCAGCAGACCCCCGTGACCCTGTGTTCGGATTCAGCAGGTTGGACAATGACTGACTGACTGACTAATGTATAAAAATGATATAAGTCACAATATGATGGAGGTACATTTATAAGGTAAACAAGAAATCCTGGTTGATGGAGGTAAGGGCGTATAGCTTCATTTTATTAAATTATATATTTTAGCATATGTAAATTGTTATAATGAGCCAATATCTCAAAACGGCTGAACCTCCCCTTTATTTTCTTGAATACGTGAGGGATATTTCTCTCAAAATGCCTGAATTATTTAAATCAGAGAGTGTAGTAAAACTTGGGTAAACTATTTTCTGTAATGTTGAGCAGATTTAAATATTTATGCAATATTAAATTGAATTAAGGAGGCATTTTTTCATTCTGTTAATTGTACTTTATTTTTTATTTTTAATCATGAGTTAAATTATATTTTAGTGACCTAAAAAATTATTATATTATTATGTATATATAATGTGTATGTGTGTGTGTCATACATACATACTGTATATATATTGTAAGGTTTCTAAACTTTTTTGGGACTCCCCCCAATGGGATGACATGCCAAAGGACGTTCCAAAGCTTGATTGCTGTGTCTGTGGACGACAGCCTATCAGTTGTCGGGGCAACTGCAGGTTCCCACCGCTGTTTATATATACTGTATAAAATGCAAAGTACAATGAATCTGCTTTTTGCCTTAATGGCCAACATGCAAGATGCACCACTCTCTGCCACTGCGAATTTCGCTCCGTAGCCTAGGTACAATAAAACAACACAGAATACAGTAAGCCAAATGAAACCAGCCCTATATTCAAATACAGCTAATACTGAAAATACCATCCAGCAGGAAGAAAATAAAAAGTGCTATTCATAGTGTTTTTTTTCCTAGAATTCCATCCTTCAGTTTTCAAACTGTCTTAAACATATCCTCAGGCACATACATGAGCATGAATATTAATTAGACATGAGTGAGAATATGAAATTTGCATATACATCAGTATTAGAGACCTTGTAATTCAGACACTAAAGCCAACACGTAACTCTAAACATATATCAAAATCTTCTTTACATGGAGATGAAATAATTATATACCCAACATACATTAAACAAAAGGGATGTCAAATGATCGGTGATGAGTGATTGCTTTTTGGGTCAGAGTGGATGTCTACCCTAACCTGGTATTTTGTGTTAATCTAGAAAATCTTTACAGAGGCTATTGATTAATTAGCAACCAGCATTACATTGCCATTGTTTTAAATGTCATTACTCACTAGTGGTTCTAGGGTTGTATAAAACCCTTTTCTTCTTCTGAACTGCAGGCAATGTGTATGAAGAGACTCCGGTGTAAGTGAAAAATGAATACACAATTACTGAGCAGCCAACCTTGTAACACAGCATTATAGAAACTGATCTTTCCAATAAGCACAGAGAATAATAGGTGTACCAAAGAATCAGAATAAAATTATTTGAGGAAAACTCTTAAAAAGAATTCAAGTTCACAAAATATTAAAGCCACTTTAGCCCAAATTGAAAGTTAATTCATGATATTCAGTGTACATTCACAAAATAGGGAATAAGCTGTCTTTTCTGACACACACATTATCATTCGATCAGGAGCTTGACTACACTGAATTCCTCCTGGCCTCACTGGACAGTTCTCAATAAATAGAATTTAAATTGTGTTTTAATGTATTTTGGAAGTTTTATGTATTTCTGATGTTTCAGTATTTCAGCTTATTTGTAACTAGCAAAATACTCGCGCTTCGCAGCGGCAACGTACTGCCTGAAAATTTTTATTAAGAAGAAAAGTAAACATTTTTAAACTGCGGGAAAATATATAAATAATTATTTGTTAAGGATCTCTTTGTATACCACGTTGTCAGTTCGGCCCTCCGTGTTGTAATATGACCAAGCTGTGCGCTGAGCTTACTCTTGAGCATGTAACGTACAGTTGGCCATGTGAAAAGCAATCTTGACTCAAATCAATGCCAACCTTTTGTAGGGTTTGTCCTTAAGACTTATTAATTGTCATTGCGAAGCAGAGCCTTACTGGAAATTGGAGGCGTTTGAATTGAAATGGGAGATCAGAGGGTATAACGGGGATGCGAAGAATAAAAACTCTCTCCCCTGAGCCGCTGCCAGTAAAAATTGTTGCCTCAATTAGGTTCTTTTGCAGACATGTGACCTGAAGTCTCATGCTGTTTCAAAGTTTTGGTGGCTGTACGCAAATCCACAATCGGCTTTTTTGAGCCAAACTTGTTGTTTTCGTATGAGCCGCTTTTTATTATTGGGATCGTACCTAGAAACAGAAGCTCTATTAACTTGTGAATTTGCATGTGAATATTTAGCAGCAGCATCTCTATTAACTTGTGGATTTGCCTGCGAGTATTTAGCGACAGCGTGTCTGTTAACTTGTGGATTTTTCTGTGAGTATTTGGTGGCAGCGTCACAAAGTTTTTTCCGTCTAGCTGCATCAGAAAATGTACCACGACATCTGACATGCCTTCTTTTTACTGTTTTCTCACAGCTTGGATTGCTGCTGTCATAATCAGTTTGAGTTTCATGGTTTGTTTCAATTACGTTAGTATTTGCAGGACTTGTTGTGTTGAAGTGACATTCGGCATCTGTCAAGCGTTGTAAGCATACAGTCTCATCGATAACTTTGCATTCAGCTTTTGAGAGTTGAAACATTCATAAACATCAAAGTGTCCACTACTCAAATCGTCACCTGTGAATCTAAGATGTTTAAGAGGCATTGGCGGTTCTCCAAACGTGTAAAATAGGCAGGCAGCCAACTACGTGGGAGGCCGGGGGATGCAGGATGCAACCCCGCCTCACACGGCGACTGAGCTGCAGGCTACGGATGTATATATTTACGTAAGTAGGATTCAGTTATGACCGTTACGCGTAGAATTTCGAAATGAAACCTGCTTAACTTTTGTAAGTAAGCTGTAAGGAATGAGCCTGCCAAATTTCAGCCTTCCACCTATACAGGAAGTTGGAGAATTAGTGATGAGTGAGTCAGTGAGTGAGGGCTTTGCCTTTGATTAGTATAGATGTATGACCATGGCTGCTTCTAGCCTTTTAGGGGCTCAAGTGCTGCAACACCATCTTTTTGTTGTGAGTTGGCTTCTCTTTATTAGTCATGCAGCCCTAAGTGGTCACTTAAATAATGCTGCGAAAAGACTATGGTATGAGACAAAAGGAAAATATGACTGAATCTACCAACACCAGATTCATTCAAGTTAGATGGAACCCATCCAATTAGCCTCATGTGCATTTCATAAACTGACCCTAGATAGATAGATAGATAGATAGATCTTTATTGTCATTGTCACTTTTACAAGGGAACAACGAAATTGAAGGTGCAGTCGACTCAGTGTGAGGAATAAGAGTTAAAAAGACAAGAAGAGAGAAAATAATAACAAACGGAATAGTAATAAAAGTACTTTACAAAATATACAAATTGCACTTGTTGAGAATGATATGGAGCAGTTTTATTCTGAGTTCAGGGCCATGATTGCTTTTGGATAAAAGCTATTTTTAAGGTGGTTTGTCCTGGTTTTCATTGCTCTGTATCTCTTGCCCGATGGCAAAAGCTGGAAGAGGCAATGACCGGGATGTGATGAATCCTGTGAAATGTCTATTGCTTTTTTGCGGCATCGGGAGGTGTAGATTTGTTCCAGAGTGGGGAGGGTACAACCAATTGTTCTCTCTGCTGTCCTGATGACCCTGTGAAGCACTTTCTTTTCTGAGGAAGTGCAGCTGCCGTACGACACACACAGTTCGTATGTGAGCGCACTCTCGATGGAACAGTGATAAAAAGCAAGGAGCAGATTTTTGGGGAGATGGTTCTTTCTGAGAATTCTCAGAAAACACAGTCTCTGCTGCGCCTTCTTCAGCAGCTCCTCGGTGTTGGCGCTCCAGGTCAGGTCATCCTCCAGCTCAATACCCAGAAACCTGAACACTAAGACCCTCTCCACATAGGCCCTGCCAATGATGAGTGGCTGGATGTCAGTTTTGTTTTTCCTAAAGTCAATAACAAGCTCCTTAATTTTTTTGGGTGTTGAGGAGCAGGTTATTGACTGTGCACCACTCTGACAACTGCTCCACCTCGTCCCTGTATGCCAGCTCACCCTCCTTGCCCGAGATGAGTCCGACCACCGTCGTGTTGTCTACAAACTTTATAATCTTGTTGCTATGGTGAGTGGGGACACAGTCATATGTGTAGAGGGTGTAGAGGAGCGGGCTGAGCACACAACCCTGCGGTGTCCCGGTGTTGAGGCTGAGAGCAATGGATGTGCGGAGACCCAGCCTGACCCTCTGAGAGCGACCAGACAGGAAGTCCATTATCCAACTGCAGGTGAGTGATGGAAGTCCCAGATCTGTCAGTTTGAACACCAGTTGTTGTGGGAGGATGGTGTTAAACACCAAGCTGAAGTCTACAAAGAGCAGTCTGGCGTAACTCCCCTGCTGCTCCAGGTGGGTCAGGGCCGCACGAAGGGCAATAAATTCATGAGGTGTATGCAAACCTCTTATCTGCTCAAGTGCTAGTAAATGCCACCAAACTCATTGGACAGTGCTTCATCCTACAACAAGATAATGATCCCAGACATACTGCTAAGGCAACACAGAAGTTTATCAGTGCTAAAAAACTCTTTAATGTCTTTAATGGCCATGCATGACACCCAATTTAAACCCAATTTAGTAAGCCTTCAATATGCTGAAGGGAAAACTCAAGCAGAAGCTGAAGGTGGCTGCATTACAGGTTTGGCGGAGCATCTGTAAAAAAGATACTCAGCACCTGGTGATGTCTATAAATTACAGAGTTTCATACAGTCATTGCATGCAAGGGATATGCAACAAAGTACTAAATAGGAGTGCGCTAATATACTACCAATGCTATGTCCCAAACATAATGGTTCTTCCGAAATGGGGGGACCATGTAGAAATAGTGTTGTACTTTCTACATGGTCTGACCAAAATGTATGTAAATACCTGTGTAAGAAATTACATTTAGTTATATTAAAATCTATTAGAATAAAATTTAGAACCTCTTACTATTAGAAACCAGGCAGGAGAAGAACCATTCTAAGCATCTTTAATGTCACTTCATGAAGAGGGAGCATTCCTCACAAGCAATCTATTCCAGCATGGTCAGAATGGTCAAGATATTAAGGGTAGAGGTCTGTTTTATAAGCAAATTAATGTACAGAACACATTTACTATGGTTGGATCATCAGCTTATACCCAAATGACATATAAAGTAAAAGTAAATCTTTTTGTTTATCTTGTTCTTCTTATACCTTTGAGTTGAGCTACCACCCTTGAAATTTCTGTGCATATAACAACTGGCCATTCTAGTTGAGTACATCTGCTGACTTCTTAGTAATCTCTTATTCATCCTTCGGTACATTTTGCATATTACATCAACCTTTCTTCTGGTACATTATTTATTTACTTGACCATCTCAGAATTTTTCCTAAACCAATTCCTATATTTCAATGTACACACTGCAAACCAAAATACTTACTGTTACATCTAAATTATATTATGTTACATCTAAATTATTTTCTCACACACCCTTGAATTAAATTCTGCAAAATGCACTTTAATCACATCTGAATTGTTTGATTTGTAATTTTAAACTGTGGATCAGAGGGGCAAATCAAGGAAAAATGTGTCTTTGTTCCAAACATTATGGAGGGTACTGTATACGTATACACATGGCTGTGCGCAGTCATCAATGAAACTAACGTGCACATCTTTAGGATTTGAGAGGAAACAGGAGGGCCTAGAGTAAGAGCAAATGCAGAAGACATGCGACCTCCTCACATAACCACTGACTGAACTGGGAATCAAGATCAGCTTCCTGAAATTGTAAGGCTGCAGACAACATAGTACCCAGAAAGACTTTACTATAGATTATAAAACTCTTTGTGACACACACTCTTTTGATCACAATGAAAGGTATAAAAGGAAGAGAAGAAAAAGGCGTTCATTAGTTGAATTAATCAACTTATAAGAGCTCATGTTTATATCCTCAATGATGTACTACTTTCTCAATTATGTTTGAATACATTTATTATTAATTTAAGTCTTAGCCAAAAATAGTCTGTTTGCATTTCTGCTTGAATTTAGTTTCACAGAATGTACTTCGTTTCAGCTGGTACATCTTCAGTTTATGAAGAATGTTATGTACCCAGACATTTTTGGAGGCCTGCCTATACCATTTCACAGATGTCAGTCCCTAAAAAATAAATAAGTAGTGAGTCCATACTGGGAAATAAGACCAAGAAACATATATTTCTTTTTTGATTAGGAAAAAAGGTTTGATGAATTTAACTTAATTGTAGCGTCAGAAGTAAATATTTTATATTTATTATTTCAAGTTTTTGAAAATTATACAATACAGATTGGTGTAGCTGTTGTTAGAAACGTATTCATGTTAGATTTTTGGTTGTCTTTTTTCACTGCCTTTCCTTTTATCACTTATAAAGGAACATAATGGTACAACACGTTCCTGAAACCTGTTGGGGTAGTGCCAGGAATTATTAGGATTATTCCATTTGCAGTGTTTCAGCAGTTCTAAGAAATAAAATGTTCATTGGTAGTGCATTCTGATTTTCCATGGGAGTCCAACCCCAACAGTAAACCTAAGAACTACATATTTGGTGTTTTTGGATGATGATGTCTTTTTGCCTAATCTAATATGATAAGAAGAATGTGGTCCTTGGAAGGGAAGTAAGCTAAAATGATTAGCTATGGCGTTTTTCACACGATCGCTTCAAGATGTGCCCAGACTTACGGTAAACGTAATGGGCTTCAAACAATAGGTTTCAAGCTACATCCACAATTACGATCCAGACATAATAAAATTTTGTGTCTACTATGAACTTACATGGGACAAATATGTGATTACATTAGGTTTCTTTAACAAAACAAAATTTCTAAAATTAATCATTAAATTTTATTCAGGGACAAGTGAATATTTGTAAGCTTAATACTGCGACAGTGCTGGACGAGTTTTACCAGCCAGGGATGAGTCACCAAAAGAATGAGCTGGCATTACATCATCAATAGCAGGAGGACCTATAAAAATGGCAGCTCTTCACAGTCACACATGCCTTTTCCAACTAGTGCAGAAAAAAGTAAAGCAGTCTGTTTAAGGATAGTAAGCCACCTCAAAGAGCCATGTTAATAGCAGAGAATCCATACATTGTACAGCTTGGTGCTGATGCTTCAATACGTAGTAACATGAGTCTGTTGGATGTTTTCCCTTGTAAAAAAAGTGAATGTCTCTGACTGAGCCAGCAAAACATTGAATGCCAAAGCACTGCTTCAATGTATGGGTCTCAGTTTGTTTCCTCAGCTGGTGGATCTCCTCTCTGAGAGACATGTTTTCATCAAGCAATAGATCAACAACTTTTGGATATGGAGCCAAAGCGTAGTCGTGGTCCTCGAGAATTTTATCATCCTTCTCCTCGCCAAGTGTGTCATCCTTTGTCAGTCACTTTCTACTCTCCCACACTCCCCTTCTTGAAAATGGAGCAGAGAAATTGTTCCACTCAAACAACAGAGGAAATGCTCCCTTCTTCCACTGGGCTCATGAAAATCACCTTTTTTTGAAATGCCAGCTACAAACTTGGGTATGGAAACTAACTGTAGGGTCTAACTATAGTGAAGATCCATTTAGATCAGGTTTCTGCATCGGTGGGAAATGTATGAAAACTAAGTGTCTTGTTGTACTTACTGGAAGCTCGACATAAAGGTACACAACAATGTTCAGCTGTAGAACTATCAGTATGCTGAAGCTTAAACTTCTTTATCTCAGACATTCTTATCACTAAACAAAAATCACAGCTGCAGTATGGACACCAGAAGTACGTCAGCACTACTGTGTGCATATAGCCTATTGAACTGACTAAGGATGAACCCCAAACAAGGTATAGAAACATCTCAATGATGATCAATTGAATGGGAAATATCTGAAACAACTTTAAAGTGTCCTAGCAAATATGATATTTCAGTTTTTTATTTGTAATAAATTGGAAAAAGATCTAAAATCACATTTCCACTTTGTCATTCTGGAGTATTGAATGCTGTCTGATTACGGTAAAAATAAAATAAAATGATTTTAGCAAGACACTGTAACATAATAAAAAAGTGAAGGGGTCTGAATACTTTCTGGGGGAACTGTAGGGATGATTTTAAGTATCTTAAGCTGGTATCTCATTCAAAATCTCTGGCTCCTTCCCAACAGTGAAGTTTAAATGTTTTAAGTTACACTACCAAATTCTACAGCATTCGGGTCAGTTGAACATCTGTTCATTTCTTAAGGGGCATCACACCTGATCCTCAAATTTGGGTTAAGAATGGTGATCTGATATCTCAGTTTCATGTGAGCTTTTCCAAAAGACATGACTAATATACATGATTCACACGAGGCTGTGCTCTAAAGGAGTGTGTCCTGGTATTCAAGTTCTAGATATTTTATATTTATAGAAATATAACGAAAGTCACTTGTTTTGATTACTCCTTGTGTGATTCCTCTCTTTAAAACAACTTTTCAAAGGTAAATCTGCTGTAACACAAGTAATCCAGGTCTATCCCTATTCAATTTGTTCAAACATGAAGTGCTCATCAGCAGAAAGTCTGCTTTAAACAGTAATCAATTTACTTTTCAACATATTGTAAGAAAGTATTGTTTGTGGGTTATCAGATGGAAAGGCCAATGGATCAGGTGGTATTCTTTATGTGAAAGGTTGTAATCAAATGTTAAAGTTAACACATTTCAAACATCTTTGCATAACAGACAGTGAGATGAATGGAAGATTGATTCAAGTGCATTTTCAAACAGATGCTGAAAATTGTAGAGGACATAGATAGAAAGAACTGAGTTCTAATTTTCCTTTTTGTCATTTTTATTATACTTTTCTTGTACTTTAGGGATAGGTTTACAACCCAGGAACCAGAATTGTCAAGTGCAAGCCAGGGAAAAGAATGCTGGAATTGGTTCCCACTTCACATTTAAGCACTTTTAACATTAGCTAGAAAAGAGGCTAGCAGATTACATATACAAATAATAAAAATATGTTAACCTATTATATGCTTTGAAATATAGGTACATCAGACCTGAAAGAGCAGCACTCTCTAGGATCATATTAAATTAAACTTATACCCATTTTGAGTTCTATGCAAAAGCCACAACAACAATGACATGCATTTTTATAGTGCATTTTCATACATTGGATGTAGCTCTGCCTCGCAGTTAGGCGACCCAGGTTCACTTCCCGGGTCCTTCCTGCATGGAGTTTGCATGTTCTCCCCGTGTCTGCGTGGGTTTCCTCCGGGTAATCCGGGTTCCTCCCACAATCCAAAGACATGCAGGTTAGGTTGCATTGGCGATCCTAAATTGTCCCTAGTGTGTGCTTGGTGTGTGGGTGTGTGTGTGTGTGTGTGTGTGCCCTGCGGTGGGCTGGCGCCCTGCCCAGGGTTTTTTTCCTGCCTTGCGCCCTGTGTTGGCTGGGATTGGTTACAGCAGATCCCCGTGACCCTGTAGTTAGGATATAGTGGGTTGGATAATGGATGGATGGATGGATCAATCAGTACAGATTTATATAAAATAGATATAAAGTCGACCCCCGTGAAGTCACAGTTCAGAGTTCTTGGCCTCAGTCGTTCACAGATTTTTCCTTAGAATCTAACTAATAATTGTTTGCGGAAACTGCAAATATCCTCCATAATTTTTTATGGCTTTTTGTGGCAATACTGTGCTGTAGAGAGAACACAAAGCAACCGTAGAGGAAAATGCAGCTTGGGATGGTGAAATACCCCTGTCCTCAGAGGCGTGAGGTTTGAAAGCAGCCAATCCGAGAGTGGTATTCATTTCTCCTTGCTGCTGATTGGCTGCTGCCCTGTGATGCAACTGTGGCAGATGCAGCCCAACATTCCCGCATCATAACAGTTCACTGCGTGTAGCTATCTCGAGTGTTTCGCTGAGTGTTCTTGTGTTTTTCGGTTTGTTCTTCTTAAAGCCCTAAGATGCCGCCCAAGTGCATGAATCCTCTGCTTTGCTATGCAGTCATTATCTTCATTACATACCTTCATCGTACTGCACAGCTAATTCACCATCATCTTCAATATCATTCGTTATTGGTGAGTACCTGTACATTTTACTGTATTTTAATTAAATCATTACTGTATTTACCCTACTTGTACCAAAGGAAACGACAGCGCATACCAAAGAAGACGTGCTTGCATGAATAACAGTACATACAGAGGTAACATCAGTATTTTACAGTCTAGCACTTCGGGAGACATAGCAATACAGTACTGTGCAGTATACTGGTTTACCTTTACATTCTTTTTTTAGGGTAATGTATTAAGCTGAGTTTGAAATGTTTTGGGGGTATATTTAGGGTTTAAACTATAAAAATAGGTATTTATAGGCAATTTTTTGACCACATCCAAAATTTGCGGTTTTTCACAATTTGCGGGTGCTCTTGGAATGTAACCCCCGCAAATTTTGGGGGTCGACTGCATACTTACTAGATTGGTAGAGTTCTTATATATAGTATAATTTTTTAAGTCTCTACAGATGTGACCGATGACAAGGTGAGATAGCTGAGGAGGACAGAAAAAAAAATCTGCAGTTAAGATGGAGAAAAAAAAACAAAATCTTCAGGGGCTCCAAGGCCAAAAAATACCCAGGCCACAGTGGCCATTCAAACTAACATATATTAACTTTAAACATTAAAGACTGTAAACTGTAAAGCAGATGATGGGAAACAGTGTGAAAGGGGGATATTTTGAGATATGAATTGTAATAAATATGGGGCTTATCCAAAGAAAGAGGCTCACTTCATTGAACTGAGGCAGGTTTTATATGCTCTGCAATGGTTTTCTATTATTACTGCCTATCTGAAGACTCTGCTTTTCTCCATGACAAAGTCTGTATCACTTCAGTGTTAAAACCTTTGTAAATTACTGAATCTAATGTGTAACTGGCCTTATGCCTTGGCTGTGTGATATGTGGACAAAGATTAAGAGTACACAGCAGATCCATAAACTCTCTTGCTTTAAGGTCATGCTGATTACCTAAATGAAAGTCAAAATTTCCTGCTATTAAGGATCATAATTTGTTACAATCAAAGATAATACATCAGAAAATTATGTTATAAATTATGTTTAAACAGTATATGTAATTTGAAAAAATATTCACCAGGCTCTCACTATTTTTGCCTTGTCAGACCAAGTGAATAAAGTTATAGATAGACAGGGTTACTTAATTTAGATACTGCAGCACCATCAGTACTGTAGCACCACCCGACTCTGACTCTCTCGGGCAAAGTGGAGGGCCTGACCCATGTTCAAACTCTTGTCTCTAGAAAGTACTTCTGGGTTAGATGGAATCCTCATGAAACTAGGTCCCCCTGTCAGCCCCATGGAACCCAACAGGGCAACCCTATGGAATCACAACTCCCAGGGTGCCCTTTGGGTATCCATACTCACCAGCAGGGGTATTCCCTAGCATATGGAGGAACAATCTGTACAAATTAAGCAGTCTCCCACAGGACTGCTTTTCTTCTTTCCTCCTGATAAGGAAGGGGACCAACAACCACCCCGGCTGGAATGCCTTTTCCTCAAGGTCGTATGTCCATGGTGCTGGCCTATTAGCCAAGTAAGAGAGGTTCTGTTCATTGTAGCTGGTCTATCCATTACAATGTATTTTATTCCTTTATTTAAATAGTTTGTCCTTTTCTTTTATTGCTTCAAGGCTTTTTCATCTTATTTCAATGTTCTGTCAGTTTCATGATCCAAATTAAAATTGTTGTGTTGCTTAATATATTTTATTTTTATATGTGTTATTCTATTACAATCTTACTTGCTTGGTAACAAAGGAAGCTGTTAATGTTTTGAAAAATTAAGTAAAATAAAAATTTAATTAAGTCAAGTGAGAAACACACAGGGCAGGCCTGCCTTTCTTTATTTGTCAGTTACTATTTGCAACTGAAAGAGGGGAATCATTATATGTTGGTAAAGAATTAGTATCCTCAAAATGTAGGCTGAGTTAATGATTACAAGATCAGTAAAAGTTAGCTTTTTTCTTTTATAATTATTAATATACTTGAATCAACAAAGGTAAGATAAGATTTTTCTATTAGCCTAAGAAAAATATCCACAAATACAGTAGCCTTATTATAGACCAAAGCAAAACTCCCAATGATGACACCGGCAAAGAAAAAAATACCCTGCTATAGTATTTTTCCCAATGTTTCATGTTGTTTCAATATTGCTTCTATGTCTGTCTGATGTAGTATGGTTAGAATAATTGTGCCATTCCTCGTCTTTCTCACTGCAGTTTATTCTTTACATCTTGTAAATATTTGATTCTCTTTTTTATCTGCCTAGGAATCTGCTTTTGTCTATTGCCTTTGTGACCCTCAGCACCTCGCCTCTTGCTTTCAAAGGATACATAGTATTGACATTCAACTTTGATAGCAGGGCATGTTTTCTTCCATATGGTTGTTTTCTATTTCTGCTCCCAGCAATGATTCTCAGCCTTTGCCTCAAAAATAATTCAATATTTTGCCACATAAAATAGAACAGCTGATATTTGTTTGTGTTACTCATTCCTCACAGAGCTCTATTGTTGGTTTTCATATTTCTAGTATTTATGCTTTATTTTTTCTGCTTCCCTTTAAACTGAACCTCTACCTTTGAATAGGCCTGGACAACTAAAAGCCAGTGTGTTGGAATAGAAACCACATGTTACTGCAATTAAAAGTCACGCTGAGAATACAAGATGGATAGATGGAGAACAAAAAGATCATCAAGGAAGGAAGACATGGGGAACCTCTCAAACAAATTATAGGAACAAAGGAACAGTCAAAGATGTGATTTGGTACACACTGGTAGGATGAGAACTAAATTTCATCCCTTCCCCATCTTTTTATATGCTGTTTACTCCTAAAATTACCCATCAAATTATGTATTGTGCCAACATTAAACATGTTGCATTTATGTGATAGGTAAAGCATGGGGGATTCAATGACAGCACTAAATTTTAGCAGACCTCAAGCATCACCTTACCATTTGAATGGTCTTTAGATGTCTGCTATTTTTAAAATTTCACAGACTTTTGGATTTTAATGCTTTATGACCATTTTCTTTTATTTTGACAGTGCAATAAATAGATTTTTCTAGACTTTTTCAAGGCTTATCATTCTGAGTGATGGAACTAGAACTATGAAACTTACCATAATACAGTAGGCAGCCAAGTAGAGTGGGACACCATGTCGCTCTATGCCATTAGGCATTGGTTTCCATGTTGTAAGAGTCAACTTCATGCTGAATGACCAACCCAAACAAAGACTTTAAATTGAAATAAGAGCTCTCTGAACAACATAAATTAATTAAACATTAAAAATTGTTCCTGCCTCCCGCAAGATGCTTGCTGGGACAGGCGCAATCCTTCGTTTTCTTTCTCCACGTAACCTATTGCCACACAATAAGCTCTGTAACAAATGTCAAGCCATCTGTTAGCTTAGAATGCAAAGTCTTTAAAACTTTTAAGGAACATTCAAATATCTTCATAGTACATGTTTACTTATTCCATCCTCCTATCCATCCAGGGTCGCACCAGTCCCAGCAAGCATACAGCGTTAGGCAGGAACAATCCCCGGATAGCGGCGCCAGCTCATTGCTACCGCTGCTCTACCATCCCGACAAATGTTTATTTATTAACAGTATACATTATTTAAATGAAGTTAAAATTTATTTGTATAATGTAATATACATACGTTAATGCATTTCATCTTAAAAATTACAGTATAGCAAGAGCTCCAAGAAGATAGTTCTTGGAAAGCTAAATCAACTTAGAAGCCAGTCATCATCTGTAAATATGCGCTCTTTTCTATTGAATTGAATTGAATTCCTTTAGATAGATAGATAGATAGATAGATAGATAGATAGATAGATAGATAGATAGATAGATAGATAGATAGATAGATAGATAGATAGATAGATACTTTATTAATCCCAAGGGGAAATTACCAATTATTAATTGTTATTATATGATACAGTGAGATCCAATATGCAGATCCTCCATAAATGTATTTTCCTATAAAATGATAAAATAACAATAATACAATAAAAACAATGAAAAATATACAATATGAAAGCAAAAGTTCACTATACATGTACATATAGTGCAGATAGTGAAAATGATTCATAAAGTGGCTCAGGTTATGCAATATTACAATTGTAGTGCAAGTTTATAGTGAGGTAATTGTACTTATAAGTACAAACAGTTCTGCCAGGAACACTTGACTGAATGATTGAGTGCGTTTAAAGCTCCTATAGGTTTCCTATAGGAAAGGCTCTGAAGCGTTTGTCAAATGACAGAAATTCAAATAGACTGTGCACACGGCTGAGGTAGCGTGTGCTAGAAGCTGTATTCCAACAATCCTAAGCGCTTTCAACACAACCCGCCGTAGAGCTTTGTTTCTATACTCAGATGCAGTGGGTTAAAATACTCTGAGTGGTGCACTGAGAGTAACAACGTTAAAGCAGCTATAGTATTTGGAATAGTTTGACCATTCCATGGACCATTATATTGTTACAGGTTGATTACAATCAGATGCCTTAAACTTATAAATGATATGCGGTTAATTTCAGTGTATTTGACAAAGCCGCATGAGCATTGTGAATATAAAAAAAGAAAGGGAAACTACACAGGAACAGTAGCACTGCTTTGATGTGTGATGGACGACCGGCTACAGACACCGGTCGCCACCCCCAGGCCACCAGGAGGAGCCCTCCGGACAGCATGATGGTGCCCTGAGTTCCAGCAGGGCCTCATGGACTTTGTAGTTTGTATACACAGCCCTGCTGGATACCTTGGGGGCCACCCGGAGTCGCTGTAGGGGGGCTGGTGGGCTCTTATGTGCCCTATAACCCGGGAGTGCGTCAGCATCATGTGACAGGAAGGAACGACGTGCTCCCGGGCTGAAGAAAGGACTGTTTACCCTGATCCGGAAGGAAAAGGAACTGTGGGTTTGGCCAGGAACCACTTCCGTGTCAGGGGATATAAAAGGACTGTGGGAAGCCCAGTACACTGAGCTGAGCTGGGAGGTAGGGTGGCGAAGTGTCTGGGCGAGGAGGAGAGTATTGAGTATTTGTGAGAGTTTATTGTATGAGTAGTGTGGTGTATAGGGTGCTTTGTGCACAGTTTAAGTATAAAATAAATAGTTTTTATACATTCACCTGGTGTTCAGAGTGGTACCCGAGGGTTCAAGAGGTGGACCACGCCTCTATCTGTTACAGACACTGGGTGCCACCAGTTTGCAAAACCAAGCAGAAAACGTTTGCAAAATGGATTGTGCTCCTGGAGAATGTGCGTGACTTTAAGCCAAGTTTAGTTTTTATTCATCGCGATATGAGCATGGAAATGGCTGTATGCAATATTTTTGTGTTTATGCACCGATTATACATGAGGCCCCTGGTTACAGTAACAGTAGGAGTGCAACAAAATTGAAAGTTAACATTTTTATAAAAAAGAAACCACATTCTGACTTGGTATGCAAATAATAAAAAAGTACTCTGAGTCTGTAAATATTTTAGAAAAGCAGTAGGCCTATTGGATGGCAGCTGAATCATTTACAGCTGTAACAAACAACAAAAATGATTGCAAAGCATGATAATACAGTACAATTCCCTTAATTTGTTAACTTTACCAGAGAGAGAAAAGTATTGCAATATGCAATAAATGAACTACAAAACGATGGCAAAATGAACTACAAAAACTTATTGTAGCAGAAAACAGAATACAAAATTTACAAAGCAAATACCTCTGAAAATAAGATTACATAATCTGCGTATCCATGAATAGATATGAGAAATTTCTTACCAGTGGGATATACTGCATTCATTAGCTAATAAAAGATATTATCATGATGAAATCTTAATAAATGATGGCGACCCATTACGAGTGCACAAATACTATTGGTACAGAACAAGAAAAAGTTGTAATTGAGAAACACATGAATATAATACTGTTTATAGTGCAGTAAAGACTGCAAGGCTGAGTTTAGGGAGGAGGTGAGACAGGCACTGGGTGGCAGTGAAGAGTTACCAGACAGCTGGGAAACTACAGCAGATGTAGTAAGGGTGACAGCAAGAAGAGTGATTGGCATGACATTTGGAAAGAGGAAGGAGGAAAAGGAAACCTGGTGGTGGAATGAGGAAATACAGAAGAGTATGCAGAGGAAGAGGATGGCAAAGAAGAAGTGGGATAGTCAGAGACATGTAGAAAGTAGACAAGAGTACAAGGGGATAATGCGCAAGGTGAAGAGAGAGGTGGCGAAGGCTAAAGAAAAAGCGTATAATGAGTTAAATGAGAGGTTGGACACTAAAGAGGGTGAAAAGGACCTGTACTGATTGGCTAGACAGAGGGACCAAGGATAAAGATGGAAACATACTAACAAGCGAGAAGAGTGTGTTGAGCAGATGGAAAGAGTACTTTGAGAGGCTGATGAATGAAGAGGACGAGAGAGAAAAGAGGTTGGATGATGTGGAGATAGTGAATCAGGAAGTGCAATGGATTAGCAAGGAGGAAGTAAGGACAGCTATGAAGAGCATGAAGAATGGAAAGGCCATTGGTCCAGATGACATACCTATGGAAGCATGGAGGTGTTTAGGAGAGATGGCAGTGGAGTTTTTAACCAGATTGTTTAATGGAATCTTGGAAAGTGAGAGGGTGCCTGAGGAGTGGAGAAGAAGTGTACTGGTGCCGATATTTAAGAATAAGGGGGATGTGCAGGACTGCAGTAACTACAGGGGAATAAAATTGATGAGCCACAGCATGAAGTTATGGGAAAGAGTAGTGGAAGCTAGGTTAAGAAGTGAGGTGATGGTTAGTGAGCAGCAGTATGGTTTCATGCCAAGAAAGAGCACCAATGATTCAATGTTTGCTCTGAGGATGTTGATGGAGAAGTTTAGAGAAGGCCAGAAGGAATTGCATTGCATCTTTGTGGACCTGGAGAAAGCATATGACAGGGTGCCTCAAGAGGAGATGTGGTATTGTATGAGGAAGTCGGAAGTGGCAGAGAAGTACGTAAGAGTTGTACAGAATACTGTATGTACGAGGGAAGTGTGACTGTGGTGAGGTCTGCGGTAGGAGTGACGGATGCATTCAAGTTTGAGGTGGGATTACATCAGGGATCGGCTCTGATCCCTTTCTTATTTGCAATGGTGATGGACAGGTTGACAGACGAGATTAGACAGGAGCCCCGTTGACTATAATGTTTCCTGATGACATTGTAATCTAGAGAGACCCTAGAGAGGTGGAGATATGCTCTAGAGAGGAGAGGAATGAAAGTCAGTAGGAACAAGACAGAATACATGTGTGTAAATGAGAGGGATGTCAGTGGAATGGAGAAGATGCAGGGAGTAGAGTTGGCGAAGGTGGATGAGTTTAAGTACTTGGGATCAACAGTACAAAGTAATGGGGATTGTTGAAGAGAGTTGAAAAAGAGAGTGCAGGCAGGGTGAAATGGATGGAGAAGAGTGTCAGGAGTAATTTGTGACAGACAGATATCAGCAAGAGTGAAAAGGAATGTTCTACAGGACGGTAGTGAGACCAGCTATGTAATATGGGTTGGAGACAGTGGCTTTGACCAGAAAGCAGGAGACAGAGCTGGAGGTGGCAGAGTTAAAGATGCTAAGATTTGCACTGGGTGTGACAAGGATGGATAGGATTAGAAATGAGTACATTAGAGAGTCAGATCAAGTTGGACGGTCGGGAGACACAGTCAGAGAGGTGAGATTGCGTTGGTTTGGACATGTGCAGAGGAGGATAGAGCTGCCAGAGAAGAGGAAAAGAGGAAGGTCTAATTGAAGGTTTACGGATGTGGTGAGAGAGGACATGCAGGTGATGAGTGTAACAGAACAAGATGCAGAGGACAGAAAGATATGGAAGGAGGTGATCTGCTGTGGCAACCCCTAACGGGAGCAGCTGAAAGAAGAAGAAGAAGAAACAGAGATATAGAAAATCAACTCTAGTTCTGAGAATCCATAAAAAGAATCTTGTAATGCCCGTATCTAAATAACCAACGGTAAGAGCCTTTATCTGTAAACACAAGAGCTCTGCAGTTTCAGATGCTCTGAATTAAAGTCATTTGGTGCAAGTTGCTCCTAGTAAAAACCATAAAGTATATGATCTGTATAATCAATTCAGTGCTCATTTGTACAAAAACCATATTAGCTAGCTCTTTATATAATTAAATATTTAATTAATTAAAACATACAATGTCATACTCTGTTTTTCTACACAGTGGTTATTTTTCATTCTGTCAGAAATTAATTTTCAATTATAAAGTAGGGTGGCATGGTGATAGATTAGTTAGCAGTTATACCTCATCTGTGTAAGACACTGGGTTGAAACCCTGAGAGCAGTGCATTCTGTGTAACAGCTACACAATCTCCTTGTCGATTTTTCTCTGCATCCCCACAACAAGATGTTTATTGGGATAGTCTGCGTCTTCAAAAGGATCTGGTATGAGTGTGTCCTGCGTAGGACTGGAAACACTTCCAGGGGTGATTCTGTCTTGCCACCAATTTTGCTGGAACAGCTCCCTGTGACACTACAGTTGGATAAGTGGATATTTATGAAACTGTCTAATATATTATTCGAATGCAGCACATGTAAATTCCTAAATCACTTTGTGTAGCTTAGCAGCACTAATCTTGATGATCTTATTAAATTAATGCATTTGCCTAATATTTTTTTCAGCTACAGGACTAATTATCTGTGGTGAAGGAAGTTAAAGTTGTTTATTTTTTTTAAATTTGGAATTACACAAAATGGTTTGCTTGCATGCATTTGGAAAGATTTAAAAGCATATTAACATGTTGTTTTTATGAAATGTAAGTAGTTGTTTTTTATCTACAGATTATGTTTTACATGAAGAAGATGCAAGGTTTATAGCTACTCAGATCTAATTTATGTCATTTTTCAACAGATATGAGTCACATTTACATTGTACTTATAATGTAACTAGTATTCTTCTAACCCAAGTGATTTGCTGTAGGAGGTTTGCTAATGCACTTGATTGACTTTCATTTTTTTCCAACTTTTTTAAATGCACCAGATAGATGAGTTTATTAATTGCAATGTAAACTGTACTGTATTACTTTTATCCTTTATTTAAACTGAAAAATCCTATAAGAGGCAGTTCAGTATGGCAACAGGTATCCAGAAATACTCAGAAAAATCACAAAACAAATAGTAAGAATAGCATTATAAGGGCTATGAAAAAATTCAGTTAATTCCAGAGACACCACAACAATCTGTGCTGTTTGGCCTACAGTATAACCAGTTTATTTGACCTGACAATGAGATTCATGCTCAGAGCTACAAGTACATGTTAAGATATGTGCAGGTATGGATTACGGAAGCCGAGAGAGGACGTGCTATATCGTTATTTTTTTAAATTGTTTTCTCGAGATAACGGAATAATTTTGTCGAGATCTCGAGAAAACGAACTTTGTTTTCTCGAGATAACGGAATAATTTTGTCGAGATCTAACGGAATAATGGCAGAAATGGTTTGAAATGGCAGAAGAGCGGAACTTTATTGATCAGCGCGTCACATTTTTGTTTAATCAAGGACTGACGCAGGCTGAAATATCTTTATGCCTTAGTTTAGAAAATAACAACGTTAGTGTGCGTCATTTAAGAAGACGGTTAGCAAGGCTTCAGTTGTATAGGCGTCGCAATCTAAGCCAGCCTGATGCCATTGTGCATCACATCGCAGAGCAGTTAACGGGCCCTGGGCAACTCCACGGATACTGTATGATGACAGAGAGATGTAGATTAGCTGGATTAAGAGTCACTAGAGATCTTGTATATGAAATACAATCAACTTTGGACCCAGAAGGCATTCAGCTAAGGAGACGCAGGAGACTGCGAAGAAGGCATTACCGTGTCCCGGGACCAAATTACCTTTGGCACGTGGACAGCTATGATAAACTCACACCTTTTGGTATCGCAGTGAACGGATGCGTGGATGGCTTCTCACGCCATATCATCTGGATGCAAGCGAACGTCACTAACAGTAAACCTGAAGTTGTTGCAGGTTACTTTATTAGTGCTGTCATTGAGTTGGGGGGCTACCCAAAAATAATCAGATCCGATCTCGGTACTGAAAATGTGCACGTTAACAGACTATAGCGTTTTCTACGTGAGGATGAAAACGGCACAGTTTCTGAACCTGCTATTCTTCAAGGAAGAAGTACTGCAAATCAGAGGATTGAATGGTGGTGGGGATTCTAACGGAGGCAAAATGTGGACTACTGGAGAGATTTGTTTCTAGAGTTTCAGTCAGTGGGAGACTTCAATGGTGACGTGGTTGACAAAGGTCTCATTCAGTTCTGCTTTCTTGACGTCATTCAGGTAGGAAGAACTCGTTCACACAAACACGCACACACGCGCACATGCACACCATAGTCAAATACATATGAATTCTTTACTATTACAAGTAGCCTTTACGCATTTTTAGTTTTTATGAACTGGTGTAATTGCATTTTTTGCCATTTAACCATGAGTCCATCAATGCCGATTAGGCCTAAATGTATATACTGTATATGCTTGGCGGATTTCCTTTTTTGGGTAAATATTTGTGTTTGCTGAGCTATACCTATTGATGTGAAAGGTGGTGATGATTGTAAGGGTTCACAGCTGGATGGGAACCCACGAACATTCCAGTGAATAAAATTACACTGTGCTTGAAATTCAGCGTGGAATTGCGAGTAAGCTATTCCGCACTTTATTTTGTAAGCGATCTCAACGTCTTTGTAAAATTATTGTTAAGTAATTGTGCCTAATTTATGTAGGGATTTAATTTTTTTTACACTTTACGTTTTCTTAAGTTCTCATGCATGCATCATGCAGCTGCTGAATTCTGCAATTTGATCAACTGTTTAGTACACCTGTTCAAGTGCGCCAAGTCTAAGACTTGTGGTGCGCGTATAGCCGTATGTTTAAACTGCGTTTTAGAAAACACTTGACTAAACTTTATTTACTTAAATGCGAAAATCAGTCTGAAGTACATTCTCGCACTAAAATCAGTACATTTCAGGAAATTAACTTGGATTATTTTAATGAGTCCTTAATCAGCTTCGTTCCTTTTTATATGACAAACTGACTGATGTGACACAATGATGAACAGTACTCAAAGACAACGTTAAAAAAGCGTCTGTTAAATATGCCCCTGTTTAAGGTTGCCATCAAACTCTGGAAAGAAAGACATTTCAGCCTATAAATGAATTTGTAGAACGCATTACCCTATGATAGCACAATTCAACTTTTCATCATTGTATGATCTTTTAGAAGTGACTTTTGGTTTTGGCAACAGTTCATGGCAGTTTCAAAGTAAATGTGTACACTGGCCGACTTATAGTCCTAGTCATTATCAGGTTACTCCAGTTCAGAGGAGCAGACAGCAAGAGCCTATAATGTTAGAACTGTGCTCAAGACAGGGTCTGGACAGGGTATACTGGTACAACACAGCCATGCTAGTAACCAAACTAGCATGGGTTCGAGAGTGTGGAAGGAAAACTGGAGTACCCAGAAAAAAAGCACAGAGACATAGGGAGAACATATGAATCCACACACACAATCAGGTGCTGGATTTGAAACAAGCATGCTGAATCTGTGGCAGTGCTAATTAATATGTGCTGTGGTACCACCCAAGCTGGGGGTATATTAGCTTTTCATTTTTACAATTGAAAATTTCATAAATTAACAGCATTCACACTTACACCCTTATGTTGACTACTAAACTGTCTAAGACCTATGGAAAATAATATTATGATAGGAAAAACAATAGATACAAAAATTAAGGAATACTTATTTCCTTTTGCATAATGTATTTTACATTCTCTAGATTTTTTATATTACTTAAGCGATTTTCCTTTGCATGTCTGTTTTTTGTCTGAATATGAGTGTAATCTTTACATGCAAAATTAAACAATCATTTATTTAAAGTTAAAATAACTGGAATAACAACCTATTTGAAAGACTTTCAGGTTTCTCCATCTACACAAAGTTGTATAAACAATTCTAAACATCATTAAGAATAAGATGTGATTTTATAAAATGTCTAAAATATTAATATCAGAGTGATCTTTAATCTTTGGAATTTTGACCCATCAACACAATTTCATTCACTCCAGCAAGTCTGAAATTCCTCCTTGAGTTTAATTTAAGGGAGGATCCCCCCTAATTTCAAAGATGAATTTCAAGCCCTAAATTAATATAATGTTGTGTGTGTGTATAGATACTGTATATATATATATATATATATATATATATATATATATATATATATATATATATATATATATATATATATATATATATATATATGTATATATGTATTTATATGGCAGCCCAGAGCAATATTCTTTCAGGGGGACAATAATTCCTACCTGTGTCTATGTGTGCCTGTGTATTGGGGTTGTGGTGAGAAGTTTAGTAACACATTTGAGTAATTTGAATATTCTTTGCAGAGGGAGATAGATACTGTGGTCAGAATGTGGAACAACCATCGGATCAGGCCAGGTGGGAGTGGTCGTGATTTATTTCACGGCAGACCTTTTCTCATGTACCAAGCACCAGAACTTTACCAAGCACAGGACTACCTCCATCCAGTTGACTATGACAGACTTGATATAATTGTAGAAGAGGGTGTTTGCATTTGGAAAACTGGTATTCCCTGTGATCCAGATCTTCATGAACTCTGTGTTTTGCTAATGGAGGAACACCATCTTGAAGCTAGTTATACTGCTGTTGACGCTACTAGGCTGTACAGAGAACTTAGGCCTTTGGTAAGAGAAATATTGTCAGAACCAGAATAGTCAGAACCCCCTGATGTACTCACACCAACATATGTAATCATATGTCCATAAAGGATCTTATACTCACTGTTTTATTTATGTCTGTTTCTTTTGAGTGTGTATGTTTCCTTTAGACTTTTTTGCTTGTTTGTTTTGCTACTATGGTTTAACCTTTTCTATTGATAGATTTCAGGTAAATGACCTAACCTTGAAATTTTTGTTGTGCTGAACTTAAGTGTAGTGTATTTTGGGAAAGCTGAAACGTGAAGCAGGACCTCAGAATGATTTGTATAGCCAGCCTGTTTGCAGGTTCAAGTAACTTTTAGGAATCAAACTTGGCTTGTGTGATAACTGTGGTAGTGGAATGAAAGCCAGGTGTAAATGTTTATTTGAGTGTGTGGGATTGCGGTGGTGTCTTTTATTATAACTCTTTTCAGAAAAAATTCTGAATTCTGCTTTAGTTCATTTGCCAGTTTGTGGCAAAAAATGAGCATTTAATTCAGTTGCTTTCTGACACTTTTTGTAAAGAGCCCAACTCATTTGCAAACATGGACATTTTGAGAGGAGCCATGGACATTTAAATGAAGCTTGTATTTGCATAGCTGCTGGACCCCCGTAAAGGAGCTCAATCTCCAGCAAGAAATCTTTATTTTAACTTTTTACTTAAGGATATGTAATTAATAACTAAGGAACTGGACCATCTAGAAACTGACATCTGGGACTGAATGAAGATAGGCATGAACCCAACCAGATTGTATAATCTTTGTATTACTTATACTTGTTTTTATTTGTTGTCATTAGTTATTATACAAATAAACATTTTTTATCTGCTGTCATTATGGAAATAAATAATTTTTAAATAAAAGCTTAAATCAGTGTCTTTGTCCAATTGCTATTAGCAAGCTCAATGCTTCGATTGATCATTCCTTAGCTATAGTCCTTTAAGGGTACAAAGGACACTTCTTGGAAGCCTTGTATTGGTGGTAAGTTGAGTTGAATTAAAGGTTCAGCAAAGCAGCCTGCCATGGTGGCCTGTAGAGTTGACAATGAAGGTAACAGGCAAGAGGTTACAGGTAACAGATACATAGCTGGTATTGACATTTCTTCCTATCCCCCAAGAAAAAAACCTAAAACTTTAGTTAGTACATTTTGCGTTAGGTGCATGTCACACATTTTGCGTTAGGTGCATGCCACAGGTGATCTTATAACACAATAAAACACAAATACTATTTTCTGTTTTCCCTTCTGCTGATGGCTGAATGGAGGAGGAGCTGAATTTGCAGCAACCTTCTCTTTCAGTCATCTGCGTGAATGTCAGCAGCATGCCCAAAGTGCAGAAATAAGTTATTTTACTTAATTGTTTTTTAACTTCACTCTTCTTCCTCTTCTTTTTGTTTTCTTTGTAGTGCCCCATCACTCAATCAGCATGTAAATACATATCTACACTACTAAACAATCTGGTCATTGGAAGCAGTTTGGAGGTTAAGGCATAGAATTTTTAACATATTTAAATCTGAAAACTAATATTTGAAATCAATATACTCTTACTCTATTATTTGGGGAAGTAAGATGTCCGTAGATTAAGTGTTTATTTTTTTGTAATAAAAAATAATAAAATGCAAATATAAAACTAGAAAAATATCCATCCATCCATTTTCCAACCCGCTGAATCCGAACACAGGGTCACGGGGGTCTGCACTAGAAAAATATTTTCTCCTCAGATCTTGTTTTCCTCATTACATGACATCATATCACACAATAGACCTGCAAAAAAGAAAAGCTGTTAAATGTGAAACATGAATGTACATTAAAAAAAACAAACTCATTTTCCAATAGTTCCTCTGGAAAAAAAAATGTGCACAAAATTCAAACATCAAGCAACGGAAATACAAATGCAAATTAGATGGGCAAAATCCATGTGATCTTTGTGATAAATTTTTTTATTAATACTTAATAATTACATCATTTATGTTGTTCTACAATAACTTTTGTGTATTAAACAAAACAACTTGCTTGATCTGTAAAGGTAACAAAATGCAATATGTAACAAAGTAATGCATTAAAGAGCATTATGTTGAACTATGAAGAAAAACATTTAGTAGTTTGGCTCTTGTTGAGGGAACCATGTTGTGATGACAAAAAAACAGAATGCATATGTAACTGATTTGTGTAAACAGAACTTCAGGAAGACAGCAACCACTATAAAACATTTGGAGCAGTATGTTAATTGTATTTCAGACACCTGTAGCACAGTGCAATGCATAATTGTGCTCCTTATTTGATGTATAGGCCTGCATCCCAGCAGTATCTTATCATGTGGCCATTCTGATGTCTTCAATTGATCACAAATTTTTTATACCATATCCATGACCCATATTCCACTTTTTAACACAGACAGAAACTCTGACCTGAATTCTGAGAAACTGCTGTAGTTGCATGCTAGCTCCAGGGCACAACTGCAAGTATGGGCTACTGGCCGTCTAGTAAATTCAGACATGTCCTTAAATGTAACATTAATGGACTTTGACAGAAAAAGATCAGACCCTGTGCAAAACCTAAGGAACAGTCCAATCTCCTTCTGATCAATCTCTCTGACAAATCTTAGAAGGTGAAGAGATGTGGTCCTCTCATTTGGTGACATTGACTTTGGAAACTGGATGAATTTTGTGATGTTTCTTGGCTTTGGTTGAAGATCATCTAGGATCTTTTCCAGTGTCTTCCCACTCAAAGACTCTCCTATAGCTTTCAGGACTGGCTGCCAGCAGTTTATTATAAATGCTGGCTCTTGGACCATCTCCTTGTGTGCGATTTCTTTTAACAAGGTCAGCAAGTTTTCTTTTGTTGGCAGAGAGGTACAGTTATGACTGCTCAGAATGGTAAGAAGCTCTTCCAAATCAGCTTGACTGAAATCACTCAAAGCCTCTGTCAGTGCATCCTTCTCAGTGGGGCTAATGTAGTTGAAAAATGCCTCCATTAGATTGCAGGTATAAGAAGATATGGAAAGAGCTTCATAAAGAAATGGTGGAGCAAGCTGAACAGGTAAGTATTGAAATCTCTGCCACCCAAAGGCCAAGATTCGGGCAACAGCTTTCCACTCTAGTTCTTGATAAGCGTGATGCAAAGTGGGGATTTTATATGTGGCTCCACACGTTCTTGTTTCTTAAAAAGTGCCCCAGAAGTCAGTAAGACAGTCCATAACAAGCCCATGCCCAACTCCGTTCTCCAACTGTCCATTTTCCAGCACACGCTCAAATGTTATATTAGCATATAGTATGTTCTCATCTGAAAATGTCTGAATCATGTCAGACACACAATGAACTTTGCGAATAGAAATGGTTTGCTTCTCAGCTATATTCTCAGCATTGTCATAGAAAGATGCAGATGAAGTATTTGGGGAGGCATGGTTTGACATTACTTCTGGATTTATGACATCAGGTACTGATGATGGGCTCTCGGATGAAGCAGCTGAGTTGCTATTTGTGGGTGTATGTTCGGAAGGTTGCACTTCAGTTACAGGTTCACCAACAATCTCTATCATATTATGCAATGTTCTGCAATCTGTGTTATCACCAGCAGAGCTGGAAATTACTTGCTCAAAAGTAGATTCATCTTTCTGATTTTCTTTGTCTTCAATCACTTCAATATCATTTTCTGATTCCTGTTGTTCAGGGGCAGGTTGATAAATCAAAGTGTCACAGAGAACATCCAAGGACAAGTTTCCATCATCACCAAGGAAAATAACTTCTTGATCAAATGTTGAAGTGGTGGTAACATGGTAAAATTGCAGTCATTAATGGACTGGAAGTAAAAGGCCTATGGGAGCTATGGGAGGAAGATATGGGAGATAGATCCTGCTGGGCGGGTGCCAATGCTGTCTCAAATCTCTCAGGTGATTTGGCCTGTTTTGCTGAATCATTACTTTTTTTGGGTTTTGAACAAATGTATAACCTGAGTAATTTATGATAAGTTGTATCATACAACCTGCCAACTGTGAGAGTTGCATCTAACTGCTCCTCTGAGCCCATAATACATAAAGAGAAGTCAAAGTCTTCAACTCTTCCTTTAGATGATTTCCCCTTAGGAAAGAATATTTGCTTCCCATCTTCTAAAATTTTGTTCACAGTATCATCTTTACTGACAATGAGCTCTCTTGTGCCCCCACCAGTTGGTCGTCTAACTTGTTTAAAGTTACCATTTTGATACACCATCCAACCCAGTTCTATTTTTCTTGTTTTTCGTTCAGCATTCTTGTTCCCTTTACCAACTGCTCGGCGAGGATTACTTTGTGAACCTGCTGTTGCTGGGTGCAAGCTTGGAAGTTTCATTTTTGATCGCAGACGTTCTATGAGTTTCCTTTTCCTTTCCTCATTGTTTGAAGCTGCTGAAGATGAATCTGTCCAATTTCTTGCATATACACGGTCTCCAAAATGAGGAATATATTTTGAAAGTGTGTCATCATCCATCAATCTGACAACATCCAGGTCCACCTGTCCAAAGAAAAAAGTATATATATATATATATATATATATATATATATATATATATATATATATATATATATATATATATATATATATATATATATATATATATTTATCGAAGTGAAGGTAGGGCAATTGTGATCAATACTAGGGCTGGTATAACTGTTCAAACTATTTCAATTTCTTGGGCATCAAGTAGGTGTTTATTGGTTAGTTTTGTTGAAACTGTTGTTGTAATATATAATATAAGTGTGCTAATAAGAAAGACAATTATTAATGCTGATGAGCCCAGAATGAGAGCGAAACACGTGTCGTGTACTCTTTGCATTTATTTGACAGTAAACTATTTCAACCATTCTATGATTTGCTCCTCACAAACTGAGGGCACCGTGGCGGATGTTAGCAGATCGCTGGCCAACCACAAGCGTTACCTGGTAGGTAACCACCCATACAATCAGATTGTGACACAGACTTTGAATGCCGTGAATATATATATATATATATATATATATATATATATATATATATATATATATATATATATATATAGCATCAATCAATGTACTGCATAGCATAGTAACCTAAGGTATACCAAGCCATTGTACAAAAGTTAAAAGTATTCAATGTGAATTTTATAAAATAATAGTTTGGTGGTATTCCACTAAGCAAAACTACACTGAGTAAAAACTACAAAATGCACATCTGGAACATGGATTTAGGTAAAAAGTTCCACTTAGAATGCTACTGATAGAGTAATCAAAATAATTAAGCAATCTTGGTACAGTACAAGGAATACCACCAATAAATTGTAAAGTCTGGACATAAACCAAAACATTTATTTACATTAAAATCACACTGGGTTACTTTAACAGGAGTTTAGTGCAGGCCTTATGACAACAGGAAACAGAAACTTACAGTATCTGCAAACACCAGCTACCTAGATGTACTCCTAGTTGTGTATGCCAGGCATGTGTATGTCATGTGTATGTCATATACCATATTCTTTTTTGACATCATGGTCTGGTTTAAAAATAAATAAATAAAAAGGAAATTGTACCATACATAACACCTACTACCATGTTCAATTTAGAGAAAATATTTGGACAGTCCCACAGTTTTTGTTGTTTATACTATGCACACCAGCAAACTGGATTTGAACTTAAACAATGACAAATTGACAAAAGCTAACTATTTTAATGTCAATTGAACTGGAAGCTACAGTCCTTTTCGTAAAAACTTTCTCAGTGTTAGGGGTTCAAACGATAGATAAACATTGAAGTAATTTATTGTGCTGCTGTGCTCAGCAGTGGCATCAATGAACACAAGGATACCAGTTCCATTGGCAGTTATACACACCTAAGTCATAACAGAACCCACACCATGCTGAACAGCTGATGATTTGCTTGTAGAAGGTATTGTTTGTGCCTTCTACACACTTTGCTTTCTGGTACAGGTTCTTTGTTATTTTTTCATATGACACCAGGAATCTGACTACAGATTTTTAACATACTCTTTGTTGTCTGTTGTCTGCCTTTTTCCTATATTTTTTATATTCTGATTGTGAGGCATATCACACGTTTACATGTGGTGAAGCCTACGTGGTTGTGATTTAAGTAGGTGGCTTGTCTCCATTGCTGATGTGAATGACTGCAGAAATATACAGATTATCTGCTTACATCCAGGCAAAAGTTAGAACAATAAAGGTGAAGAGCAGCACCAGGGAAGATAGATGGAAAGGGGCTGATAATATCTATTGGTCGTATATGCTACATTAGATATAGTTGACTGGAAAGGATCATTAATCAAATAATACATATGATGACTTTATTTTTATTATTGTTATTAATAATAATAATAATAATAACATTATCTTTATATAAAATGTCTTTATCATTCCTCTCATACAGCTGTCAAGCTTTGCCTGACAAACCTTTCCAGGGATCTTTCACATATCCTAGCTTGGGCTGCATATGCATTTTGTTCTGTATCACTCACCGTTTTGTAGAGATTTGAACTTTTGTTCGACTTTTTTCCTCCCATAAGAAGCAAACTTAGAGAACGTTGAGACAATATAATTTCCATCTAATGTTTTTTTCAAAATTCTTTGCAGCCTTTGAGATATCACGACTCCAGACTGTAAAAGCTATCGCACATCATATGCGTCTGGCGGGTGACACTTTGCGTTCTAAAATTCGAAATCATGGCGTTCAATGAAGGAACGCACTACTGCCCCAGTTTGCCGTCCATAGACGGAACTGACAGTAGTTATGACTTTCAGCACATGATTTTCAGCACTGTTCAAATCTTTAATGAGCTATTCACCATATTTCCCATAATAGATTTACGGTAAATTCATTTAAGTATAGCCGTCACTTAGCTAGTTAACTTAATAAAAATCGAACGTAAAGTATGGAGATATTTGAAAATTGACCTTGTCTTGTGCCATTTGGTGTAGGTTCTCCTCCGGTATCCCTCTTTCTTTAAGTGCAATGATGAACGGATCCATGGTGTGGCTGAATGAATAAAAACGCAGTCTCTGTTAGCCGCTGCAGTTTGTCAGAATGCAAACCAAAGCAGACATGCAACAGTTCATCTAATTACTTTGCAAAACTGCATGATGCAAATAGACTTACATTTCTGTACGTATCACAGGAGGTTTCAAGTTAGTATCGTTGTCATCAGATACTGTGATTTATGATAGCAAGCCCGCCAGGAGCAAAGGTTAAGTTTCGTTTCTTCGAGATCGCGATAAAATTATTCCGTTATCTCGAGAAAACAAAGTTCGTTTTCTCGAGATCTCGATAAAATTATTCCGTTATCTCGTGAAAACAATTTAAAAAAAAAAAGATATAGCATGTCCTCTCTCGGCTTCCGTAATGGATTTTTACCTAACAACTTATTATTTTTTTCCTGGTTTTTATTTTCTACATCTAAGATACACTTAGTGATTTTATATGCCTCTTTAGACATTGCAACAAATCACTATATACAATTAATAATATATAAAAAGCATGTTAATCATTATACTGTTTTAAAAACTGAGTGGCGAATTTCAAATATTATGTTCAGAACATGTTATTTAAGCAACTTACCAAATTTATAAACAGAGTACTTCAGCATAAATTCATGCCAAGTACTGTGGTGCTTTGGAATCCTTTGAAGTGAACCAATACAGGTGTTTAAATGATTTTAAAATATTGTGCTTCACACTTTCTAGTTTTTCTAGTGTTTCATTACCTGTAAGGGCAGAACATATGGCAGGCTGCTTATGCCCCAGATAATACCATAAGGATTCAAAGATACCGAAGCCTATATAGTGATGGAGTTTATTTTACTTTAAAAATGTTTTAATTGTCATAGCTGTGTGTTGGAATATTGTTAGATATGTAAATTTTGAAATGTTTATAAAATGTCAGGAGT
This sequence comes from Erpetoichthys calabaricus, assembly GCF_900747795.2. Classification (NCBI taxonomy): domain Eukaryota; kingdom Metazoa; phylum Chordata; class Cladistia; order Polypteriformes; family Polypteridae; genus Erpetoichthys; species Erpetoichthys calabaricus. The sequence continues at coordinate 132,651,001 of NC_041397.2, read as the reverse complement.
GTATTCTCTGTAACTGTTTTCATTTATTGTCAGTTGTTGGTGTTGTAGTACTGTTACTAGTCTGTGTAGAACATGCAAGTAAGAATATCAATGTATTGTGTACACATAATGAGAATGTAACAAACTTGCAAAATGCTATCATTCATGTTTTGTAGCAAACAAAAAGCCAGAAGGCTCAGTGTTGTCCCTAATTATATCACTTCTTCTAATCAAGTCTGTCTTTACCAAGAATGTCATGTCATTTCAAAACCGTTTAATCCAGACAAGGGTTGTGGGGATTGCTGGAGCCTATTCCAGTTAGTATAGGGCACAAGGCAGGAACAAACCCTGGACAGGGTGCCAGTACATCACAGGGTAAATACACAAACCAAACACAAACAGGGGCCAATTTAATGTCACCAATTCACCTAACCTGCATGCCTTTGGACTGTGTGAGGGAAAAAGAGCACCTGGAGGAAACCTACACAGACACAGGGAGAACAAGCAAACTGCACACATTGAGGACCCGGGACACAAACCCTTATCTACTTACCGCAGGGCAGCAGCACTACTACTGTGCCACCATGCTGACCTTTTAACATATCATATTTTGATTTATCTTTGCTTCCAAAAGATGATCAAAGACTTACCTGTGAGACACAGCCTAATGGTAAACATTAACATCACAAGGGCCCAATCAAGTGTGAGGCCATTATCATATTCCACCAAAGTCACGGAGACATACTTGAAAAGTATTGGAATTCCCATGTAGGGAGCCAACGGCAGGTAGATTATTGGCATTGGGAATTTATTTTCTATATAATCTGTTTAAATGGAATATTTCTTTTAATCTTCTATTTTCCCGCCTTGAGTAATACATCAAGCACCTAATTAAACATTTATTGAAATATTTATACAGTGCACATGAACAATATATTTCTATATACTTGTTGCATGGATGGTTTGTGCTCAGTGTTGCGATTACAACATTTGATAAATAGTCTTATTTTAATAAATGTGTACAGAGTTTTGGCCTTATAAGTGGAAGGGGCTCTGGCTAAAAATTCATTTTTAAATGTCATGGATCTGTAATTCCTTATCTCTCATAAGGAAAAAAGAATATGGACCCTTGGGTTTTGTTCATCTTCATTTTCTAATTAATACTGTGGCCACTAAGGGGCACACCAATGCCCCAAACCCTTGATACAATTTCTATAAGCACAGTCCCAAATTAAAATAAAATCTTTTATTAAAGAAATACAGTGCATCCGGAAAGTATTCACAATGCATCACTTTTTCCACATTTTGTTATGTTATAGCTGTATTCCAAAATGGATTAAATTCTTTTTTTTCCTCAGAATTCTACAAACAACACCCCATAATGACAACATGAAAAAAGTTTACTTGAGGTTTTTGCAAATTTATTAAAAATAAATTGAGAAAGCACATGTACATAAGTATTCACAGCCTTTGCCATGAAGCTCAAAATTGAGCTCAGGTGCATCCTTTTTCCCCTGATCATCCTTGAGATGTTTCTGCAGCTTAATTGGAGTCCACCTGTGGTAAATTCAGTTGATTGGACATGATTTGGAAAGGCACACACCTGTCTATATAAGGTCCCACAGTTGACAGTTCATGTCAGAGCACAAACCAAGCATGAAGTCAAAGGAATTGTCTGTAGATCTCCAAAGCAGGATTGTCTCGAGGCACAAATCTGGGGAAGGTTACAAAATTTCTGCTGCTTTGAAGGTCCCAATGAGCACAGTGGCAATCCATCATCCATAAGTGGAAGAAGTTCGAAACCACCAGGACTCTTCCTAGAGCTGGCCGGCCATCTAAACTGAGCGATCATGGGAGAACGGCCTTAGTCAGGGAGGTGACCAAGAACCTGATGGTCACTCTGTCAGAGCTCCAGAGGTCCTCTGTGGAGAGAGGAGAACCTTCCAGAAGGACAACCATCTCTGCAGCAATCCACCAATCAGGCCTGTATGGTAGAGTGGCCAGACGGAAGCCACTCCTTAGTAAAAGGCACATGGCAGCCCGCCTGGAGTTTGCCAAAAGGCACCTGAAGGACTCTCAGACCATGAAAAAGAAAATTCTCTGGTCTGATGAGACAAAGATTGAACTGTTTGGTGTGAATGCCAGGTGTCACGTTTGGGGGAAACCAGGCACTGCTCATCACCAGGCCAATATCATCCCTACAGTGAAGCATCGTGGTGGCAGCATCATGCTTTGGGGATGTTTTTCAGCAGTAGGGACTGGGAGACTAGTCAGGATAAAGGGAAAGATGACTGCAGCAATGTACAGAGACATCGTGGATGAAAACCTGCTCCAGAGCACTCTTGACCTCAGACTGGGGCGACGGTTCATCTTTCAGCAGGACAACGACCCTAAACACACAGCCAAGATATCAAAGGAGTGGCTTCAGGACAACTCTGTGAATGTCCTTGAGTGGCCCAGCCAGAGTCCAGACTTGAATCCCATTGAACATCTCTGGAGAGATCTTAAAATGGCTGTGCACCGACACTTCCCATCCAACCTGATGGAGCTTGAGAGGTGCTGCAAAGAGAAATGGGCGAAACTGGCCAAGGATAGGTGTGCCAAGCTTGTGGCATCATATTCAAAAAGATTTGAGGTTGTAATTGCTGCCAATGGTGCGTCAACAAAGTATTGAGGAAAGGCTGTGAATACTTATGTACATGTGATTTCTCAGTTTTTTTACTTTTAATAAATTTGCAAAAATCTCAAGTAAACTTTTTTCACGTTGTCATTATGTAGTGTTGTGTGTAGAATTCTGAGGGAAAAAAATGAATTTAATCCATTTTGGAATAAGGCTGTAACATAACAAAATGTGGAAAAAGTGATGCGCTGTGAATACTTTCCGGATGCACTGTACCTTTTCACAAGGCTTCTCTTCAACTAGTTCTTCATTTTTTTTTGTTGCAAAAAACCAAAGATTCTTTTCTCTTTTATCTTCCCCTTCACAAATTCCAGGTGAGCTTCCACTGACTCCTCTCCTAACTTGGACTCACCTGGGGACCATGAAGTACTCTTTTTATCTATAACTCTGTTACTTGGACTGATTTTTACTTGTTTGGACTGTGATAGATAGATAGATAGATAGATAGATAGATAGATAGATAGATAGATAGATAGATAGATAGATAGATAGATAGATAGATAGATAGATAGATAGATACTTTATTAATCCCAATGGGAAATTCACATACTCCAGCAGCAGCATACTGATACAAAAAACAATATTACATTAAAGAGTAATAAAAATGCAGGTAAAAACAGACAATAACTTTGAATAATGTTAGCTAGTTATATGTGTCTAGACATGGCCCTAGTTGACTTTATATATAGCAGGGGCATCAGTCAATTCTAAAGAACTAAGCATTGGATCTGAATTAGTAGAGATGCTATTTTGGAAAAACTATTGTTGTAGTGTGATTACTGTTGACTACAAACTGACTGGTGAGCTCTGCTTATTGCGGGTGACAGCCAACTTAACTTGATGCAAATTAATTTTTCTGTAGTGAGGTTCACTAAAGTGCAAACACATATATAATGCATTCCTGTGTGCAGGGCTCATTCTACTTGAACACATACATTAAGGCATGATTCAAGATACACTATGAATATTGCACATCAAGCAATAGTAAGCTAGCACATATAGTAGAATGTACATAGTATCTGATTGATAGAGAGGTGCCAGACATACATACATACTTACTGACCTCTGTAAAACTCTAGTGTAAAAAAATAGATTATTCTTTTTATCCCAGGCAAAATTTGTGTTTCATTCAATAGCACTCTCTAGAGACCACAGCTAGGGTGTGTGGTGCTGGGCCTACTTACTTCCCGTCTCTGTAAAACTGTGACATAAAGGAATATTTTTTATTTGGTGTGGGTGTATTTACATAAAAAAAAAAATATATATATATATATATATATATATATATATATATATATATATATTTACTTCAAAAAAATAATAGTCATTCCTTTGTTCAGTAAAGTTTACAAGTTTCTGCACCAGTAGACCAAGTAACAGATACTTTTCATTGTGCTGTAAGATATAGTGGCAATAAACTGAGCTGTATTTTTCCAAGGTACTATATGTATGAAATATTTTTTTCATTATATCTAACTTCCTTTTGTATCCTGCTCCAGATGTCAGCATTAGAAATTTAATAAACACTTCAGACAATTTTCAACAGTCTGCCACATTTAGAGTCTGTACTTTTTGCTATTTGTCTTTTCCTGACCAAAGTATTTCTATGGACTTTACAGGAATCAAATGCACTGACTCTCAGCTGTTCTGCAGGTATTTCCATCACAGGGCACTAAAACGAATAATTTTTTTCACAGTTGCTAAGACTGTACTGTTTATGTAGTAATGAAAATAACACCAGCAATAAAACACTCAAATTATGGATTGAATCCTATTCTCATATTCAATTCATTTTTTTTTCAATTCAATTCTTTATTGTCATGTGTACAAGTACCATGTACAATGAAATGCTTGCTTGCATGTGCCCCCGCAGACAGTGTACATAGACAAACAAAAAAAAGAAAGAAACACACAATAAAATAAATGAATATAAATAAGTAAATAAATAAAACCAGAATCCTAGGAATAAATAGAGACAGTGGCAGAAGTATATGTGCAGGTAGCAATGGAGGTGACACAAGGTTACTGATTGTTCATGAGTCTGATTGCAGTTGGGTAGAAACTGTTCCTGAACCTGGAGGTGCACGTCTGAATAGACATTAGCCGCTTCGCAGATGGAAGGAGGGTGAAAAGTGACAGTGCAGGGTGGCTGGGGTCCCGCCTGATACGGTTCACTTTCCTAAGACAGCGTGTAGTGTGGATGTCATGGATCGTAGGGAGCTGTGTGCCTGTGATCTGCTGTGCTGTATTCACCACACGCTGCAGAGCTCTGCAGTCCTGAACTGAGCATTTGCTGTACCAGGATGTGATGCATTCTGTCAGGATGGATTCCACAGTACACCTGTAGAATCAGCACTGGGTTGTGGGGGACATCTGGGCCTTACTCAGTCTCCTGAGGAAGTTGAGGCGTTGTTGGGCTTTCTTGACTACTGACGTAGTGTGACTTGACCATTTAAGGTCATCAGTGAGGGTGACTCCGAGGAACCTAAAGCTGCTGGCCTGCTCCACAGCCTCACCTCCGATGTAGATGGGGTTGTGCTTTGTTGCCTGTTTGCGGAAATCCACAATCATCTCCTTAGTTTTGGTAACGTTGAGGGTGAGGTTGTTGTCCTGACAACTTTCTGCCAGGAGTCTGACCTCCTCCCTGTAGGCCGTCTCATCGTCCTCGCTGATCAGACCTATTACAGTGGTATTGTCAGCAAACTTGAGGATGGTGTTAGAGTTGTACTTAGCTATGCAGTCATGTGTGTAGAGAGAGTAAAGCAGTGGGCTCAGCATGCTGCCCTGTGGGGTGCCAGTGTTGATGGTGATGATGGAGGAGGTTTTCCCAGCAATATGCACTTGCTGACGTCTACCGGTAAGGAAGTCCAGTACCCAGTTGCACAGTGAAGAGCTAAGCCCCAGATCCAGGAGTTTAGCGATGAGCTGGGATGGAATGACGGTGTTAAATGCAGAGCTGTAGTCCACAAACAGCAGCCTGGCATAACAGTTCTTGTTCTCCAGATGAGACAGGGTGGTCTGAAATGTTATGGATATGGCATTCTCAGTGGACCTGTTGCAACAGTAGGCATCCAAGCCAGTATATTCACTAAAAGAAGAATATCAGTAATAAAAATGACATCCCACCCATCTGCCCCTAGCACTTAAATAGGTTATTAAACTTAACTTCCTCCTTTTCCTGATCCTTCCACAGGATCCTTTTTTTCCCTAAACTGACCCATGATCTCATACTACTGACCACCTAATCTATGCCAACTTCTTGCCCACAGCCCCTTTTGCAGTTCAGAACCACTTTCTCTACTAGAAACCTTATGTTGCAATAAAAGTATTCATATCCCTTACAAACATGTTTCCAAGAATACAATCAAGTATCTTATCTGTGTGAGTTCTTGTAGAAATGTCCTGCAATCTGTGTAGATCAAGCAGGAAAACTGCTTGCAGTTAATTTTATGGAAAGTTCCCAAGCCATTAGGAACAAAGACCTCACCAAGCCTATTGGAGAATGTTTCACTACTTTTGATTAATCTTTCTCTTTGTTCCCTTCATGCTATTTCAACGACACCTTTCAAAGAAAAGCAGAAGAAACTAAACTTATTATCAAACTGAGATCACTGATCCCTCCAGCGCTGAAAAACTAACTAACCTTTCAATTTTTTCCATTATCTTCACTAATGGCTGCCTTTTGCACTTAGCCCTTTCATCTTTCCCGGCCTTATTTCCCCTTCCCCAGCCCTTTCTCACCTATATATTCTTAATGTGTTTTCCTTGAAGACATCTCAACAGACAAGATATAGTTTTTTAACCTTTCATTTAATTTTTATCTTCTTGTGTGCGTAAATTCCATTGATCAATATGGTGGGAATTAAAACAGCTTTGCAAATCATTTGATAATTAACTCATTTGTGAATTTCCCCTTGGGATTAATAAAGTATCTATCTATCTATCTATCTATCTATCTATCTATCTATCTATCTATCTATCTATCTATCTATCTATCTATCTATCTATCTATCTATCTATCTATCTATCTATCTATCTATCTATCTATCTATCTATCTATCTATCTATTTAGTCTTGGTGTTTCATGTGTTCATTTTTCTGATTCCTATGTCTTTGACTGTTTTGACTTTTTAACAATTATAACTTTTAGCTCTAGAAAACTTTTTGCACTCTTTGCACCAAAACCTGCTTTTTGCTGACCAGGTTGGAGCATTTATTAAGCTATCTGTCTATTGTATTGGATCCACTGTACTCAGTGCTAAAGCTCAGCTCACTGCTACTGACTGACAAATAAGCTGAGGATTTACTGGCTGTAGGCATTACATTTTCTCATACGTTGAGTATCACAAAATCTCCAGTAATATATGATGTAATAATAATAGAAAGAAGATTTTAACCACAGTACAACTGAATGATGAGAAGGGCAAGAAGGCAGTTAGTACTGTTGCCCCACAGCTCTTAGAGAATGGTTCCAAATCCTGGCCTGGTCATTGAGTGTGTGGAGTTTGAATGTTGTCCCTGTGTTTGGATGTTTTTCCTTCAAGCACACTACTTCCCTCTCTATCCCAGAGAAGTCAGGGTTAGATTATTTTTCAATCCTACATTGGTGCTGTAGGTGTGTATCAATCTGTCCCACAGTGGTCAGGTCTCTGTCCTTCCTTGTGCATTGTGCAGGCTTTAACTTCATACTTTGAGATTGTAGATTTGGATATAAATGAATATAATCACCTTTTCATATGCAAATGCCCTTTTGCTATAATAAAGAACAGGATTTTCAACTTCTTAGGCAAGCTTGTTTGAAAAATTCTTTGGTTTAAGCTTAATGGAATGAAAATTGTTTAAAAAATTGCTTCATCATTTTAAATTGTTTGCAAATGTTTCCAAGTAAAAGTGTTACATTTATTAAAGCCCTATAGTTGTTTTTTCTTTATAGTAAGATTTGTCTTTTGACTTATGTAGTCTTTTCTTTCAATGGCTACTTTGTCACCATGATTAGTGTTTTTAGCTTTGGCAGAAAGAAATATAAACCATAATTGTTATAATTCTTATTCTTTTCAAAGTAATAAATGAGTTCACAGAGTTAATTCCTTTGTATCTGGTATTGCGGTTGTTCAGTGGAACTGACTATACATTTTTCTATGTTAAATGTCAGTCTTTATCCGCCAAAAAAAAAAAAACTGGCATATATTATTAATCGTACTTTCTTTCTAATCGCTTTGCTCCTTTTTTGTAAACCTTGTTACATGGCTGAAATTCCACTAATAATAAATGAAGAAGGGGAACTCTACATTCAATTACAGAGAACAATGATACAGTTTATATGAGGTTATATTGCTGTTTATTTTTAGATATGAGTTGTTTGATTTACTTTCCTGGAGATGATTGCTAGCAGGCAGTAAATGTTAGCAGTGTCTGTCAGAATAAACAATGAATAGCTGATTAGTATGATCTGGCTCTGGAGAGGATTATTCTGTATTATATTGCAGTGAGATCTTTATAATAAGATTGGAATCTGAATGTGGTTCAGTGAACAGAGGAAAGTGTATATAAAATAGCTTTAATTAAGAAAAATTATAAGTAGTTTCAAATTAATTATGAGCTGAAGAACGGCGTGACTCTGCAACATATTGATAGGTAAAACAACATTTTCTCTTTCATTATAAAGAATTTACTGTGAGTATTCAAAACTACAATAAATACATGGTGCTTTAAAAGCTACAATAAATTCACTTACTGTACTGTTAAATTGGTTGCTGCAGTTCTTTGACTTCCATTTTTTTTATTATTAGGTGATTAATGCATAAATTCTGTACTGTAAAAGCAAGCACTATCAAATAATTTTTAAAGGCCAAGCAACAACTAAAGAAATAAACATTTTAAAATCATAAGCTCTATTATGACAAAAATGAGCAATACTGCAATGCGAAGGATGGTACAAACAGCATTAGCACGATGACACTGTGTTACAGTAATGAGTCTTAAGGATCACTTTAAATCCTGAGACTGAGAACCTCTTAAACAGGTAAGAATACTGTATGCCAGAGGTTATAGGATTTGTAGCTGAAATCTCTACCTCCTACAGCAGTTGTTCTAGTGGGGCATGCACTGCCAACAGCTTAACCCCTTTACTTATTGTAGATGTACTTCTTTTTCATTTTTTTCTTCTACTGTCTTGAAAACTACGTTAAAATAAATGGACACTGATAGCAAAATTGTGACAGTAAAGTCCAATGCACATTACATCTTTAATTATTATTTGCAATTTATGACTAAATAGTTAAGTCCCGAATTTACTTTTGCATGGCAACTACCATATAAACTCACATATATGTCGGGTCTTGAAACCCGAAAAATCGATCATAAAAATCAGACCCCAACTTATATGCCCATTCAAAAATGCGACACTTAAATTTTTTTTCCTCCTTCAATCTCGCATCAGTTTCTCAGACACATCGAATTTTGTTGCAGCAGCATTGTTACCAGTTTCTTTCAGTACTTCAACAACTTTAATTTAAAACCAGCTTCATATTTTCTTCTGATCGAACGCTCAATCGTAGGTAAAGGATGCTCTTACAATAAAGGTGTATGAAGGTGTGAGATACAAAAAACACACATCAGTGCAAACGTTGCTTCGGAATAGTTTGGGCATTACTGTACGGTCACATAGGCACAATAGAGAGAGAGAGGTTAGGAGCACACGCTGATACAGCTCATTGCCTCACCAACATTGAAGAAAAAGGCAGTGTGCTCTGTGGTTACTCTCTCAGGTGGGCATTAGCATATCATAATCTCTTGGACCAATAGCGTGAGTTTTCCGCATTCCACTTATATGACCGACATTATAAAATACCAGAAATTATACAGTAAAATCAAGTCCGACTTATCCGCGGGAGAACTTATCCGCGAGTATATATGGTACATGTTATTTGGCAATAGGCAGTTTTCTAGTTTCATTCTGTGTCTTTGGATTATCTTACATAAATAGGTTTATAGGGTTTGTGGAAGAAAAACAACAGATTCACAGGATCCAGAATCTATTTATAATTCTGCACGCAGGATACGACACTGGACAGAATTCTGGTGAAGTGCAAAAGTGCCTAACTTCTCATTAGAGCATCTCTCCTTTTATATGTTTTTACCACAGTGGCACAATATCACCAAAGTCCATTACACAATGGACAAACCGGCTGGCAGGGTCTGCTGAATTCCCTTTTCTCGTATTATTTGTCTGTACAGTTTTTTATCAAATGCCATCTCAAAGGCCAGTACCTGTGCTGTGCCTGCTTTTATAGAATAAGCTGATAACTACAGTTTATAATGGATTAACAGTTTTAAGGTTTATACTGAAATTAAGATTAATGCTTCAATACTTCAACAGTTTATAGGAGCATTATTGTCATATATACAGAGTACAGTAATATTTTTACTTGCATGTACTACAATAATGCCAGATTAATACATATATCTAATTGACAAACAATAGCTAATAAGGGAAGTGATTGATCCAATCTGCTTGCAGCCTAGTTGTCCATGAATATTTGTTTAACTTCTGCAGGTGCTCTGCACCTTGCCACTATTAAATGCCATCTGATATTTGTTTTACTTCTACATCTACATGTGCTGCACACCCTTTCACTGCTAAATGCTGACTCCACTTGATAGCTGATCCCTAACCCTAATCCAAAGTAAATATCACCTCATGTGCACCAGGTTTATCAGATAAAATAGGTGGGAGGGCTAGAGTCTAGAGAGTAGAAACAATGTGAAATACTGGTTTTTGAATGAAGAAATGGATGTTGGGGACAGAAAGATTGTCGATGATAAGGCAACAAAACGGATACATAAAATGTTCAGTAAACATCTATATCTGTATACTTCATGGGCAATTAGCCCTCCAGACCTATTCAATAATGGCCAGGACTTAAAGTCAAGAAAGCCTCTCTGTCAGAAACGGAAAGCAGCAACCCATAACACCCCAGATTAAATGATCTATGTCATGACCTGAAGTATGTAAGGCTCAAACAGCTGATACTTTCACACAGAAGAATTTCTTGCACCAGACAACACAGGAAACAATAATTCTATTAAAAATTTTGGGTCATTCTTTAGTGAGCCAGGTATGCATTTCTGCTACAAACAATTCACTATCAGGACCCACAAAACATCTGTTCATGCGAGCCCCGTAATTAGATGATTTTATACTGTCTTGTTCCATAGCCATTTTGCACCATTTTTGGTTTGTTTTCCATGTCCAGTTGTATCCAAAGACCGTAACTGATGTGATGTGACACTGTCATAGTTAATATAGCATCTATGTAGTTTTAAATGGAGGTATGGTCAGATCATCATCTCCAGACTTTTTCACCTTGACATTCAACTTTACTTATTTCTAACCATTTTTATTTAATGTTTGATCACATTTTGTTATTTAGTGCACCTGGTTTTTTGTTTTTCTTTTCATAACTGTACTGTTCTAATGCTCATTTGTGTGAAAGTCAGTAGTGAAAAAAGCTCTTATATGGTTAAGATAGTGCTGCTGTTAACTTCCTGTTTTTCATGTTAGTGATAGGGCCCTATAAAAGAATCTTTTGTGGCCCTTTTGTTGACTAAAACCAGGTGACTCAGCTGCATGTATATTAATATATATTTCAATATGCTAGTTGGTCTTGACACATACCTAACATGAACCTGCTGAACTGCTTTAGCAGGTGTGGATTATGTAGTGCAAACACCGTCCAAGATAATCTCACTGCATTTATCACACATTTAACAATATATCAGGGCCAACAAAAGCACCCAGTGTTTTTCTCAATTTACCATTTAATGTTATAAAAATGACATTCTTCATTTTATCAAAGACTCAGAGTCCACTCTGTCAATACCTTTCCAGGCCTCTGTCTCTACTGTTTGACCAGCATGAATATCCTTGCGTCCCATTGCTGCTTTTTTGTCAATGTAGAAGAACATCATCATGCACTATCACAGGCTTAGGCTCACTCTCCTTTAATTACCAATCAAATTTTTGGGATTCCAAACATGAAACAAGCTTCTTATTCTACCTTTAATAGGAAATCGCTTACAGCAAACGCACAGCAAATGAGGTACACTTAATTTTGAAATCACCTGTTTTCATGTTGGCAAGTTCAAAACACTCAGTCACAATAGACTGCTTTTTTTTTCAAAATCAACATTCTTCTTCTAAACCTCAAAAATACAGAGGTGCATTTCACACAGAGCTATCAGCATAACCCAGCCAAGTGCAATGACTGATTTATAATTTACTATTCACATATGACTAGAAAGCTTCATTTTCCACAACCAGTGTCCTAATAGTAAATTTTGTTAGCTCATCCTTAATTAATCATATTTAAATATGAATTGGTTAATAGAGAAACATTTGTGTTAGCACAACTGAAACCAGTAAAGACAGTACATTTTATTTTGTGGGTTACAAGGTACTGACATTCCGAAAGATTAATTTTGTGATCAAAAATGAACAAAAAGAAATAGCTTCCTATCCATCCATCCATCCATTTTCCAACCCGCTGAATCCGAACACAGGGTCACGGGGGTCTGCTGGAGCCAATCCCAGCCAACACAAACACACCCACACACCAAGCACACACTAGGGCCAATTTAGAATCACCAATCCACCTAAATGTTGTTTTAAATTAAAGTTATTATATGTGAAAGATTTTAAGGGCATCCACTACTGTCTACAGAAGTGGGCAAACTGGACCTAATCAAGACAGAAACAGAGTCTGTAGTATGAGAAACAGACATCTTACACCTTACACACCAAATACCAGAGTCATCTTACAGGTCCTCAGTTGACTGCTTCCTTGAATATACACCAACCACTAGTCATATGTAACAGGGAAAGATGACTCCAGGATGCTGGTCTTAGAAGCATAGTTTCAAATTAAAAAGTCATATCTGAAAATGGAGAAAAAAAGAAGGTTAAAATGGGCAAAGAACACAGACGTTGGATGGTTGATGACTGGAAAAGAGTATTATGGCCAGCATCCAGGAGTCATCTTTTCTAATTACATAATTTTTTCACACATCCACACAGACAAACCACTAAAAACAGTACTTAATATGACTTTTAATACTGATTAAAACAGAACAAGAATCTCTGGTCCAAAGGGAAAACAGTATTATTGGCATTTTTATTGTCATTTGCTGTATTCTTGGCTCTTTAGCTGTGTCCAGGTGGTCTGTTTCAGAGAAAATTTCCAAAGACTTACTGGTTCAATTAATTTTAATATGGTAGCTAACATTTGTGACAGATAGGTTTTCAGTGAGCAGACATATTAGCTACTCTTTTGTCTTCTTGTTGTGATACTGCTTATGAAAATTAGTTTAACTCACAAAAATGATCCATTGCTGACTTAACAGCAGTGAAACACCCCAAATTATATATTTTTCACTATGGCTTTTTCCTGATGTAACCTTATTTTTGCAAAAATATTTTAAAATTTTAACTTTTCACAGAGGCAATTTACAGCTTACAGGTTTTAAAGACTATCTTGGGGTCAGTTTTCTACCTGTCATATATTGGATAATTCTAAAAATAATTTAAGTCAGTAAAAGTTTTCATACAGAGAACCATGGACACATGGAACAAGTTAGCAAGTAGGGTGGTACACATTAGGACATTATGGATTTTCAGAACTAGACAATGTTATTTTGGAAGAATTAAGTGGATAGGACTGGCGAGCTTTGTTTCGCTGAATGGACTGTTCTTGTCTAGATTGTTCTAATGTTCTAATACAAAAAAGTAACACAATTTACCATAAGACATAGTAAAGAATCAGAGAGCTAACCTCTTTTCCCCATGAGCAGTGCAGTAAGACCAAAAGAGGCAGTGAGAGTGGTGGTGCACCTGTTGGCAAACCCCGTATAACTGAAATAAGTTTTGGTCAAAATAAAGTATGTGAAAATGCAAAAATTAGTTTTCTCAGATCAGAGTCATTTTCAAAATGTCCAAGATGTAGGTTCTTCTGGTCATATGGCAGTTGGGCAGGAAGAAGTGGGTCCAGGTGGACGGACACCAGAAGTGATATCATTGGAGGAGAGCTGTCAGTATTCCGGTCTGTAGTGGGATCAAAATAGAGTCTGTTATCACACAGCACCACCCCATGGATTGGTGGAGAATTACCATCACCTGAGCCCTTAAACTGACAGCATATAGCCAAGGTTGTCACTTCTTTGAACTACATTTTCTTCTGAGGAATGTTCAAGTTATTTTGCTTCAACTTCTGTAGAAGCACTTTCTCACTAGAATTTTATATATTTTTTTAATCCATCCCTTTTGCCTCTAAATTCTGTCTTTCTATTAGTGTGCAAAAAATATACTGCATGTAAGTGTGTGCATGTATGCATGTGGTAGTGTGTGTGTGAGTCCGAGTGCGAGTGAGACCATGGGGTCTTGAGTTTCAATTCAAGGGAAAAGTTATAAAATATCATTTGGCAAAATAAATTCAAAATTTCTCGCAGAGTCATACCATAAATAAAGGTGATGTACAAATGGCCTCACTCCTTTTTGTTGAAATAATGAATGTATGGGTTTCTGTCCAAGAAGCCCCTGGTTTGATTCTGTCTGAAGATAATGACCAAGAAGACACTAAAGAAGAGGTATATGAACAACAAGATAATACAGAAAACAACCCAGAGCCAGACTCTTCCTCAGATGATAAAGAATTCTTGGAGACAGTGAAGGGAAGATACTTTTTGTCCAGAAACGACTAAATAATCTGGGGCTTCATGCATAACACCATGTGTAGAATTCACACTAAAACATGGCATAAGGACAAAAGCAGAAATGTGTGTACGCACAAACAAATCCAGATGCATAAATCTGTGCGTTCGCCAACTTCCACGTTCTTCCGCTCCATAAATCCTGGTCAGCGTGCACACACCTGCTGCCCCACCCAGTCTCCTCCCAGAATTACGTCTCTTTGAATATGCAAATCAATATAAATAGCCCTTAAGCTAAAAAGCTTGAAATGTCAACTTTAATCTTGAAATTTCCACTTTAATCACATAGTTTATTTTGTCATTAAAGTAGAACATCATAAACTTCATCTTTAAATCATTTAATTTACTAGTTTCTCAAAATTCAGGGTGGAGTGGTGGCTCTAAGGCTAAGGATCTGCGCTGGTATCCCAAAGGTTGCCGGTTTGAATCACCGTCACTGCCAAAAAGAGATCCTACTCTGCTGGGCCCTTGAGCAAGGCCCTTAACCTTCAGTTGCTCCAGGGGTGCTGTACAATGGCTGACCCTGTGCTCTGACTCCAAGGGGTATGCGAAAACTTACAAATTCCTAATACAATAAATTGTATAAGGTGAAATAAAAGAACAAAAAAAAAATACCATCGTAACTAAAGTAGCATGTTAAATGCTTTGTTTTGTATATGTTCTTCTATGTGCTCTATATGTGTATGAATCACTACGTGCTTCTTAAACTGGCTTTCTCTTCCTCCGACTGGACACAGAATTCATTACATTCGTGATATTACAGTTCTCTGAATTATTAAAATACTGAGATGTATACTTGATATAATTTTCATGATGATAGGAGTTAAACCATGTTATTAAACATGGAAACACAGTGGCGCAGTGATAGTGACGAGCTGGCACCCTGTCCAGTGACTACCTCACGCAAGATGCTTGCTGCACTATGCATGACCTTCGATGAAATAATTTATTGCAGCAGTACTGTCTCTTTCAAACGTACTAACCCCCAATTCCTGTCCTTCCTTTTCTTTCTCCAAGTAACCAATTGCCGCACAATCAGCTCTGAGCTTAGAACGCTGATTCTTCAAAACTTTTAAGGAACACTGAAATATCTTCGTAGTACATGCTTAATTATTCCATCCATCTATCCTTCCAGTGTTGCGCCAGCCCCAGCAAGAATACAGCGCGATACAGGAACAATCCCTGAACGGGCGCCAGCTCTTTGCTAGCGTTGCGGCACCGAGTCCTCACATGTTTAATTATTAACAATATAGATTATTTAAATTATGTTAACATTTTATCTGTATAATGTAATAAACATATCTTAATAGCTGCATTTAATCTTAAAAATGATATCATCATCATATGTCAATACGCGCTTTATAAAGTGGCACAGGTTGTGCAATATTATAACTGTATCGCAAGTTTACAGTGAGGTAATTGTACTAATAAGTACAAACAGTTCTACAAGGAGGACTTGATGGACTGACTGAGTGCCTTTGTAGTTCTTGGGATGAAACTGTTTCTAAACCGGGATGTCCCTATAGGAAAGGCTCTGAAGCATTTGCTGTTTGAGAGCCATTCAATAGACAGCATGGCTGAGGCAGCGTGTGCTTGATGCTGTATACCGATAATTCTCTTTCCAATCAGATTGCAAACTCAGATACAGTGGGATAAATAGTCTGAGTGGTGCATTGAGAGGAACAACGCTAAAGCAGCTATGATATTTGGAATAGTTTGGCCATTCCGTGGACCATTACATTGTTACAGGTTAATTACAATCAGATGCCTTAAACTAATAAACAATATGCAGATAATTTCAGTGCATATGATAAAGCTGCATCAAGGATGTGAATCTAAAAAAGAAAGGGAAACCACAAAAGCACTGCTTTGACGCTGGGTGCCGCCAGTTTGCAAAACCAAGCAGAGAAAATTTAGCTAGCGTGAAAATGTGTGTGGCTTTATGCCAAGTTTAGGTTTTATACATCGCGATTTGAGTGTGGAAACGGCTTATGCAAAATTTTTATGCATATGCACCATTTATACATGAGGCCCCTGGTCTTCATCATCATTACAATCATCACCATTAGGCTGGGATTGTAAAGCACATCCCAGGGCTAATTAAATTAGCAAATTTCAATGCACAAAGCATTGCCTCAACTTCCCAATTCTTCTTCATCCCAGCCAAGGAAAGAAATCACCCTAGTGATGGCCAAAATTGACGAAAGTTTAGAGAAGATTGGAAGAGAAGTAATTACATGCACATACATAGGCCAACTGATCTTGGCAACTGTATATAAATTATTAGGTATTGCTTTTAACTATTGATTATCTGTTAAACCCATTTGCATTGGTTCTAAAACCATCAGAAACTAAAAGTGAAACTTATAGATTTTAATATAATACAGACCTTGAAAACAAACCTGTTGACCTTCAGCATGTTCAATATGGTAAATTAAAGTAATTTAATAAAATGCTTAAAATGTAGAGTACCTGAACTTTGTAGATTGATTACTCGTTTAAACCCATCCACTTATTTCCTTCAACCAGTTTCAACAAGATTTTTCAAAGAAGTTTTTGACATGAGAGATCCATTATATTGCATATGGGGTGCTGCAGGGATCAGTTTTGGGCCTGCTGTTATATTTCCTCTACATGCTCCTATTATGCCATTTTATTTTATAACCGAAGGTGAACTACTGCAGCTATGCAGATGACACAAATCTTTACTTATCTGTATTACCAGATGAACCTGAGGCTCTAAATCTTCTAACCAAATATTCTATCGGCATTACAGAATTAATATATGTTAATTCCCTTAAGTTAAACAAGAGAAAAAAGAAAATTTTACTTACTAGAAGCAATAGAAAAGTAAGTGTCTTGTAAATAAACCTGATCATGTGGCCTTTCCTATAATGCCAGAAGTAAAGATTATTATTATGGCCGCGATGCTTAAATTGGTTTGAATCCTACCTGGCAGGTAAAAAATTCTTTGTTAGTTGTGGTAATTATACTTAAATGACACATGATATTCTATATGGTGTTCCACAAGGCTCTATCCTGGGTCCGCTGCTCTTTTCGATTTACATGCTTCCATTAGGTCAGATTATCTCGGGGCATAACGTGAGCTGCCACAGCTATGCTGATGACATGCAACTGTACTTATCAATAGCACCTGACGACCCCGACTCTCTTAATTCACTGACACAATGTCTTACTTGTGTTTCTGAATGGATGAGTAGTAATTTTCTCAAACTAAATAAAGAGATAACTGAAATTTCAGTGATTGGCAATAATGGATATAATGAGGTTATTAGAAATAAACTTGATGCATTAGGATTAAAAGTTAAGACGGAGGTAAAGAATTTAGGGGTAACTGTTGACTGTGACCTGAATTTTAAATCACATATTAATCAGATAAATCGATTGCAACTAGTGCAGAATGCAGCTGCTAGAATCTTAACTAGGAAAAGAAAATCCGAGCACATTTCTCCAGTTTTGATGTCACTACATTGGTTGCCTGTGTCATTCAGAATTGACTTTAAAATACTTCTTGTGGTATATAAAGCCTTAAATAATCTCACTCCATTTTATATTTCGGAATGTCTGACACCTTACACTCCAAATCCTAACCTTAGATCTTCAAATGAGTGTCTGCCTAGAATTCCAAGAGCTAAACTTAAAAGAAGTGGTGAGGCAGCCTTCTGCTGTTATGCAGCTAAAATCTGGAATAGCTTGCCAATAGGAATTTGCCAGGCTAATACAGCTAAAACACTGCTAAAAACACATTACTTTAACATAGCTTTCTCATAGCTTCATCTTAGTTTAATCCTGATGCTCTGTATATTCAATTAATTATCATTATTATTCATGGTGGCTCCAAAATCCGTACTAACCCCTACTCTCTCTTCTGTTCTTTTTCCGGTTTTCTATGGTGGCAATCTGCGCCACCACCACCTGATCAAAGCACCGTGATGTCCCTACATTGATGGATTAAAGACCAGAAGTACACATGACCATCATCATCAAGTCCTTCCATGAGAACCCTGAATACAATGAGGACTGATTGATGTCATTTATTTTAAGTAGAATGCCTACAGGGGCTGGGTGGTCTCGTGGCCTGGAACCCCTGCAGATTTTTTTTTTTTTCTCCAGCCGTCTGGAGTTTTTTTGTTTTTTCTGTCCTCCCTGGCCATCAGACTTTACTTTTATTCTATGTTAATTAATGTTCTCTTATTTTAATTCTTATTTTGTCTTTTTTTCTCTTTCTTCATCATGTAAAGCATTTTGAGCTACATTATTTGTATGAAAATGTGCTATATAAGTAAATGTTGTTGTTGTTGATGCTAAAGTTCAAATCACATATTGCTAAGATGACATTCTTTCATTTTAGGAGCATTGCAAGAGTTAGACCTCTTTTAACATTTCAAGATGCTGATAAATGAATCCATGCTGTTTTTTTCAGGCGACTAGATTACTGCTATGCACTCCTCTCTATACTACCTAAGAAAGACATAAATCGGCTGCAGGTGGTTCAAAAAATCTTAAAAAAAAATTAAAAGAAAAATCTGAAATACAGTATATATTTCTGTCCTTACTATATAATAAACTTTCTTGCAACATGTATTTTATATGATTTGTGACTGCTATTTTGTAATTTTTTAAAGATTAAATTGCTCTATATGTGTTGTGACCTACTGGGAAGTAGGGTAAACCATTTTTAGAGCAACAAAAATGTGAGACCAGAGCTTCAAAATATTCAAGATGGGGCTGAGAAGATAAGTAAAGGACCAGGAACATGCGAACACAGCAATGCCCATTATGTGTCTGACTAACAAGAATTTCCTGTTTAACTCTTTTTAATCAGAGTATAGTATCAAGTCAATGAAACTTCTGAGATATTGATCTGGTCAGTTAAGTAGCCGAGGGGGTTGTTAATCAATTTCAGCTGCTTTGGTGTTAATGAAATTAACAACCGGTGCACTACAGGGGCAACAATGAGACAACCCTCAATACAGGAATGGTTTAACAGGTGGAGGCCACTGACATTTTTCACTCCTCATCTTCTTTTCTGACTGTTTTTTCACTAGTTTTGCATTTGGCTACAGTCAGTGTCACTACTGATTGAATGAGGTGATACCTGGACCCTACAGAGGTTGCACAGGTAGTAAAACTTCTCTAGGATGGCACATCAATACGTAACTTTCCCAGAAGGTTTGATGTGTCTCCCAGCACAGTCTCAAGGGCATGGAGGAGATTCCAGGAGACAGGCAGTTACTCTAAGAGAGTTGGACAGGGCCGTAGAAGGTCCTTAAGCTATCAGCAGGACCAGTATCTGCTCTTCCGGTCAAGGAGGAATAGGATGAGCACTGCCAGAGCCCTACAAAATTACCTCCAGCAGGCCACTGGTGTGAATGTCTCTGACCAAACAATCAGAAACAGACTTCATTAGGGTGGCCTGAGGGCCCGACATCCTCTAGTGGGCCCTATGCTCACTGCCCAGCACCGTGGAACTCGATTGGCATTTGCCATGGAATAACAGAATTGGCATGTCCACCACTGGTGCCCTGTGCTTTTCACCAGATGAGAGCAGGTTCAGCCTGAGCACATGAGACAGAAGTGAAAGGGTCTGGAGAAGCCATGGAGAATGTTATGCAGCCTGTAACATCGTTCTGCATGACCAGTTTGGTGGTGAGTCAGTGATGGTCTGAGGAGGCATAGCCATGGAGGGACACACAGACCTCTACAGGCTAGACAAGGTAGGTATCGGGATGAAGTCCTTAGACCCATTGTCAGACCCTATGCTGGTGCAGTGGGTCCTGGGTTCCTCCTAGTGCACGACAATGCCCAGCCTCATGTGGCAAGAGTATACAGGCAGTTCCTGGAGGATGAAGGAATTGATACCATTGACTTCCCCATACATTCACCTGACCTAAATCCAATAGAACACCTCTGGAACATTATGTTTCATTATGTCCATCCGCCACTGCCAGGTTGCACCTCAAACTGTCCAGGAGCTCAGTGATGCCCTGGTCCAGATCTGGGAGGAGATCCTCCAGGACACTATCTGTCATCTCATTAGGACGTTTTTAGGCATGCATACAAGCACATGGGGCCATAAAAACTACTGAGTACGAGTTTTAGTTGCTGTAATGAAATTTCGGCAAAACGGACAATGTGGCATCCTTTCGTTCCTAACATTACCCAGTCCATATCAGTATAGATATCCAGCATGATTTTTTTCCCATTGAGATCTGATGTGTTTTCAAAGTGTTCCTTTAATTTTTTTGAGAAGTTTATATTAGCTTATTGTACATTAAACATAAACTTTTAATGTTTTCTTGTTTAACCTATTCTGCTAGAATTATGAAAAAACAGTACAAAATAGTTTCTTTCTTAGGTTCCCATGTTCACTGTTGATAAAAAGTGTAAAACAATACCGATTGTTTTAAAAGAACTGGAAAACAGCATATATGGATTCAGCATTAGATTTTTTGTTTTTGTCACAAATTCCTGAAGCTCACATTAAATTGTTCATTTCTGCTAGAGGATGAACCAATCTTATAAGGTTAAAAAATATCCTTTTTAATTAATATTTTCACTTTTTGCTCCACATATTTGCTAGGGGCCATACAAACTACTGAGTACGAGTTTTAGTTGCTGTAATGAAATTTCTCAAAACGGACGATGTGGCATCCTTTTGCTCCTAACACATTACCCAGTCCATATCAGTATAGATATCCAGCATGATTTTTTTTCCAATTGAGATCTGGTGTGTTTTAAAAGTATTACTTTAATTTTTTGAGCAGTTTATATATATATATATATATATATATATAGTCACAAAAATCGACAAAAACCACAGCAAGGTTTGGGGCAGTCATCTATATTATTTCCTGGATGCAAATTGAATGAGTAAGTGTACTTGATGTGTACAGATCAGAGTCCAGAACAGAACTGATTTGAGAGGGCTAAAATGGCAGTTTTAAAGACAAGCAGAGGAAGTGCTGTCATCAGGGTTGGGACTGAAAGTGACGTCATGAATGGGGTCGGAACCGGAAGTGGTGTCATCAGGCCCAGAGCTGGAAGTGACATCATCGATGACCCCGGGACCGGAAGTGACACCATCAGAGCCAGACAGAATTTCCCATAACTAGTATGCAGATAAATGAGATAAAGAGTCAGTGCACTCCACCACCCCCTGGTCTGGCGTGGAATTACTCTCATTTATGCCCTTTAGCTGGCTCCCATGTGCACGTGGGTGACAATACACACACACATATTTACACACATTATCAACAAAATAATAATAATAATAATGGAGAATACAAAACAGTTTTTAGGTTTGTGATAATGATGTAACTTTAGCTACTATGGATTATTAAATATGGTGGGTGAGTACATACAAGAGTAATGTTTGCATATTTCTTTACCTCAAGGTGACAAATAGACTCTCCTCTGGGACTCGCTTATTGGTTTACCAGCATGTAATATGGTGTTGTACCAGCTACAGACAATCAAAACTTGAAATTGACATCCAACAGTATTTGAAGAACTTATGTGGAAATTGTTGCATTTCTTTTTCCTTTCTTCACACACTGTGCAGTCAGATGGTGAACCCAGTAGCAGCAGTAATGTTCTCTCAGTCTAAGTCGCTATATCAGGAGGATTTTTAACACAAGGATGTCAAGTGAAACCAATGAAGGATGAACTCTTGACTGCCTGATAACTGCCCCATAGGTAAACACACAAAACTACAATCTAGGCTGCAGGTTGGCATTTAACAGGCAAACAAATGTGAATGTCTGCAGTGGGTTGGCACCCTGCCCGGGATTGGTTCCTGCCTTGTGCCCTGTGTTGGCTGGGATTGGCTCCAGCAGACCTCCGTGACCCTGTGTTTGGATTCAGCGGGTTGGAAAATGGATGGATGGATGGATGGACAAATGTGAATGTAGAATCATATTGAAGTCAATTAACCACCACTACAAAATGCAACTTAAACGCCTAGGTTGCTCAGAGTGCATTCATTTAACCAAGATTTGAACGCCAGTGTGGACAGGACTTTAGGCTTTACCTGCTTGAGTCTCCCTCCTTTCTCCAAACCACTAGTACTCATGTTGTACTCTGGCCTTTCATTAATTCCTGCTATTAGAACTTCATTTCAACTCTACTCCCTGTTCTAAACTGTCTGACTAAGAGTAGAGAGGCCATTATAAGTGCCCCCAAGAGGCACTGCCAGTATTATTCCTGCTGGGCTAAAAACTAATTCTGGGATGAGACTAATTCATCTATAACTAGTATATATTTCCCAAAATCCCTTTGAAAATTTTGAATTACCTGAGAACAGTAGAGTTGCTACCTTCTAGCAGGCTGGGATCTAAGAAGCCAGAGCCTAAATTCCCCCTGCTGTGCTTTCATTATATAGACATCCTGGATAGGTAGGGTACTTCCAGAAATCCCTTCCAGGATGAGCCCATTATTTTGATAGCCTCCAAAATCTTGAAGATGACAAAGCGCTAGGCTTCATCTTTGCCATAGGTTCTTGCCTTAGCTTTAATGTTTTGATAGAAATCGCATTTTCATGGTTGGCAATTCAAATGTAAAAAATATTTTTACTGACATGAATGTTTAAATTGTTGCAAGAAAGAGATTATCACCTGTCATTGTAGGCCGAAGTACATTCTGCAATAACATATTGTGACAGCCACCCTTAAGTGCTTCTTGCAAGATCTGAGATGCGCATAGCTGGCAAAGAAGCACATTTTGTTCTGTAAATTTATGTAACCCATTCACCCATGACAGGGAATTCAGAACGTAGGAGAATAATATATAGAACATAAAAAGAAATAAACAAAATAATCCTATTAGGCACATCATACAGCTTAAGATCTGGATTTATGGAAGTTTATTTAAGTAAAAACAGCCTAGTGAACTTCTAAATTGTACTGATATCTTCAAACCTATAAAGGGACTTTCTACCATTTGCAGTCACTGGAGTTCTAGTTGAAAGATCTCTTTAATTGATATATTAGTCTCTTCTGACAAAAATAATTTGATCAATCAAGGCTTATGGCATTTGTTTCAAGGAAAAGAACAAAATAGAAATACCCACTGCCAGATGGTACTAGTCGCTTAATATACAATACAGCATTATACAAAAAACATTGTGCTTACCATGTTGTCATACCAAGCCCTTAATATGAAGAAAACCTAGAATAATAAGTGGCATTACTATACTGCTTGTCAGTATTGAGAGCAGGCATTTGATGAACTCCCCATGGTAGCAGAAGCATTTATTTGATTTATGGGGTATAAAGCAGCTGCAGGAATCAAGTAGACAATGCCAAAAAAACCATCAATAAAGAGTTCCCTGTTCCCTGAGAGCCCTGGTGGCTTTGGGGACCACGGGAACTGAGCTTGGAAGCTCAACCCTATAGGGGCCCATGGTCACCGCTAGGGGGCGCCCTGATGCCTGGAGAGCCCTGGTCCTCAGCACTTTGGCTACACCCAGAAGTGCTGGGGGGAAGACGACCAGGGAGACCCGGAGTGCTTCCAGGTGTGCAGCCGGTACTTCCGTCACACTGGGGAGTTCCGGCGGAAGATTATCGGGAGGCACCTGGAGCACGTCTGGGTGATTATAAAAGGGGCCACTCCCTCCGTTCGATGGCTTGAGTCAGGAGTGGAGAAGGACAGAGCTTGGGAGGAGAGGAAAGGAGGCGGCCTGAATAGAGGCATCATTGTGTGAGATGCCTGAATTGTTGGGGATTTGGGGTTGCGTGGCACTTTATTTGTAAATAGAAAATATGAATAAACGTGTGTTGGGTGAACCATCGCTGTTCGCCTGTCTGTGTCCGGGAGAGTCTTCCCTATATATATATATATATATATATATATATATATATATATATATATATATAATATAATGAAAATAGGGAATTCCTCCCCCAACAACACCCTCTATTGGAACACAGGGAACCCAATAAAGTTGTGCTTCCGAACTCCATTTCCCAAGCACCCCTGCAAGTGTCTCAACTGGGTTCTCATGTGAGGATCACTGCCACCTAGTGCCCGTGGGGTGGAAGCACTCCCAAGTTCCGGCTTCCCTTGGCCCATCCATTATTTTATACCGGCTGGGCACAGTTATTTTTTCCTCTAGCCAGCCAATTCATCTGTCATTCTTCTTGTTCCTCCTCTTGTCCAGGAAATAAACCATGCTGCTCCCTGGCCAGGATACCCGTTCTTATCTCACAATGTGTTTATTCAGTGTAAGGTAAAACACATAAGAAAAATATTGTTGGGGCATCCTGAAGGTAAACACCATATATTTTGAAAAAGAAACAAAAAATGATTGTAAACAAGCAAAAAGTCTTTTCTGATGTGAGTCAACAGATTAGACTTGCTGAAGACTGTAGCAGTACCCCTTAAGAGGAATCCAGGAAGTCACAAGTCCATGGAAATATGACCTGGAAGTGATGTCACTGGTGATGCTGGCTGTCAGATCTGCAAAGGAGAGAGGAGGAGAAGCATTAGGCAACAGCACCAACTTTCATGTCAGGGTGGAATTACTATTAGATGAGTCTGAAGTTTTCTCCCAAGCATATGTGTGTGACATCTGTTATTTAAGTTTTATTTGTAGACCTTTTTTCTATGTACAAGAATCACTTGTTATGCTTCAGCTAGGGTTACATGCATGGATTTGGTTTTTCATTTGTTTAATCTTTTTGTTTTTTGTCAAATGTTATTTTTCATATTACATTATTAATTCTGTTTTTAGTTTTGTTCTGTCTGTGTATCTGTATCTATATATTTTTTTTTAATGTTTATTAATAATGTGATTTGTTTATTATGTTAATATTATTTGGTAGTAGATTTGTTTAGTTATCTACCCTGACACTTTTGTATGAAGCTTAAAACCTAAATGATCTAATCATGCTGCTGGGATAGTGGACCCAGCAAGTATTTAAGTTGTTACTCACTTCAGTTTTGGCATTGTTTGTGTTTTGATCCCTGTAGCTGCTGATGAATAAGGCAGGATCAAGCACGGGTCAAACACATGCCAAAAGAAATCTCTCAGTCCAAAAGTTTGTTTTAAAGGATTTAGTGAAAATTCAAAGCAAACAGTCCACACAAGAATAAAGAGAAAAGGTTGTTAGACACATAGAATAAAAGGCAAAAAAATTGGAAAAAAATCTCTTCTCTAAAGTTAGCTTTTCTTGTCAAACGTCAGTTGTTTCTATACTTAAAGATGCTTTACTGTGCCTTCAGTACACTCTAAACGTATGGCACTGCACGTTCAGTAGAGCATGTTAACTTTTATGCTATAGGGGCATGTTAAGGCACACGTTTAAAACTGTGTGCCCTCCATGCCTTACTCTCGGCAAAGCAGATTGCTAACAGAGACTAATCTATAGTCAGAGAAACAAGAAGTAGTTAGAATATACCAATTCAATTCAACTTATGGGAGTTATTAGAACCTCCCATAGACTATGCACTAATATATAGGCAAACATTCAATATGACTTAAATAACTACCAAATGGCTCTTACAATCCCTGTGTTTTATATCTGCAATTTGTTTTTGTGTTAATATACTGGTTTTGACCCTACCTTCACTTATAAGCGACTGCTTTAGTTTGCCATTAATGGCATGTATTTGCCATTAGGTTTTGTCTTTTAAGTAAAACCTATTGTCCTCCTTTCTTCTAGTCTTGCCATTTTCTGTGTTCTTAATGAATTCTTATGATAAATATCTTCATATATAAAGGAACTTTATTTAGTCTTTGGACCTGATATGTTTTTCCTTTTCTCCTTTTTAAAAGACTTTGCCCCATTTTAGGCATGTGTGGGCTGCAAACCTGCTATTTGAGTTTGGGGTTTAGCCATCTGAGGTGGTGAGGGCTACTCTTTTGGATCATACCTGTTTTACATGCTTGTCTAGCTTTTGTTTTTTAAGCCTGCACTTTTGTTAGCTTTATGAACAAGCAGAATCAAAACATCACTTACCTGGAAAAGGTGTTCCTTTAGCATATCAATATGGGTATCAATATGTATCATATTTACCTCTTTGGTGGTGCCATTTCCTGTTGTTCATGTAATCTAGTTCTGGATTACACAGTTTAAAAAGGACCACTCATTTCAGGCATGAACAACAAAATTAATGTAAAAAGTAATACCTGTTGCTCAAATATTTCTAATATCAACCAAGAATGAAAAACCTATTAATACTTCTCATCTGGTTTCCATACAGCAGTAAAGTGTTTTGGATATTCTTGAATTCACCCTCCCATGGCTATAAGTTTGCTCACTAGAACTCGTTAGAAAGGTTGTTTTGGTTTTTGTTTTTCATTTAGAGTTAAATTATTAGCTCATTTAGATTTATTTTCTATCTGGTGCTGTATTTTTGCTTAATATTGGACTATGTGTAACTTATTGGTTGTTGTTCGATTTTAAATAATAGTGCATCACATATACATGGCTTAGGAAAAGGAATAACAAGGATCAAGCAATTTTTCTTGTTATAAGCACTTTGTATCGTGTATGTATATTTAATGTTTGAGGAAACAGGAAATGGCTTTATTTGTAATTATTTCACCTAATTCACTATATATATAACTCACTTATGACTTTCATTGCTTATTTCACTTTTCTTATTTATCATCAACGTGGAAATTGAGAGTTTAATGTCTGTCAGGCTAAGTTCAGTTTGACTTGACTGAGTCCAAACTGTATTTTTATCCCTGCATTGGTATGTGACCAGCTGAACGTTTACTTTTGAGCATAATTTCTTACTAGGCATATATCCTACATGTCCAGATGTATACTGGATTACATACTTCAGGCAGTCCCTACATAAATTAAATTCTTTCAGGCCACATTTGGTTCACAGTGTTTTTGATGTTTGGTAAGAATATTGGCTCTGGGATAGAAGATGCTGAGCCAAGTCTTACAATTGAATCTTCACTGATCCCAATGTAGGTTAGACACATAAAATTTAAAATTCTAACAGTGGGAATGTTTGGTTTTCTTAAAATTCTTTAATGAGCTTTCGTGTATGTCTATGTCTGTTTGTTTGTTGGTATTTGTATCCCTGCATGAGTATGTAACCAGCTGAAATTTTACTTTTGAGCATGATTGCTTACTAGGGATATGCCCTACCATGTTTCCCCGAAAATAAGACCTACTCGGAAAATAAGCCCTAGCATGATTTTCAGGCCACTCTGTAATATAAGCCCTACCCCAAAAATAAGCCCTAGTCAAGATCGTCAGCTGAAAAGCAAAGCGCCTAAGGCCAGGTTTATACTTCACACGATGTGATGCGTGTGCCCGAAACATCCATTAAATTCCAAGGACACCGTAATATCTCTGAAAAGAATGTTAAATGATTACATCCATCAATTCGGGAATGCTCCCATTCCAACAGCATCGGCACAAGACTGAAACAAAATCCCTGGATGAGGCATCAGCTCATCACAAGGTGAACACAAGCACACACATACACTGACGTCATTGTAGTTTCAGCAAATCCCCAAACCTTCATGTCTTTGGATGGAAAACTGATCACACTGTGGAAACCCAAAAGGAAAACATGAAAATTCCAGGCAGGGATCACAAGGGACGTGACTCCCTGCGAGATAGCAGCGCTACCACTCTGCCACCGTGCCACCCCAATATGTGTAATTATTAACAGTATTCATTATTTAAACAAAGTTAACGATTGATCTGTAAAATGTAACATACATATTTTAATGCATTTCATCATGAAAGTGATATCAAGTATATATCTAAGAATTCTAAATGTTCAGAGAGCTGGAATATCATAAATTGAAAGTGTCTGTGTGGCGATCTATTGCTGCTTGCCGCTGCTGTCTGGTTAGGAGGAAAAACCAGAAGCGTGTAGCAATTAACAGCTGGGCCAGTTTTAAGATGATGTTCACGACAGTCTACTTTAATGATAAAGTAAACTACAAGGTTAAAGTGGACATTTTGAGTTTAAAGCTGAAATTTCCACTTTAATCACAAAATAGACATTTTCATTATGTCCTTTTTTTTCTCTGTGGCTCAAATACGCTGCCGTACATTCTGACGGTATTGTGAAGGTGCAAAAAAAAAAAAAAACAAAGACGGCACAGAAGATGGTATGTGAGACTCTTTTAAAATGTATAGTGTCATTACTTTGGGGAATATGCAACGCTTGAATATAAAAGCACCACGAATGCATATGTATGTCGGCATTTTGCTTCACCACATTGAACCATTCATCAAACTTCGAAGCATGCACATCGATCGTGTAGAATCCTAAAATGGCTGGGGTAGCAAGAAATTCAGGCTGGAATTCAGGGTTTGAATGTGGAGAGTTATGATGATATTCCAGAAGAAGATGACATGACTGTATTTGGATAAATGTATATTGTTGTACATGAATAAATATAAGATATCCCCTGAAAATAAGCCCTAGTGCATCTTTTGGAGCAAAAATTAATATAAGACCCTGTCTTATTTTCGGGGAAACACGGTACATATCCAATCGTGTATTGGATTACATGCTTCAGGGAGTCTCTACACAAATTAAACTCTTTCAGGCCACATTTATTTTCCAGTATTTTTGATTTTAGTGAGAATATTGGCCCGGGGATAGAAGATGCTGAGTCAAGTCTTACAATTGAATCTTCACTGATCCCAATGTAGGTTAGACACATACAATTTTAAATTCTAACAGCAGGAATGTTTGGATTTCCTAAAATTCTTTAATGAGCTTTCGTGCATGTCTATGTCTGTTTGTTTGTTGGTTTGGGACCGCTGTGTCATTTAACAGATGGGATTAAATTACTGCCTAATTATACGTCTTTCTAACTTTTTTTTTTGTTTTGAATTAGCATTATTAAAACATCTCACAACTCAGGGTCATTTATTTTGTTTGTCAAACTCTACACCAGGTTACATAAATAATTTGGATTTTCTTTCCAGCAAGTGTCTTTGTACTACCTAAACTGGCAAGGTAATGAAGAAAAAAATAGGTCAGGAGATTGCAAGGACAAAATTCTTTGTTGATAATTCAAAGGTCAAATCAGATGGACAAACTATCATGGAAACCAAAATTACAAAGCACAAGCCTGTAAAACTTGGATTTCTTTTGAACATACACCAAATCTCAACATGTTTTGTTTTACCCACACTCTTGGAGACTGAGTTCCTTACAACTCTGACTTATATATCACTGCCCTGGTGATGTCAGAGCCACACCCCCTAAAAAGAGGACATTGTATTATGACTCACCAGAATGACAGCTCTCAGAAAATCAGTGGCATAGCTCCAGATATTTAAATATAATGAAAAACAAAACTGAAAAGGCTAAAACAACATTACAACTAGGAAATAAAGATGCAGATGAAAGCTCTTTAGTTTAAAACTCAAGAAAAAAATACATGAACTCTGAGAAAAAAAGCTCAGAAAAAATTGAAATCTTCTTACTAAAATACTGTTTTTAGGATTTATATATAAAACTACAGTAATGTTTTGATTAATTAAATGCTATAAATGTTAGAAATGAATAAATCTTCTTGTCTGTCTTAAGAAATCATGCAATATGGCCTAGCAGCTAAACTCTGAGATTGTAAATCATAAGAATTCATTTTCACAACTGACTGGTGCTGTAACCCTGAGCAAGTCTTTTGACATGCCATTGGCAGCACTCCGGTTATATAAATTTGTTAACTGTTGCGCTGTTTACTTGTAATCTCTAGGTTTAGCCTACTGAAATAAGTAGAATAAAAATAAATTTTTAAAGTAAATGACTTGTTGCCAAAATGGTTGAAATCAAATGGCAAAGTTTAAAAAAAAAATAAAAGCAAAAGTATAACAACAAACATTTTAGATTTTAACCTGGAAATTAAGAATTACACAAAGGAGAGAAAATACTCAGTTTATGAAATGCTGCCAATAAAACAACCTGAAGACTTAAACGAATATTTTTCTTAGCTGGTCTTAAAAATATCTCTCTGAAACTGTGCCATTCACTTTAATGTCAAAATCTCTTATAACCAGATTATGAATATAATTAAATGGAATTTCAGTTACTTAAGTGTTCTATTTTTCTTCAAAGTACAACCCACATCAGTAGCTGATTTAAGATTGTAGGAAACAAGTGGGAAAAAGTTCTAAAATGGGTTAATTGACTTTCATGCTTTTCATAAGCTTTATCATGCTGAGATTTATGAATTCCTTCCAAAAGGAGAGGTTTCTCAAAAATTGTGCCTCTATCACTTAACATTGAAGGATAATGAATATTATATATATATATATATATATATATATATATATATATATATATATATATATATATATATATATTAGCAGCTGCAGATTCACAAAGGGAGAAAAAATGAATCACGTATCATAAAGTAGGTTTTATTCCTGAGCTTTCAACCCCTGCCAGGGGTCTTCATCAGAGGGTAATGCTTAGACTTACAAGAATCAAAGGCAATATATAGCAAAACATTACGTGGAGGGGGTGGGGGGAGTGGCTAAGTCAGTGTGATGGGGGGGGGGGGGGTATTGGGTGTACAGTTTATTTATTATGAACTTGTTCTTCTTAAGTTTGCATATGCTGGATTTATGTCCAAGTGTCTGTTGATGGCGTTCTCATTTGATAGCCAAGATTCTGCCAGCTCTCTGGCACTTTTAGTACTGGCTTTAAATTTTACTTGTACATTCTCCCAGTTAAATGTATGTCCTGTTGATTTAGTATGTGTGTAGATCAATGAAAGTGAGTCCTTTCTTCTGATGGCGTTGCAATGTTCCTGTATACGTGTTGCGATTCTTTTTGAAGTTTGTCCTACGTATACCGCTGAGCAAGAACTGCATGGAATGCTATAAACTGCGTTTCGTGTTTCTGCTATCGATTTCTTGTTTTTAGCATTAAACAGGACCGTGCACAGATTGTTCGTGGGTTTGTGTGCTATTCTGATGCCTGACTTGGCCAGGATGCACGCTGTACCTTCAGAGACCTTGTAGTGATAAGGGAGTGAGTGCTAGGTGGGGTGGAGGTTCTGAATCAATTCAATTGTTTGCTGAGTTGCTGACTCACTTTCATTGATCTACACGCATACTAAATCAACAGGACATTCATTTAACTGGGACAATGTACAAGTAAAATTTAAGGCCAGTACTAAAAGTGCCAGAGAGCTGGCTGAATCTTGGCTATCAAATGAGAACGCCATCAACAGATACTTGGACATAAATCCAGCACATGCAAACTTAAGAAGAACATGTTCATAATAAATAAACTGTACACCCAATACCCCCCCCCCCCCCCCCCGCCCCGCCCCCCCCCCCCCCCCCCATCACACTGACTTGGCCACCCTCCCCCTCCCCCCCCCCACGTAATGTTTTGCTATATACAGTATTGCCTTCGATTCTTGTAAGTCTAAGCATTATCCTCTGATGAAAAAGGGGTTGAAAGCTCAGGAATAAAAAGTACTTTATGATACGTGATTCAGTTTTTCTCCCTTTGTGGATCTCCAGCTGCTAATATGCAAACCGTATCACAGACCTTCTCTTCCATATATATATATATATATATATATATATATATATATATATATATATATATATATAAATAATACCAAAGCTGAATTAGTTTACATGAGAAAAACACTTCAAAAGCTCCTTGATTGAATTTGTCTTTATATTTTAGCATTACCTGAAGACAGATGTGTTTACACCTTGTTTTAGGTATTAGGCTGATGGACTGTTTAAAATATCTGGCCAAATTAAATATTTACCTTTAATTATTTCATGCTAAATTCATCTTAAGTGATCTGAAAAGTATTTTAGAAAGATTAAAGTTATTCTGTGCTTCAAGTTATCCTTGGTTTTGATTATGAAAAAACAGCTGTACAGTTTTCAGAAAGATAAGGTGAACATATGATTGGAAAGTTTTTTATGTGTTCACCTTTTCTATTGGTTTAGGTTTTTTTCTTCATACTTATTTAGTATTAAGATAGAATTTAAATACAGGAAGCGTTACCTTTAAATGTGTAAAGATGTCATGGTAAGCAATATAAGAATAACTGAGGAGTGAATGAATTTACTTTTACTCAGTCATATTAAGTTTATAAGTTGATGTTTGCTTAAAATTAAATATAAAGTATAGCACAAACTGGTTCCAGTACAATTTTTAACAGATTGAGAATGTTATATTGTTGAAATTGGCCACTCAATTTAAAATAACATCCAAACTATTTATTAGAAAGAGAAAATTATACTGTATAGTTAATGATATGTTCTAAATTGAGATCTAACTACACACAAGAATACATTGTTAAAACAAAAACCTGGTACCAGTTCCAAATAAAGAACAATAGCATGTTATGTACGAAAGTAGACACATGACTAAAACATTTCTTTCACAGAACATAAAGAACTTTGAGAGATATTTTTAAAATTTTGCAATCGTACAGAGAGGAAGGCAACCAGTTTAACTGGAAAGATGAAAAATTAAATCAAGCTGATCAGAAATAGTATTACAATGTATTAATAGCACAAGTTAATGAATTCCTTCTGAGATAGTGAAAAACCTTGGATTGTTCAAAATATCTTCTAGTCACTATCTATTATATATCTCGATACAATATTGCATTAAAAAACAAAACAAACAGTATGCTTTTTATAATGCATCTTTAAAAATGAAACAAAAAGGACTTCTGGTCTTGCCCTAATTCTCTTTTCAATCTGGTAGCCATGCTTGCTTGCCGTAGCATAATAATAATCCAGTTGAGTTCATTGCAGATCTTCATGGGCCTTCTCCACAAATCTGTATATGCCAACACCCTGGGACAGTATATCCTAGCAAGAAAGAACTTATAATACTCTTTGAGTCTATGACTGAACCTAATTCTAGGTGCTGTAGCAATGATAGGTGTGCAGGATTTATATACATACCTCTGACCCCCATTAGTAGAACACACAATAAACCACAAAGAAACTTTAAATACATTCCTGTATACCCTCCTGTTTGCACCTTCTTTATGTACTTCTCTATGTTGTTTTGAACATTCCCAAAGCCTGCATTTGATTAAGGCAGCGTTTCTCAACCTTTAAGTATTTGCGACCTGAGTTTTCATAACAGTTTTAATTGCGCTCCCCTTAACTTTTTTTGAAACCCTAATAAAATTTATTCCTATATTTTTTGCTGCCGATACACTGCTACAAGTTTAAAATTTCCCTACGAATAGCAAAATTACGCCATATATGGCAACATTCGCGCCCCCTTTATTGTTACTTTGGGGCGCACCCCACAGTTTGAGAACCGCTGGATTAAGGCATACTGTAGGTGTTTCTGGTATCAATGACACTGCCCATAGTCATGTCCCTCATACTTACCAACACATACCAATAATGGTAAAACAGTTTGCACCAAAGTCAGCTTAGAAAAATTCAAGTGGTCCCTCTGTCTTTGATTTTTGATTCAGATGGTTCCATAATTAAGGGCACCTTATCATTTCCCCGATAGGATTTCATGACTGTCCTATCCTTCTTGACTATCACTCTGATTGAGTTTACAATCCCCCTTAGAGCACCAGCAAGCAGTGGGTTACATGCACCAAGAATACACCAAATTATATTTTTTCCTCTACCATTCAAGGTTCCTATTAAAGACAGAGTGTGCATTATTCTTAAACAAAATCAATAATATCTGTAACTGCAAAGCAGTAGAGCACGAGGCCTCTAAAACAGGATGTCCCATACATACTACAGTAGGCAGAGAGAGAGGCAGGATAAAATACCACTTATAACTGCCACAAATATTAAATGCTGAGATGTGTGGCAGAGTGAGTGTAAACAGCTGCTCCTCCCTCTTCCTGTTTCTTCTTTGAAGATGGTGCACTAGAACCTTCTCCATTTGCACGAACTGCTCCTCAACATATTTACATAGCTAGTTACAGTATAGTAGTACATGCCCTCCACATGAATGATGCATTTGAGCATTGATTGTGGTGATCCTCCAGATGATGAGCTCCTTACTAGGGTCATTGGGAGGTGGGATGCAACAAGAATCCTGCAAACTCAAAATTTTGACCGCATCTTCATATGGTCTGACAGGAAAAACAGGTACATCCTACCACTGATGCTCTCCTTTGAAACAACCACTTTTCAAGGAAAAATCAACAATGTCTGCTCATTTATTTCCATTGTATCCCGTTTCCAATGTGGCTCATGTTATTTTTCACCTTTCTTCTTTTTGACCTCTTGCCACCTTCTCTTGCTTCAAAATAGATGAATTCATCCTTTGCTGTTTTTCAAGACAAACCATGCTTTTTCTGGATCTCTTGCCTATACATTTTTTCAAACTTTAATATTCTGATTTTACTACATTAATTTCACACAGGGTTAATCTTTCTCTTAATACCAGCTCTGTTTCTACTGCACTAAAGCTTGTTCACCTATTCTAATGAAGACATCCATTGATTTTTCTATTTTACATTTCAAGGCTTTTCAAGGCTTCCATTTATTGCTTATATTTCAATAACTCAGACTTTAATTAAAATGATATGTTTGAATCTTTTCAATGAATATTTCAGCCTCATCATAGCACTAATACATTTGTATTCCAATTCCATACTGATAAAACTGGATAGTCCTCTAATCCACTTCATCTTGATCTTACTGCTACTCTTAACATAGTTGACTCAACACCCTGCTAAAGGACTTGAAGAATTATAGTGCATTTACTATTCCTAGTATACTACTAGTATACTATAGGATACTATTCCTATATGTCTGATTACTTGCAATTGGTTCCCTTAGACAGAAAATTCTAATTTTTCCCTCCTGTCCTGTGGTATGCCTCAAAAATAGATGCTTTGGCAACTTCTGTTGAATATATACATATTTCCAAAAATATGTAATGCACCAGCTCATCTTCATGCAGCACTGCGTGACACCCAACTCCACAGAAAGATGTCTCCTGTATTCAGTGCATGTCATATTTTGAGAAGTTCACTTCCTGTCCTATTAACATTAATAATAATATGTATTTGTATAACACATTTCATATATTGAATACAGCTCAGTGTACTTTATGAATACAGCTCAGTGTACTTTATTCAAAAAGTGCAGTATCATTTACATTTAATATATTCAAATTTAAAAAGATACCAATAAGATACTAAAATGATAAAAATAATAATGATCTTTATGGTTATCTGTTAATACCCAAAAGCTAAATAAAAACAAAACTAAAATGCTTAAGGAGAGAACACCATTTTAATTCAAAAAGCCTGAAACCTTTTTTTCACTAGATTTCATTTTCTACTGACATTTTCATCATGTCTTGTCACCAGCCCTGAAGTATTCCTCGACTATTGAAAATTCACATCTTGGCCGCTGTCAGCAGTTCTTTCCACAATGAATGAAACATTGCTAGACTCCCAACACTTCTGGTCATGCCTTGGTGCTTTCATCACTTTCAGTTTCATAACTTTAAATCTCCTTTCACTGGTCTTCCTGCACATAGTCCCGCCAAATTAAAAGTGGTTTTAAATGCAACTTGCTCTCTAACATGTATATATTGCCCCTGGCTGAACTAAAGTGGGCTCATGTTCAACATTATATCTTAAACCTTTGTTACTGACTTCCAAATATGTTAAATCAGACCCCCTAGGTTACCTGGCTTGCCTCATGTCAGCCTACACTATATGACCAAAAGTTCAGCTGTTTGAGCCACACCAATTGTTAACAGGTGCATTCAATTAAGCACTTCGTCATTAAATCTCAATTGACAAACATGGGTCATACTGAAGAGCTTATTGACTTTAAATGTGGCAATGTCACAGTATACCCCCTTGCCAGCAGTCATTATATGAAATTTCTGCTGTACTAGATTTGCCCCAGTCAACTGTAAGAGCTATTATTTTGGAATGGACAAATCTAGGAGCAGTATCAACTCTGCCACAAAGTGGTATACAAAGCAAATTCACAGAGTGAGGCCACTGAGTGCTGAAACGCATAACATGTAAAAATTACTTGTCCTATCTTGCATCACTCACAATAGCTGCCAACAACTGCACAAGAACTGTGTTACAAGGATCTTCATGAAAAGGGTTTTGGCCAAGCAGCCCCACACAAAACTCTGTGCAATACATAGCATCGACTGGAGAGGTGTAAAGCACGCTGCCATTGGACCTTGGAGCAATGGAAACAAGTTTTTTGGATTAATGAAACACGATGCACTGTTTGGTAGTTTGATGAATAAATCTGGGTTTGGTGGATGCCAGTCAAAAACACCTTACAGACTGCATAGTACTTTAAATTTTGGATGATGAGGCCAGGCCTCTTGGCTCCAGTGAAGGTTACTGCAACTGCTGCAGCATACAAAGACATTTTAGACAATTGTGCACTTCCAACTTTGTGGCAGCGTTATGGGTCAGGCCTTTTTCTGTTCCAGAATAACTGCTCTGTGCACAAAGACAGGTGCATAAAGACATAAGTTTGGTGCAGAGGAGCTTGAGTATCCTTCACAGAGCAAGTTGTCAACTTACCTACTTTGACTATATACCACATATTCCACAGTATATTCAGATAAGGTGAAGATTAAATCTATTATTGAGTGATAATCAAATAGGACTTACAAACACACAAACCCCCTCACTGCAGCGCACCTTCCCCAACAAACCTATCCCTTATTTGCACAATAATATACATATGACTAGTACATACAACAACAGAAAAGATCATTGTGAATATAAACACAAGTCAGATTGAATGTTTTGACTGTCTCAAGTGAAATATTTGCCTAGAAAATATAGCAGAAGGTAACAAATATGTAACTGAATAAACCTGAGTCTGATCGAACTTCCTTGTCTCCCATACTTTTGCCTAAATAGTGAAGCAAAAGACTAAATGAACTGATAATAAGGATGGTTTTTGACATAAACTCTGTAGCAGATATAGCGCTTGTCCACCTCTTGAACCCTCAGGTACCACTCTTCAGACCAGGTGAAAGTACAACAATATTTTATTTTCTTATTGTACAGTGCACAAAGCACTCCACACACCACACTATTCATATAACCAATAACTCTTCAATAAACACAATCCTCCACTCCCAGACACTTCGCCCTCCTACCTCCCAGCTCAGCTCAAATGTCTGGGCTTACCCATAGTCCTTTTATAGCTCCTGACCCGGAAGTGGTTCTAAGCACAACCCACAAGTCCATTTCCTTCCGGGCCAGGGCAAACAGTCCTCTTCGTCATCCCGGGAACACGTCGCTTCCTCCAGTCACGTGACTATGACGCACTCCCGGGTTATAGGGCATGCAAGAGCCCACTAGCCCCCCTACAGCGACTCCCGGCGGCCCCCAAGGTATCCAGCAGGGCTGTGTCACAACACTACAAAGTCCATGAGGCCTTGCTGGAACTCGGGGCATGAATATGCTGTCCGGAGGGCTCCTCCTAGCGGCCTGGGGGTGGCGACCGGAGTCCATAGCCGGTCATCCATCACAACTCTAAGACCCAAAATCTCACACTATATTCTGCTACTGCCACCTTTTGTCCCCCTCCTCTTTTTCCAAAAGCTAGTTTTATGGTTTATCTATTTCCTCTGTCCCATCCTAATTGGCATGAATTTTTGTCTTGGATAATTCTTATACATGTGTGGGACTAACATGAAAACTGACCACAAAAGGAGCATGCAAACAATAAATATATTGATTGTTACAGGGGAATTGACTTTTAAAGTTTTCAAATACTCAAAAAATGCCTCTTTACACCTCTGGCTAGAGTGACATCTCCAACAGGAATCTTTATAAATGAAGAGTTTATTTTAAAAAAGCAAAGAAGAACAAAAATGGCAAAAGGCCAAAAAGGTATGCCTAAAAAGGCAACCCACAAGTTCAAATCCAAAACCTAGAAACCAATCAGAAACCACAAATAAAAGCAATAAATCCATAACTAGAAAAACAATATTATCAATAGGCAATATTACACTACAGGAACATTTTCAGGAGCCAAAGAGTTCCCATACGGTGTAGGCCCTGGGTCACTTGTAGTCTCTGGCCATTTTCGTGTGTTGTGCTCCCACCGCACAACAGGAACTGCAACCTTTATGCGAAATATGTGATATGCATGGAAGAATAATGTGGTGCAAAGTAAGACGTGTTTGGGAGTTGCCAGGGGCACCCACCCCATTTATTGTTTCGATGTGGAGTATGGCATGGAGCACCAAGGAGGTGGCTATGAAAAGTGATGCAGTGCACAGAACAGTGCAATCAGGAGTTCATGGTGGACACCTCCCCACTTCCACAATACCTTATTGCTTTGAAGCAATTACAACATCACAGGGGAGATTATTGCTTAATGCAAAGTTAAGAAGCCATTTCAAAAACACTGATTTTATTAAACGAAAATTAAATGAAAATTAATTCTTTAGTATGTGAATTTCTTAATCACAACATGAGAAGTCAAGCAAAATAACACTTCTTATTGGCGAACTGAACCGATTGCAGTGTACAAGCTTTTAAAGCAACTGAGGCCCCTTCTTCAGGCAGAATGTAACATATGGCAATGTATGTTTAAAAGAGGTCTAAATGTTTGGACTTGGAACTGAATGTGCAAATGTTTATTACTGTGATAGTCACTTGAATACACTGCCTGGCCCAATACTACTACCTTAAAGAAGCTACTACTACTAACTATCATATCTATATTGTGCATTATTGCTACTTTAATGCAATGCTATTCAGGAATAAATTATATTTTTCTCACACCTATCTGATTTGTTTCCCATTTTGTGTTCGTCATTTTTAGAACTCATCTCTTGGTTGAGTTTATTATTCCTGTTGACTTACCTACAAAGGTTTTGAACCTTTTGATCAGTTTTGACCAAATCAAGTGAATACACCCACACATAACACATGTCATGCCTTGGATCAGATTTTTCACCTTGATTATTAAGATCGAGCTTTTTTCTCTTCAAGGGATGGACAGTTCTAATCAGTGTGATTCATAATTTGATTTGACTTCTCTGTTCCACCATGGATGTTAGATACACACTGTAAACTAGGATCTTCAAGTACATCAAACTTGCTTCCTTTCTTGAGGGCATAAAGACAAACAGTATATGGCTTTCACAATTGAAAGTGCTATCTGAAGGTACAGTGTAGTTATATAATATCCTTTCTAACTCTATGAATATCATTGCCCTAATAACAACATGCTTGAATTGCTCATCTATCTGGTACACAACTAACCTTCTTTTAATGGAAGTTGAAGGGTGAAAGTTAGAAAGTATTTGGCAGAAAACTAAACTGACAGCTTTACTGGAGGCATTGAAACAACACAAAGAAGAATTAGAGATGGCCAAGAGTGGAAATTGCTTGCATTAAAGGAAAAGTGGCAGCTTAAACATAGCCTTATCTACCAATAAACACACGCTAGAACAAAGTGATAACTGCAGTCTCCCAGAGTCTTTTGAACATGGTAAACTGGGATTCTTTGATAACAAAGTCATTCATATTAGAAACATGGTTATCAAGCAGTATAGCTAGCTATTATGGAATGCATTGCTCTGTACAGACGCTTTTTGCTTTATGTAATTTTTTTATACATTTTACAGGTCTATTGGATCAATTGATGTTAACCCTTTTCCTAGTCCTATCTTCAAAAATTTTTTTTTTCCATTTAATCATTTGCAAAACTCCTATGAAATGTTCCATACATACTGAATTGTTCCTAACTTCATTTCAGTTGCCAATTTTAATTAAAAATGCAAATTTAGTAGCAGACAAAGTAAATTTACAGACCAATTCCCAGTCTTTTTGCATGAAATACAGTAGCTTAATCTCTAGTGCATTTGTGAATTTTCTGTAGAGTTACTTGCGGTTAGGTAATGTTTCTGAATTATTTCAGTCTGAGTTAAAAGCCTAAACACAGTAAAGTCACAATGCTTCTTAATATGCTTAACATCTTTCTAATAACTACAGATATTATGCCTGTGTAAGACTTTTACAACACCTTGAAACGTGTACTGATATTTGTGGATCTATTTATACCTTTCTGTGGCTGAGCAATTAGGTACAATTTATGAGAAGAGAGTTAGTCTTTTTAAAGGTTTCCACAAATCAGCTGTCACACAAAGTTATTAAGCGTTAGTCAGCAAAAGCTCAGCATAATCCTGACTGGCACTATCACTAACTTGAAAAACAGACCTCTTTTCAAGTTTGCGAGAATTTAGTATGTTCACCTGTCCTTAACATAAAGTAACTCCAAGACAGCAAACAAAAATAGATGCAACAGAATTTATGAAACTAAAAGGGAAACAGCCTTAGTTAACACAAGTAGTGGTACAGTGGTAATAATTCCAAAGAAGCATAGAAGTGACCTGCATGAAGGAAAATGTCTGCCATTACAACATATCATATGCCAATCACATGATCATACCCATCATGTAGCCATTTTGGATCCCTGCAACAGCTTAAGATTAGCAGAAGTGATAGCATAGCTACAGAACTTGGAGGCAGGTATGTCATTGGTGTAGAGGGAGCCCCTGTATCCTGCATGAGGTGGGGAGGTCAGATCCAAAGGGCCTCCCTCATCTGATATACTTAAAGCCAGCCACAAAAATATACAGGTTGTTTTTTTTTAAACAGAAATACATATTTTGTGCATTTTTAGACTAAAATAAAACTGAGAAACTGGTGCCATAAATCAGGATGTTATAATAATAATAATAATAATAATAGGTGGTGCAGTGGTAGCATTGCTGCCTAACAGTAATGAGACGAGGGTTCACTTCCTGGGTCCTCCCTGAGTGGAGTTTGCATGTTCTCCCTGTGTCTGTGTGGGTTTCCTCCGAGCACTCTGGTTTCCTCTCACAGTCCAAAGACATGCAGGTTAGGTGGATTGGCAATCCTAAATTGGTTGTAGTGTGTGCTTGGTGTGTGTGTGTCCTGCGGTGGGCTGGTGCCCTGCCTGGGATTGGTTCCTGTCTTGCGCGCTGGGATTGGCTCCAGCAGACCCCTGTGTTTGGATTCAGTGGGTTGGAAAATGGATGGATTAATAATAAGTTTTATTTATGTAGCACCTTTCATACACTCAAGGACACTTTACAGTTCAATAAACACATTAACAAAACAATAGAAATTACATACAAGAAAATGAATAATACTCATTGAAGAGATGTGTTTTTAACAGGATTTTGAAATGAACAATAGATTTTTCCTCGTGAAGGCTGAGAGGAAGAGCATTCCAGATTTTAGGGGCTATCACACTGAAAGCTCTGCCATCCATAGTTACTAACCTGTATTAAGGTACAGTGAGTAAGTTAGCGTCCGATGATCTTAATGAAAGAGCAGGAGTGTAAGGAAGCAGCAGCTCAGACAGATAATGAGGGGCTAAAACATAAAGGTGAGAAGAATAATTTTATATTTGATTCTTGAGAAGACTGGTAGCCAATGCAAATCATAAAAGACAGGAGTGATTCAAGCAGATTTTTTAGTGTGTATAAGTAGATGAGCAGCAGAATTCTGAACATATTGTAATCTCTTGATATATTTAGTCAGGAGGCCATAAAACAATTCATTGCAATAGTCCAGAAGGGTAGTGATGAAAGCATGTTCAGTATCTTTCACAATGAGGAAAGAATGCAGATGAGCAATGTTGCAAAGATGAAAAAAAATTATATATTACTCAGTGGCCATTATTGTGTTGGAAAGGACATATTGTAACAGAGTGCAGAGATCTTGCTATACCTCAGCCACGTTTCCTCTCCTGGCTTATGTTCAAATGCTTGTTTTGTGGCTTTGTTGTACATTTTTGCTTTCTTTGTATTTGTTACTATTTCAGTTCAAGTATGCTTTGCATTTTATGTAGCTATATCTAAGCCTGTGTTATGTTCCATGTATTTTGTGGGTGGTCCCCCAAAAAGCAGGGCAACCTGCCAAACACCCCCAAGAAAATCCCCCCTGCTCTATAAATCCAGAGGACCTTCCACAGTTCCTGGTGGTTCATTATGGATACACTCTGGTGTTAGTGAGTTCTTGTGCCATTTTGTGTGCTTTTTATGACTTATTGGATTTTCAACCTGTTTGCTTTGTTTTTGACTTTACCTTGGGTTTCTGTATTGGGACTTTGCTTGACTTGGATTGCCTTTGCTTCAAGCAATTCCTTTTGCTTTTTGTGGTCAACAGGACTTGCTTATGTTACAGCACTGTCTTATGAATAAATCTTTTATTTTATAAAGGTCCTGTGTTTGCCCTTATTACTAGCTGCGGTTTAATGGTGATATCCCCTTCTAGTGGGCATTTTTGGAAGTTAAACTTTTTAAACGTATTGGGAATTATGTGCTTTGGGTCTCCTAGTTCATGACAGAGCTCTTTACAGGAAGGACTGAAAGATGGCAATCTGTGAGTTATTCACAGTCTGGATGGTACAAGATTATTGTCTAAGAGAAGGCTGGACAGGGTTAGATGTTTAAATATCAGCAGTCCATATCATCTAAATCTAAAGGGTTTGAGAAAGAGGGCAGAGACTTTCATGGTAAACAAATAATTCAGAACCCTCTGCAAGCACTGTAGATTCTGTAGCAGTGGCAGAGGTCAGTAAGAGTGTGCAGGGCCTGGCGGGAGATCAGCATGCCCTGTATTTAGAAGCTGGGGTTCAATTTCTGATGGAAACAAAACGGTCCATATGAAGCTGCAGCAGTGTTTGAAAGAAAGTGTTTCAATTATACTGTATATGTCATGAAAGCTGGGTTTTCAGCATAATGCTGTCATGTTTTTTATGTGCACACTATGTTTCTCCATATAATGCAATTTTTAGGTCTAAGATATGCATTTTTAACTGATACCATCCTCCATATCTAATTTATTGTACATTCTGTAGTACCAGAGGAAGATTTTAGTGTTCAGCCAATAGAACTCTCTTATTTACCACAGGACATTTTACACAC
Organism: Erpetoichthys calabaricus; assembly: GCF_900747795.2. Lineage (NCBI taxonomy): Eukaryota > Metazoa > Chordata > Cladistia > Polypteriformes > Polypteridae > Erpetoichthys > Erpetoichthys calabaricus. The sequence goes on along the minus strand of NC_041397.2, from coordinate 132,607,656 downwards.
TGACCACCGACCTTCCAGCTCAAGACCCAGGTAGAAATAATGATTTTCAGTATTTCAACAAAAATAAGTAAATTAAAACAGTGCAGTCTGAAAATGTTTCATTATTTGCTAAAGCAGTTTTTCCCTGTATTACAATCAATTAGCCAGGCACAGCACAGCCTTCAAAAAATACATTTATTTGAATAGTTTCTGACTTCAGAGTAGAGGCAGATGGTTTTAAAACAAAAGTTTTTTTTGGGCTAGGGATCCAACCTCCAGTACTTCTGGGAGGCTTATGAATTTTACACTATGCTAGTGTCTAAAATTACCACTATATCCCCTAGATCAGTTTTGGTACCCTCTATATAATATCTGCATTGACTACACAATAAAATAATCCGTATATCAGTACTGTATTATTTATATTTTACTAGCCACATTACAGACATGTAACAGAATACATTTTAAAATATTTGAAATCTCTTGTCTTATATATACTTTCAGCACCATTCCCTTATATCATTGTGTGTCAGAACTTCTCTTGACTGGCTATCTCTAATTGCGAGGTGCCTTGCTTGCCTCTTGTTCACTTTTATACCTCCCGTATTTGAAGTTGAAAATCTGAAAGAAAATCTCAGTGCGCCTCCTACACCTTTACTTTTCCTCATGTGTCTCACACTTGCATTTCCTTTTTCGATTATGTCATGAAAGCCAAACTGACCAATCACATTTAAGCCAAACTGACCAATCACACCAAAGTCAAACTGACCAAGGACCAGACACACACACACACAGACCTTAGCATTTTATTATGTAGTACATAGATTTTGCTATGCAGAAATACAGGTATATGGTCTATTTTATTTACATTTTCATGATATATATTTAGTTTATATTGATATATTTAAAAGAGAATATGAGAAGAGTTGGGTTGACCCCATATAATAAGGTTAGTGAAGGCACAATAAACCTGATTGCTATGAGACTGTCTGTGAGAATTAGCTAGAAATGTGACTTAGCATACCTATTTTCTGCTTGATAAAAACTGTGTAAGTCAACAATTTGTTACTGCACTAATTGAAGATAATTTTTATTTTTTGGCATTTGATATTCCATAAGTGGTAGGCTTTGAAGGATCTTTCATAGAATTGGATTGAAAAATAGATGACTCATTGCATTTACAGTTTCTTTGGTGATTATTTTAATGGAGTTTTAAACCAGGAAAAAACCAGACAAGAGAAAACAGACAAAGAGCAATGGAGTACAGAATGGCAAACTGTTGAGTAACCCTGTGCACACTAGTTAAAGACTTGCCACTTCTCACAATTTAAAATTGTCCGTACTTATAATTTCTTACAGTTTTCTTTGATATGAAGCAGTTGAGAAGTGTCGTAAGAATTTCTAATAACCTGATTTGACAATTACACAAATTATGAGAGAATTGCAAGCCTTTAATTCAGTGCAAAACATCTGCTGCAAACATGCGGAGGAATGACCAATGCAAATGATCTGTGATTACATGTTAGTAACAGCCAGCAGCTTGTCCACGTGGGCAGCAGACTGAGACCCCCTGCAGTAAGGTGTCACTTGTCCATTTTGTTTTGTTAACTGGCATCATGATATTTTGTTCAGAAAGCCGGTGCCTGCCAGGCAGGTATCTATGTAGGAGCATTCACCCCAAGGGTTTTTGTTTAATTAATTGTTTATAATTTCACTAGCAAGTGCATGCAGCCATTGGGATGCTTGTGAAGCATGAGTCCAGGGTTTCTTGTTTTGCTGCTTGGTGCCGGCGTCCCCCAGTCCAGTCCATATGCTTAATCTGGCCCTACTTGTCCAGTATACTCTATCTGTATAAATAACTAGTATGATTTACTCCTACTCAGCTATTTCTTGCCACATCCATTGCCTCATCTTGGTGGTCCCTTTGCTTATCACACAAAGGCTGAAGTGGAGGAAGCAATTACCTATCTGCTCCACAAAACTTATTCTCACCTGGACAAAGCTGGCAGCACGGTGATGACTGTTTTTTGATTTATCCAGTGTCTTTAATACCATCCAGCTATTCTTGTTAAGGAGAAAGCTCAGAGATATGCAGGCAGATAAACCTATGGTGTCCTGAATAATGGACTACCTTTCAGGCAGACCACAGTTTGTGAGACTCAAGGACTGTGTTATCGATATGGCTCTGTGCATCACTGGAGCACCACAGAAAACAGTCCTATCTCCTTTTCTGTTCACCCTGTACACCTCAGGCTATAAATATAACACCATGTCATGTCACTTGTAGAAATTCTCAGATGATCCTGCAATATGGGCACCAAAGAGCTTCACCGTAGAGACTCTATGTTCAGTCACTATACATGGAGTTGATGTAGTGGTGGTGCTACAAGTACTTGGGGGTTCACATCAATGACAGGTTGTACTGGTTTCATAACATAGAGAAATTATATAAGAAAAGGCAAAGCAGACTCTTTTTTTCTTAGGATATTGTGTTTCTTTAAATGTGGGTCATGACATCCTTCAGATTTTCTACAGCTATGTGATGGTCAATGAGATATTCTACACTGCTGTGTGCTGTGCAGGTAACGTCACTTCAAGATAGGCCCATTGAATCCACAAGCTAATTGAAAGGGCAGGCTCAGTTATGGGATGCACTCTGGACCCCCTGGAGGTAATATAAAAGGAGAGAATTAAAACAAAACTGGGTGCCATTATGAACAATGCTGCATGTCCTCTCTTTACAATGCTAACACAGGATGTTCATCCAACTAATCATTCAGCAAAAGTGTGTTAAGAAATGCTATTGTGGCTCTTGCATACCAACAGCTATATACCTGCATAATGCCTCAATGGGACTGTGACAGCCGAGTCAGAAGTTTTCTTTCTTTTCAGTCATTCTGGTATGTGTTTACACCACATCTATCTATCTATCTATCTATCTATCTATCTATCTATCTATCTATCTATCTATCTATCTATCTATCTATCTATCTATCTATCTATCTATCTATCTATCTATCTATCTATCTATCTATCTATCTATCTATCTATCTATCTATCTATCTATCTATCTATCTATCTCTTGAGCAATTGCTACTACTATCTGCTTGTGTATTTTGTTGTCATAACCCATTCATACATCCATTTTCAAATGGACTTAATTAAAACTATGGTCGCAGGGACTTTGTCATAAACGATTTGATTAATTATGACAAAAGAAGTATGAGTATATGGAGTACTAGCAAAATACCCATGCTTCGCAGCGGTGAAGTACTGCCTTAAAATTTTTATTAAGAAGAAAAGTAAACCTTTTTAAACTGAGGGAAAATATACCAATAATTATTTGTTAAGGATCTGTTTGTATACCACGTTGTCAGTTCGGCCCTCCGGTTGTTATATGACCAAGCTGTGCGCTGAGCTTACTTTTGAGCATGCAATGTACAGTTGGTCATGTGAAAAGCAATCTTGCCTCAAATCAATGCCAACCTTTGTAGGGTCTATCCCTGAGACTTATTAATTGTCATTGCAAAGCAGAGCCTTACTGGAAATTGGAGGCGTTTAAATTGAAATTGGAGATCAAAGGGTATAACGGGGATGCGAAGAATAAAAACTCTCTCCCCTGAGCCACTGCCAGTAAAAATAGTTGCCTCAGTTAGGTTCTTTTGAAGACACGTGACCTGAAGTCTCGTGCCGTTACAAAGTTTTGGTGGCTGTAAGTTTCTCAGTAACATTATTGGTGCCCCAACCTTCAAAATTAGATTATGCTCAGGAGTGCCTGGAGGATTCAGAGTATGGAGAAACTCTACCGTATAGTGCACCGCATCTTCCACTTCTAGAACTGAATCCACAAACTGGTATGTTTTTGGTTGTGAAGGTAGTTCTTGAAGTAAAATGTGGTTTATAGTTGTAGTCATGTCATTTCTTGCTGTCAGAATAGCTCTCTCCCTCAACCATGACATGTCGTTTTCGTGGAGATTTCGTAGATTGGGGTAAACATTTTGAAGAAGGCTTTGTAAGAGGCACTGGTGGTTGTCCAAAGGTGTAAAATATTTGGCTATTTCGGTACACTTGAAAGCAACAACCGAACAATTCAGCGGCAGCCATCAACTCACATGCAGAACCATAGGTGAAGGGCTTAAGCATTTCACTCTTATAGTGCTCCTGTGTAGTATAATTATCTCCTGTACTGTCATCAGTCCACACCTTGAACCTGTCCCAGTCATTCAATACATAAGACACAATGTTCTTCTGGATATCAAGAGTGAGCCTGATATGGAAGTGCAATATGTAACACAGAGAATGGAAAAGGCAGGCGCCATCTCCGGGCATGGAAACCACTCGGTAAGTGACAGTTCTTTGATCGATGGTGATCACCTCAATAGACATGTTAATGGGGGTACGGTTGGAACGATAAAGGAAATGGGTACCTGAACAATGTAAACTAAGTCTAAAATACCTACACAATAATTATAATCGTAATAAACGAACAATAAAACAGCGGAGAAGCCGTGGATTAAATAAAAAGGCTGCAGTTATCAGCAGGGAGACGTGAATACCGTGGCGAAGCAAGGAAGGGAATGAAGAGACCGGAGCGACGGATGGCCTTATATAGGCAGGCAGCCAACTACGTGGGAGGCGTGGGGATGGGGGACCCAACGCTGCCTCACACGGCGACCGAGCTACAGGCTATGGACGTATATATGTATGTAAGTAGGATTCAGTTAGTGTTGGGAACCCGCATACCAAATTTCTTGAAGATGGGCCCATAAGTAACAAAGACCGTTAGAAAGTTTAATATGGCGGCCGACAGTGGCATCATACCACCGAAATAAGTACGTACATCGGTTTCGGTTAGCGCAGGGAAGCCGCCTACCAAATTTCGTGAAGATGGTGCCATAAATAAGAAAGTTTAACATGGCGGACGTTGTCGACCGTTATGAACGTTACGCATAGAATTTCGAAATGAAACCTGCTTAACTTTTGTAAGTAAGCTGTAAGGAATGAGCCTGCCAAATTTCAGCCTTCTACCTACATGGGAAGTTGAAGAATTAGTGATGAGTGAGTCAGTGAGTCAGTGAGGGCTTTGCCTTTTATTAGTATAGACTAGCAAAATACCCGTGCTTCTCAGCGGAGAAGTAATGTGTTAAAGAGGTTATGAAAAAAAAAGGAAACATTTTAAAAATAACGTAACATGATTGTCAATGTAATTGTGTTGTCATTGTTATGAGTGTTGCTGTCTTTTATATATATAATATGCACACACACACACATAAACATATATATACATAAACATATATATATACATATCTACATATACACATATCTACATATACATACGTATATACACATCCACATAAACATATATATACATATACAAATTTACATATCTACATATATATATATATATAGACATAGATATATACATACATACATTCACATATATATATATATATATATACAGTATATATACATATCTACTTATTGGCTCCTGTATTTAGGATATGGCAGGTTGGATAATGGATGGATGGACATTTGTATGCATAGCCCTATTTGCCCATTTTCGTTTTTTTTCTTTCTTCAGTAATATTTCAGCAAACCCGGAGCTTGTCAGTTCAAATCCTGGTACTGACACCACTGTGTGACCCTGAGGAAGTCACTTCACCTGCCTGTGCTGCAAAAAACAAAAGTAATGTAACAAATTGTACTTCAGATGATGTAAGTTGGTGGAATAAAGGCATAAGTCAAATAGATAAATATGTATTATACACATAGGAAGTATTCATTTATTTTCAGTTAAGTCATCTGCAGCAAACTTTTATAAATGAGGGTTTCTCCTTTTTAGATAGTGCAAACTGTTTCTTCTTCATTGACGTTTTCTCTTGGAGAGCTTTTTACATTTCATTGAAAATGAAAGCAGCAGCTGCCAAAATATGTAGCTTTCTTATTAATTTTTCAACATTGTGTAAAATAAATGTATAAAGTAACATAAAAGGTTTAAATACTGGTTATTCTTTTACACTAAAATATTACTACACAGATACAAAAAAAGTAAAATGGATATGTTCTTTTTCTTTAAGGAGATTAAATATTACTGAAGAAAGAAAAAAAAAATTAAACAGCCAAATGGGGCTATGCATATGAACTTAAAAGGTTTAAATAAAACAGAAATATATATTTTATTTTTACTAGGTTAACTTGTGGAGGGTGTATCCTGTAGCAAAGCCCTAACTGTTTTCGTGAAAGCCCGTTTCAGTCAATAAGTCTTATGTGTGTGTTTATGTATGTGTGTATATATATGTAGATATGTGTATATGTAGATATGTATATATATGTATATGTATATAAATGTTTATGTGTGTGTGTGTATTATATATATAATATATATATAAATATATAAAAGACAGCAACACTTATAACAATGACAACACAATTACATTGACAATCATGTTACGTTATTTTTAAAATGTTTCCTTTTTTTTTCATAACCTCTTTAACACACTACTTCTCTGCTGCGAAGCGCGGGCATTTTGCTAGTATATATATATATATATATATATGTATGCGGCACGGTGGCGCAGTGGGTAGCGCTGCTGCCTTGCAGTTGGGAGATCTGGGGACCTGGGTTCGCTTCCCGGGTCCTCCCTGCATGGAGTTTGCATGTTCTCCCCGTGTCTGCGTGGGTTTCCTCCGGGCGCTCCGGTTTCCTCCCACAGTCCAAAGACATGCAGGTTGGGTGGATTGGCGATTCTAAATTGGCCCTAGTGTGTGCTTGGTGTGTGGGTGTGTTTGTGTGTGTCCTGCAGTGGGTTGGCACCCTGCCCAGGATTGTTTCCTGCCTTTTGCCCTGTGTTGGCTGGGATTGGCTCCAGCAGACCCCCGTGACCCTGTGTTCGGATTCAGCAGGTTGGAAAATGGATGGATGGATGGATATATATGTATATACATACATATACACACATACATGCAGTTTCAATAACATAGAAATCAATATAAATATTAACATCATTATCATATGAGAATATGAAGTAATATATAAGAAGCACATTTCATATAAATATAAATTATTAAACAGTAAAATCTTCTTCTGTAATTTGCTACCGTGGCAATTTGTGTGTCTGTCCAGGATTTTAAATCACCTGTAGCTCGCAAACCGTTTCACCTATTGACTTGAAATCTGGTACACATATAGTACGTCACGTCTACTATCCGCTTTATGGGTGATGATTGTATTACTCTTTTTATGTTTATTTTATTTTATTGTAGAATCAACTCCTATCTGCGCACACCAGGGCGGCCGTGGGCGGATGCGTATGGTGTATTCACTCCATGTTATCGTGCATTGCGCTGTCACTGGTATTTTGATAAAAGAATTTGAACAACATATAAGAAGCGTATAAATTATTAAACAGTAAAACATTAACATTTAAGAAGTAAAGTTAGATTAAGTACTACTGCAGTGCCCTCGGGTATACCTCATTTTTTGTTTGTCCATTACATGCTTAAATGTATACATTTTTTGGTGTACCTACCCGAGAACACGCGACATATAACCGAGCGTGGGAGAAGCATGGATTTTAAACACGCGTTGAGTTCATCTGCTGGTCTCCCTCGTGGAATAACTGGTAATGTTTGAATAAAATCTACAGCGAGTAAAACGACATTACCTCCTATTTTTTTTTTTACGATCTGTGAGATGTTGCTTTTTTTCGGTTCAAGGCTTCATAAGCTCTTTTATGTTGTATGGTGTACTTATCCCAAACCATCATCTTTGAATGTTGCAAGACTTTCGCCTTGTATGTAGATCGGGGTAATTACATTCATTGCATTCCTAGTCTGAATCACAATGTGATTGTATGGGTGGTTACCTGGCACTGTAGGGTTGCCACCCGTCCTTTAAAATACGGAATCGTGCCGCATTTGAGAATGAAATTGCGCGTCCCGTTTTGAATCAATACTGGACGGGATTTCTCCCGTATTTTTTTTATCATTTTTTTTAAAGCAGCGTCTCATGCAAATCATCCCACACGCATTTTATGAAGATGCCTCCTTTCCTACTTTGGATTGGGTAATACTTGATGTCATCGTTAGTTTGATTGGTCTTTTTAACTGTCCAGTGAGGAGGGCGTGTCTTTTAAGTAGAGTCTGGAAAGTGTTGGCACTGAGATGTGGCGTCAGCGCCAGAGTTGAAGCCCCTAATGTTGCGGTCAGCAAGTCGGCTAACATCCGCCATGTGCCGTCGTTCAGTTGCGAGAAGCAGATCATAGAATGGTTGAAACTGTTGCCCCTAACGTTGCGCCACGGCGTGTGGTTCGTTTATACCTCGTGTCTTCTCATTAAACTTTTATCTCGCGAATATGTTATTGCAATCCGCAGCGGGAGCGTTTCTATAAACTTAATGTAAACTTACGTTTCACACCGTGCTTTGTTTCCCTTATGAACATGCTTGAATGCTTCACTCGCTCCCTTCTCAATTGTTTAATTAATTTTTTGCTCTTCGCTGTTTGCGGCTCTTCCGTCATTTCCCCCTACTTCGTTCTTTTATCTCGCGAATATGTTATTGCAATCCTTAACGGGAGCGTTTCATTAAACTGATTGAAAATAGTTTTGCATTTACCTTTTTAGTAAAAGGCGAGCTTTTAAGCCTGAGAAATCACCCCGTAAATGCACACGTTTAATTGCACATGTGTTAATATGTATGGTTACACAGTATTAAAAGACAGTGAACAACGTCAGTTACCTTTGTTCCCGCATTTGATAAAAGGCGAGCTTTTAAGCCTGAGAAATCACCCCGTAAATGCACACGTTTAATTGCACATGTATTAATATGTATGCTTACACAGTATTAAAAGACAGTCAAAAATTAACGTCATTTACCTTAGTTCCCGCGTTTGACTCGTGCTGTAAATCTCTTCCTTGTTTTTAGTTCACGTGATTACGTAGGAGGCGTGATGACGCGATACGTGACTCCGCCTCCTCCATTACAGTGTATGGACAAAAAATATGTTCCAGTTATGACCATTACGCGTAGAATTTCGAAATGAAACCTGCCTAACTTTTGTAAGTAAGCTGTAAGGAATGAGCCTGCCAAATTTCAGCCTTCCACCTACACGGGAAGTTGGAGAATTAGTGATGAGTGAGTCAGTCAGTCAGTGAGTGAGTCAGTGAGGGCTTTGCCTTTTATTAGTATAGATATACATATATACATATATATACGTACTAGCAAAATACCCGCGCTTCGGAGCGGAGAAGTAGTGTGTTAAAGAGGTTATGTAAACATAGATATACATATACATATCTACATATACACATATATACATATATATATACATATACACATCCACACACATATATACATATATATATATATATATAGATATATATATATATATATATATATATATATATATATATATATATATATATATATATATATATATAGATATACTAGCAAAATACCCGTGCTTCGCAGCGGAGAAGTAGTGTGTTAAAGAGCTTATGGAAACATATATATATACATATACATATATACATATATATACATATCTACATATACACATATCTACATATACATATATATATATATATATATATATATATATATATATATACACATCCACATATATATATACACATATCAACATATATACACACATACATACACACACACATACACATATATACATATACACATACATACATAGTGCGTTGTAACACGGGCTGTGATTGTTACATGGGAGGGAGACGACAAATCACAGCTTCCCGCTTTCTAATCGGACCTGTGATTTGTGCTTTGATGGATGCCCAGATCCCACAGTATCTCCTCTTAGGAGAGGCGTTAGGCAAGTGTAATTGAATTGCGGTGCTGCAAGTTTAGCTTTACACCTGTTTTTAAGGCTTATTGACTGAAAGGAGCTTTCATGAAAAAACTTAGGGCTTTGCTACAGGATACACCCTCCACAAGTTAAGGAAGTAAAAATAAAGGTATATATTTCTGTTTTATTTAAACCTTTTAAGTTTGTATGCGGGCAGTATGGTGGTGCAGTGAAAGGTGCCAGTTAGGAGACCCGGGTTCGCTTCCCTGCGTGGAGTTTGAATGTTCTCCCTGTGTCTGTCTGGGTTTCCTCCGGGTACTCCGGTTTCCTCCCACAGTCCAAAGACATGCAGGTTAGGTGCATTGGCGATTCTAAATTGTCCCTGGTGTGTGGGTGTGTGTGGGTGTGTGCGCCCTGCGGTGTACCGACATTTAAATAAAACAGAAATATATACCTTTTATTTTTACTTCCTTAAATTGTGGAGGGTGTATCTTGTAGCAAAGCCCTAAGTTTTTTCATGAAAGCCCGTTTCAGTCAATAAGTCTTAAAAAGAGGTGTAAAGATATTGACAATAAGCTATGCAAACCCACCAAGACATGCAATCGTTTAAATCAAGGCGCGAGTCGAAAAACACCATCCGATACTATTAGTTAACGATTAACACATTTCTATATGTATTGTAAGCATACAATACAACTGATAATATGTTGCGCTTATTTATCTGGTGTACCGACATTTTTGCGCGTTTAATGGCTGAAATCTAACGTGGTTTGTGCCCTTTAGAATGAAAACACTTTGCATTTACCTTTTTAATAAAAAGCGAGCTTTTAAGCCTGAGAAATCACTCCATAAATGCATACGTTTAATTCTTTATCACTTCAAACAACTGAACTATCCAGAACATTTCAGGCCTACATCCAGTATTCAAACTATGTATAAAAAGCACAACTGTTAAAGGAATTCAGCATTTCTTAATTGAAAATGTTCCTTTAATCCTCAACATGTCTCAATGAGTCGTTCTGGTGGTTTTACTTGACATTTTGATATTCTGGTTAATTGTGTTTGCAGTTGAGATGTTCTTTCCTGATTTATACTTGTTTTCTCGTTAATATTTGTTTCGCTGGTGTTAGTGTTCTGATTAGAGGTTATTGGTCCTTTGATGTCTTGACGGTTTCTCCTTAGAACAGCTCCTATTACGCAATTCCGTCACATACTGGTCTATTGTTTCTCCGCTTTTCTGGAAACATGTAAAAAAACTTGTGCCGCTCAAATGTCACATTGCGCTTTGGGTTGCAATACGTTTCGAATTTTTCAACTATTTTGTTCAATTTCATATTGTCTCCATCTTCTTCAAACTGAAAATTGTTATACACCTCTAGTGCCTTTTCGCCAATTACATGTAGAAGCATAGACGCTTTCATTTTTTCACTTTTCCTATCTGCTTCAATTGCAGCAAGATACAACTCGGATCTCTGTTTAAATCTTTTCCAATTTTCAGCTACATTTCCCTTTAACTGGAGATTTGGTGGGGGCTGTAATCCAAACATATTTTTTTTTCTCTTTTGCTAGAACGTCTTAGCGCTTTCTGATCACGTTTTCGGGTTACTCACAGACACGCGACTCGTTCAAAAGCTGAACCTCTTCTTCAGATTCCTCTTCCAATCCGCCACTTCTGACACCATGTAGTGATCTTGTTAGGTTCGTAGTTTAATCAATACACAGGATTGAAAGATATAATAACTTTTTAAAAGACAGACTTTAGAGACATTTACTGTACAAGTTACTAATCGTTCTTTAGTTCACGCCCATTCTCCTACTTGCATCGGCATTCACAGGCATTACTAATCATTCTGTAAGTATCCCTTAATAGACCTTACTAATCAACTCTCATTACAAAATCCAACGTGGTTTGTGCCCTTCAGAATGAAAACAGTTAGCATTTACCTTTTTAATAAAAGGCGAGCTTTTAAGCCTGAGAAATCACCCCGTAAATGCACACGTTTAATTGCACATGTGTTAATATGTATGCTTACACAGTATTAAAAGACACTCAAAAATTAACGTCATTTACCTTTGTTCCCGCGTTTGATAAAAGGCGAGCTTTTAAGCCTGAGAAATCACCCCGTAAATGCACACGTTTAATTGCACATGTGTTAATATGTATGCTTACACGGTATTAAAAGACACTCAAAAATTAACGTCATTTACCTTTGTTCCCGCGTTTGATAAAAGGCGAGCTTTTAAGCCTGAGAAATCACCCCGTAAATGCACACGTTTAATTGCACATGTGTTAATATGTATGCTTACACAGTATTAAAAGACACTCAAAAATTAACGTCATTTACCTTTGTTCCTGCGTTTGATAAAAGGCGAGCTTTTAAGCCTGAGAAATCACCCCGTAAATGCACACGTTTAATTGCACATGTGTTAATATGTATGCTTACACGGTATTAAAAGACACTCAAAAATTAACGTCATTTACCTTTGTTCCCGCGTTTGATAAAAGGCGAGCTTTTAAGCCTGAGAAATCACCCCGTAAATGCACACGTTTAATTGCACATGTGTTAATATTTATGCTTACTCGGTATTAAAAGACACTCAAAAATTAACGTCATTTACCTTTGTTCCTGCGTTTGATAAAAGGCGAGCTTTTAAGCCTGAGAAATCACCCCGTAAATGCACATGTTTAATTGCACATGTGTTAATATGTATGCTTACACAGTATTAAAAGACACTCAAAAATTAACGTCATTTACCTTCGTTCCCGCATTTGACTCGTGCTGTAAATCTCTTCCTTGTTTTTAGTTCCAGTGATTACGTAGGAGGCGTGATGACGCGATACGTGACTCCGCCTCCTCCATTAGAGTATATGCACAAAAAACAGGTTCCAGTAATGACCATTACACGTAGAATTTCGAAATGAAACCTGCCTAACTTTTGTAAGTAAGCTGTAAGGAATGAGCCTGCCAAATTTCCGCCTTCCACCTACACGGGAAGTTGGAGAATTAGTGATGAGTGTGTGAGTCAGTCAGTCAGTCAGTCAGTCAGTGAGTCAGTGAGGGCTTTGCCTTTTATTAATTAGTATAGATATACATCCACATATATACATATCTACATATACATATATACATATATATATACATATACACATCCACATATATATATATATATATATATATATACACACACACATATGAACATATATATACACATACATATACACACATACATACACACACACATACACATATATACATATACACATACATACATAGTGCGTTGTAACACGGGCTGTGATTGTTACATGGGAGGGAGACGACAAATCACAGCTTCCCGCTTTCTAATCGGGCCTGTGATTGGTGCTTTGACGGATGCCCAGATCCCACAGTATCTCCTCTTAGGAGAGGCGTTAGGCAAGTGTAATTGAATTGCGGTGCTGCAAGTTTAGCTTTACACCTGTTTTTAAGGCTTATTGACTGAAAGGGGCTTTCATGAAAAAAGTTAGGGCTTTGCTACAGGATACACCCTCCACAAGTTAAGGAAGTGAAAATAAAGGTATATATTTCTGTTTTATTTAAACCTTTTAAGTTTGTATGCGGGCGGTATGGTGGCGCAGTGAAAGGTGCCAGTTAGGAGACCCAGGTTTGCTTCCCTGCGTGGAGTTTGAATGTTCTCCCCGTGTCTGTCTGGGTTTCCTCCGGGTACTCCGGTTTCATCCCACAGTCCAAAGACATGCAGGTTAGGTGCATTGGCGATTCTAAATTGTCCGTGGTGTATGGGTGTGTGTGGGTGTGTGTGCCGTGCGGTGGGCTGGCACCTTGCCCGGGGTTTGTTTCCTGCCTTGTGCCCTGTGTTGGCAGGGATTGGCTCTTGCATTTAGGATATAGCGGGTTGGATAATGGATGGATGGACATTTGTATGCATAGCCCCATTTGCCCGCTTTCATTTTTTTTCTTTCTTCAGTAATATTTCAGCAAACCCGGAGCTTGTCAGTTCAAATCCTGGTACTGCCACCACTGTGTGACCCTGAGGAAGTCACTTCACCTGCCTGTGCTGCAAAAAACAAAAGTAATGTAACAAATTGTACCTCAGATGTTGCAAGTTGCTGGAATAAAGGCATAAGTCAAATAGATAAATATGTTTTATACACATAGGAACTATTCATTTATTTTCAGTTAAGTCATCTGCAGCAAACCTTTATAAATGAGGGTTTCTCCTATTTAGATAGTGCAAACTGTTTCTTCTTCATTGAGGTTTTCTCTTGGAGAGCTTTTTTCATTTCATTGAAAATTAAAGCAGCAGCTGCCAAAATATGTAGCTTTCTTATTAATTTTTCAACATTGTGTAAAATGACTTTATAAAGTAACATAAAAGGTTTAAATACTGGTTATCCTTTTACACTAAAATATTACTAAAGAGATACAAAAAAGTAAAATGCATATGTTGTTTTTCTTTAAGGAGATTAAATATTACTGAAGAAAGACAAAAAAAAAATAAAACACCCAAATGGGGCTATGCATACGAACTTAAAAGGTTTAAATAAAACAGAAATATATACGTTTATTTTTACTTCCTTAACTTGTGGAGGGTGTATCCTGTAGCAAAGCCGTAAGTTTTTTCGTGAAAGCCCGTTTCAGTCAATAAGTCTTAAAAACAGGTGTAAAGATATTGACAATAAGCTACGCAAACCCACCAATATATGGCATCGTTTAAATCAAGGCGCGTGTCGAAAAACACCATCCCATACTACTAGTTAACGATTAACACATTTCTATATGTATTGTAAGCATACAATACAACTGATAATATGTTGCGCTTATTTATCTGGTGTACCGACATTTTTGCGCGTTTAACGGCTGAAATCTAACGTGGTTTGTGCCCTTCAGCATGAAAACAGTTTGCATTTACCTTTTTAATAAAAGGCGAGCTTTTAAGCCTGAGAAATCACCCCATAAATGCACACGTTTAATTGCACATGTGTTAATATGTATGCTTACACAGTATTAAAAGACACTCAGCAATTAACGTCATTTACCTTCGTTCCCGCGTTTGAGTTGTGCTGTAAATCTCTTCCTTGTTTTCAGTTCACGTGATTACGTAGGAGGCGTGATGACGTGATACGTGACTCCGCCTCCTCCATTACAGTATATGGACAAAAAAGAGGTTCCAGTTATGACCATTACGCGTAGAATTTCGAAATGAAACCTGCCTAACTTTTGTAAGTAAGCTGTAAGGATTGAGCCTGCCAAATTTCAGCCTTCCACCTACACGGGAAGTTGGACAATTAGTGATGAGTGAGTCAGTGAGTCAGTCAGTCAGTCAGTGAGTGAGTCAGTGAGGGCTTTGCCTTTTATTAGTATAGATAAAGGTTTTTTTTTATAAAAAAATAAAGTAAGATTTTTTTTGTGCATGCATTGAAACTATTATCAATTTAACACAGAACCTAGTTTCAAAGCTGCCAACAAAGAAATTTCCAACCTCATGAAAAAATAAATTGGATATTGGAAATCCAATGCTTATTAAAAATGTAATTATTTATGGGACTTTTCTGCAGTGACATGGAAAGATATTTATGTAACGTTTGAGCTGTTGAGGCAATCTGTTCAGCAGTGTGCCAGGGAAGTGAGGTTTCTCAATTGGTGGTGTTAGCTGAGTGCTTTTTTACTTGTATTGGTTCAATTATTTATTTATTGTTAATCAATGTGAACTTCTGCTTCATTTTTCTTGTGTCCCTGCTGTTGCTGGCTCTGTGCATGTTCTCTGGTGTTTTCCATTAACACTGGGTGCTTATGGTATACAAAGGCTATTTACAGATGGTCAGTTATATGCTTGTTTTTATGTTGCAACTGCTTGACACCATCAATCTGTTAGTTTCTGAAGGTTATTTTTGTTCTTGCTTAGGTTTCCTGCTTTTGTGAATTATCTTAGCAAATCAAAAGGACCAAGGAGAGAAGATTAAACTTCTAAATTATTGTAAAAATATGCAGAACAAAGTCAAAGTTTTGGGGCATCTTGTGGCCAACCCTGTTTAATTTTAAATAGGAAAATGTTAAGTAAACACATGTATAACGAAAAAAATGAGGTGTCCTGACTTCCGTCTTAGGTAGACTGCCCATGATGGCGCCTCTTCCGAATTTCAGGCATTCTAGGAGGAAGAGGTGGGTCCATATGGATGGATCATGAAAGTGACATCAGAGATAGATTAGTGTCAATCTTCCTTTCTGCAGAGGAAGGAGAAGAGAGATTGTTATCATACAGTGTCTTGGCAGAGAATTACCACCACCTTAGCCTTTTAGCCATTTCCCATGTGCACATGTGTGACAGTACTCCCCTTTTAGCCCAGATGCATCAGATCTGGCAACACAAGCCTTGAGGTCATGGACATGAGCCAATGCATGACAGGATTCACGGTGATCAGCAGACCATTCTAATCGCTCAGTTTGTGAAGCTAACTGCAATTAGTGAGTCCAGAGTCTTATGTTCCTGTCTCTGGACCGATCAGGTGAGGAAGTCAGGGAGGATGTTCATGAGTAGGTCACATGTGACCATCTCAGTGATGGTTTTCACTGAATTGACTACTGGTTTCAGCTAACACCTAACACCCCATAATTCATATGCCTGGGATCAGGTTGGCCTCTCTGGGTCGAATACCTAATCATGAAAAGCCCTCACCTGCTGGTCCAGATTGATTCTTTAATGTAGCAGCAGATCGACTTTGAGTTGGTCATAATCACCAGCCCCCTGCTCATTAAGGTCATAAAAGGCCTGATGTGCACCCATTGTGCATGTTCCCAGTGATGACATGTGGCAGTTCTTTCGAACACCAATAGGTGCATCTCGATGTCATCCTCAGGATAGTGTGGCAATAATACCTGTCTGGCTGCCCTACTGGAGAACAGCATGAGCTCAGCTACATTCCTCCGCTTCAGTAAATTAAGTCTGTTGCTCTCCCACCTAGACCTTCAATGCCTTGATCTCAGAAGCCACATCGTGGATAATTACTGTTACCTCTTGGTGTTCAGTCATAGTATCTACCCTCTAGAATCCTGCCAACTATGCCACTGTAAAAATAAACAGAACAAAGACAAAGTTTTGAGGAACCTTGCAGCCAACACTGTATGATTTTAAACAAGAAAATGTAAAGACATTGCATATATAATGCAAAAAAGCAAGTCATTCTGACTTCCATCTTAGGTAGGCTGCCCAAGATGGCAGCTCCTCTGAATTTCAGGCATTCTGTAAGGATGAGTCGGGTCCAGGTGGATGGACCCCAGAAGTGATGTCAGAAATGGAATGGTGTTAGTCTTCCTTTCTGCAGTGATTACAGGAGACATTATTATCATACAGCACCATCTTTTGTCTCGGCAGATAATTACATTACCTCCTAAGCCTTTAAGCTGTTTCCCATGCGTAGGTGCATGACATTATACATTCATTAACCAGGCAAGCTTTTCTGGCTATTTTTAAACCAAGCATCAACACCAAAATTAAACCAAAAGTTAAAATCAGAAAACAAACAAAAGTGAAATTCTAAAGAAAACCCTTTCTTCCCTTCCAGTATTTTCTTGATTGTTGTGGTTTTTCAATTGAACATTCATGACAAACATTTGAGTGCACTGCCATCTCAAGGAAAGCAGTGGAGTTTGCTGATAGGAACAATATGGGAGTTCCATGCAACCAACTCACAAAATGCCAATGCCTATTGTGAAATAGCGCACAATGTAACAAAGAAATGAAGGCACAAAAATGACAAAATTGAACTATCCCATTTTGTTCTTCCAACTATGACTTTATATTTTTTATGTGATTTTTGTCTGGTGTTTGAAGAAGAGTATGATCAGAGGTAAAATAAAATAAATACAGGGACTTTATATTGTACTGTGAGCTTTTGCCTATTAAGCTTATAGCCAGAGCCTGTTAGGAAATCACTGCATTCACTTTGGCCATCTCTGTCACATCAAATGAACAGAGTCAAGAAGCACTTTTTTGTATTTCATGATGGCTGAGTCCTGACAAAAGAGATCTTGCGGGCCAAGCAAAATTATACACTATATGGGTAGTGTGGTTCAATATCCTTGTCCAGGAACTGAATGAAAATAGCCTTGACATTACATTTCTCAGAATTTGTGGGTGGAATGAAAGGTTACCTGTACTTGTTTTCTTGTATTAAATGGGGCTTTGCCCTTGTTCTGTCCTTTTTCCTTTTTTGGCTTTCTGTTTCTTTTAATTGTAATTTAATCTATTAAAGAAATGAGAAGGTATGACCTCTAATCACCATTTGTTACTCAAGTGTGCTGATGATTATGGCGGCGATCTCAGGCCTGAAAGGACTCATATTAGTATTAATTTATTGATAAGGCAGGTTGTGTCTTCAGTAAACACTTTGCTAGCGGCCCACTTGCATTTCTAACTTTCAGGTTGCTTCAGTGTCTTGAGATTGTTAAATTAATTTCCTGGTTTTGAATTATTAGAGCTTTGGAAATGGTTTTGGGGTAATTATAGTTTTTTGCTTAGCGTTTAATTTGCTGCTTGGATCAGACCTTTCAGGATGTGTGTATTTGGGGGGTTTTTTTTCTCTCTATTTCCTAGAAAGTTCTAACTTAGGTTTATTTTTAACTGTTTTTGGTTCAATTTAGTTATTCAATTATTTCTTATTTCCATTTTTTATTCTTTATATTCATTAATAATATTTCTGTTAAATTAAAAAATAATAATCAATTTGACCATTTATTATTTTGATGTTAATTGGCAAAGCTGAAGTGCTGATTGTCTCTTATGATAAGGGTGTAATTTTGCTCTAATTGTGAATTGCCTTGTCCCCCTCTAGACCTTCTCAAACCCACTTTATCCAATTCAGGGCCACAGTCTATTCCAGCAGCACTGAGTATGTGACATGAAACAACACTGAACAGGATGGCAGTCTTTCACAGGGCCCAAGTGCCCACCCAAACAGGGACAATTTGGAATTGCTACTCATCTTAGCCAGCATGTCTTTGAAGATATGAAAAGCAAACTGTAGTACCTACAGGAAGACCTATGAAAATATGGGATAAACATGCAGACTTCATACAAAAAATGATTGGGCACAGGATTCAAATCCAGAACACTGGATCTGTGAAGCAGCAGCTCTAACCACTGTACCACCACAATACCACTTTAAATATAATGAATTAAATAAAATTATCTCAGGAGATTTTTGATGATATTTCATTTGATTTGTCTTCCCAACCTATGCATGTCTGC
Organism: Erpetoichthys calabaricus; assembly: GCF_900747795.2. Classification (NCBI taxonomy): domain Eukaryota; kingdom Metazoa; phylum Chordata; class Cladistia; order Polypteriformes; family Polypteridae; genus Erpetoichthys; species Erpetoichthys calabaricus. The sequence continues at coordinate 132,588,622 of NC_041397.2, read as the reverse complement.
TGTATTTTAAACTTAGGCAACAATTGTAATATTCATTTTTGGAAAATATGTTTTAGTAGAGGGGCGGCACGGTGGCGCAGTGGGTAGCGCTGCTGCCTCGCAGTTGGGAGGTCTGGGGACCTGGGTTCGCTTCCTGGGTCCTCCCTGCATGGAGTTTGCATGTTCTCCCCGTGTCTGCATGGGTTTCCTCCCACAGTCCAAAGACATTCAGGTTAGGTGGATTGGCGATTCTAAATTGGCCCTAGTGTGTGCTTGGTTTGTGTGTGTCCTGTGGTGGGTTGGCACCCTGCCGGGATTGGTTCCTGCCTTGTGCCCTTTGTTGGCTGGGATTGGCTCCCGTGACCCTGTGTTCAGATTCAGCGGGTTGGAAAATGGATGGATGGATGTTTTAGTAGAAGAGAAAAAAATTGGAAACTGATCCTGAAGTCAAACAAGAACTTGCTTGAAAATGAATTAAACTAAAATTAGCTTGAGGCATTGTACTTATATGTTACAAATTATTTAAGAAATGTAGATCAATATGTTCATTTTAGTGTGTGTAAAAAAAAAAACACAAATTATACCTGTCCACTTCAGTTGATTTTAATGCATACTGGGATTACAGCAATCTGCAAGGTCATTAACTGTAGCTCAAGCAGCTTATTATTTTTTGGGACATCTCTAAACACATATGAATTGGACAGAAAAGGAAAAAATGGTACGCATACTAGAGAACTACAAATGCCTTTAAACTGTAATGTATTTGTAAAACATGCACAATGATCAGGCACTGGTAAGTCAGAATATTTGTGAACATGTTTCCATCTCAGATACTTTTCCATGAAATTGCAGAGATTAAGGGTTGTTGCGTCCTTTTCAGTGGTCCTCCAACTTGCAGTCAAATCATTGGGGCTGGTGATAGGATTGGCACTTCAACCACTGTAAAAAATCACTTCACGCTGCTCTGAGATGACAGACAGGATTCCTTTCTGCTCTCTGCGGGAGTAGCTCTGCTGCAGCTACCCATATGAAGGCTGCTTGCATTATGAAGGGGATGGGGGAGAGCCCACGGGAGCCTCAATCCTGGAAGAGTCAAAACCATTGAAGAGCCAATGGGTTCAGGCCTGTTGGGGATTGGAACTGGTGTCGTGCTGAGGTGTTGCCCGCTGCACGGAAGCACTTGGATCCCAATTTGAGGCAGCCCATCATGGAAGGTATGAGGTGGTGATCATTTTCCTGTGCTGTCGGAGGAGCTTCATAAACTCATCATTTCAGTGGCGGCACTCTCTGAGGTGCACAAACCTGGGACTGGCCAGATCTCCATAGGTGGATACACCTTATATTGGTCTGGTCACTCTGATGGCTGTTATACTCAGGGAGTAGCTGTTGATGTGGCAGATCGGTTCCTTACGATGGTGTCCAATATCACTCCTTTCAACGAGTGTATTATGAGACTCAGATTAAGGCACTCTCTGGGTGATTTGTCTGTTGTCTCAGTGTGGTGAATAATATCTCAGTGAAGCTGGCATTTTATTCACAACTTTGCTCCTATGGTCACGGGTGACTTAAATGCGACCTCTGGCACTGACAGCTTAGATCCGGTAGGCTACCACCTATTAAGAAAATGAGGCTGGACCTGGCTTTTCCTAGAGTCTGTATGCAGTATGTGTGAGGAATTTACAGACATGGGTGCGACTGCTAATCCTAATGTAATGTGGGAGACCTTCCGTGACAAGACCCTGAAGGTTGCTGAGGGTTGTCTTGGTGTTACTAGTGTTCCCATAAAGATGTGTTTCATCTCACAGGGCACCCTGGATATCATCGAAAGGAGCTGCAGTGCACAGCTTAATGGCAGCTCTGGTCTGTACCGGTAACTGAGAAGGATGGCTGTGAGGGCTCTGATGGCAGATTAGGACACGTTTGTTAGAGGAATCTGTGAGCAGGTGACACACCATCTACGGTCTAATGACCCACGTCCTGCTTACAGAGGAATCAGAGAGTTGCAGTCAGGGGAGCTGATGACACTGTGGTTGTGACCTGCTGGGCTGGCTACTTTGAGCAGCTTTTTAAAGCTGCTCCTCCGGCTAGGACATTGAACATCTCTGGGTAGATGGTTCTTGAGGCTGAACCTCCAATTAGCTGTGGACCACCCAATCTCACTGAGATTGTAGAGGTGGTGAACCAGCTGAAGGTAGGGAAGGCTGCAGGGATCTGTGGTATCCAGGGTGAACTTCTCCAGGCTGGTGGTAAGGCTGTCCTCCTTGCATAACAACAAATCTTTGCTTCCATTTTGGAGATGTGCGTCATCCCAACTGACTGGAAAACGGGAAGAAACTGGAAAGGGAAGGATGATTGCCTAGATTGCAGCAACTACAGGGGGAGAACACTGCTCTCGGTCCTAGGTAAGTTCCTTGGTAGGGTCATCCTCAATAGGATCCATGATCACTTGCTCACCTACCAATGACCAGAGCAGTCTGGTTTTATGCCTAAGAAGTCTACCATCGACTGCATCCTGGCACTAAGGGTTCACATGGAGCACAAACGCGAATATCAGCAGAATTTCTTTGCAGTCTTTGTTGATTTTCATAAAGTATTTAGTTTAGCTGATTGAGGTGCCCTGTGGGACACCTTGAGACTTTGCGGGATCTCATCAAAGTTGCTAGATATCATGACTGGCCTGTACACTGGTACCGAGAATGCTGTGCAGAGTGGTGGAAAGACCTCTGCATTTTTCAAAGTTGATTCTGGGGTTCATCAGGGGTGTTTTCTTGCTCCTACTCTGCTCAATTCTTGCATTAAATGGGTGTTGGGCAGGGTTGTGGGCTCCGACAGCTGTGGGGCATCTGTTGGTGAAAAAGATTCACCGATCTTGACTTTGCCGATGATGCTATGATGTTCGTAGAGTCAATGGAGGCTCTGATCAGGGCTCTCGAGAGACTGAGTGAGGAGTCTGAATGTCTGGGCTTGCGAATGTCCTGGATAAATACCAAGATCCAGGCCTTTAATGACCACTGGGGCACAGCAATCACCAATGTGTCTCTGGTGACTCTTCCTATGAAGTCAGTATATGGATTGGGAGCCCATGGAGGTCATGAGATCTCTGCAAAGCAGTGTGTGGTGCTCCTGATATCTTTGCAAAAAGACAATGGTCCAAGTCTTTAGAGTCCTGATACTTCCTGTTTTTCTATATGGTTGTGATACATAGACGCTACCCAGTGACCTGAAATGAAGACTGCACTCCTTTGGTACTGTATTTCTTCGGAGAATCCTTGGGTACTTGACTTTGTGTTAAATGAGCAGTTGCTTATGGAGTTCGGAGTAAGGTACATTGCCTGCATTGTGAAGGAGCATCAGTTACAACACTTTGGCCATATGGCGTGATTCCCATGGGGTGATCTAGCTCACAGGATCCTCACTGTTTAGGAATCGAGTGGCTGGACCAGGCCAGGGGGACACCCATGTAACACCTGGCTGTGGCAAATAGACGGTCATTTCCGGAAGGTGGGACTGCACTGTGTGTATGCGGGGGGATGGGCGGGGGGCGATGCCAACCCAGATCCCAAGCTCTTTCGACATGTGGTGACCTGACCTGATCTGACCTCAGTTCTTCTGGACAAGAGTAAGCACTTTTATCTCATAACTTTTGGTTAATCATTTAACACTAGAATTACCAGAGTCTACGAAAAATCTCGTAGATCCGGCCCACCTTAAAACCGTTCTCACCTCTCTTTTGTCTTCTAAATGTGCCGATTAAGAGGAGCAGCGAGCATCCGGCTATTCCATCCCCCACCGTCGCAGAACGCAGAAGTTTTCCCAGCTCATGCCTTGTTTGATTATCTGGGAGTGACTGAACTGCTGGAGTTTTAGAATGGAAATAATAGATTGCTATTTGGAATACATGCATTTCATGCGTGTTCCGTTTCTACAGTAATCTGTGTAAACACATTGCTAAAACAGAAACTTTTTCATATTTTAGTAATAAATGTTACAAAATAAACTATAGAATCTGTGAAGCCTGAAGTCCAAACATCAAATAAACACTTTCACAAAAGGTTCAAGGTTGATACAACAGCTTTCGTGGCTTAACGCTGTAGTTTGCTGACTTGGAGCACAGCTTCCCTACTGTACTACAGAGACGTGAGTTTGATTCCCAGCTTTGAAGAAAGTGTTTTTTTTTTTCCTCAAACGGACATTAAATTTATAAATTGGTATGCGCTGTAAATCGTTAACTTTAAAATGTCAATCGCGGTTATTTCTGTTGATTAATTCATGCTTTTTTACTTAGAGTCAGAACAGGAGCTTTTTCAGCTTATTCAGCTTCTGATCTGACTCAAACAGCGCCAGTATAACTTCACACCCAATCTGACGCTGTTCGTTTTCAAATAATATTGCATTACTTTGACGATGTTTTCTGATTGGTACTATTCGCGTCATAAAATGATTTCTTCAAAACGTCACATATATTTGTCTCTTTCTTTTTTTAAAACGTGCATTGTAGCACTCAGCAACTGGCCACCTGCATGTTCTTGCGCACACTGAATAAGACAGCGCTATATGCAATCATCAGATTCAAATGTTAACAGTTATACAGTATAGCACGGAATGGAAATCAGCAGTTCTTAGCATTCCACCACGCAAGCTGTCATATCAACCGCCTACTGTAACTTGCTTTCTTTTTGCTTCGGTTATAGTCTTGAATAAAAGTGCACTTGTTTTGTTATACTTTTACATCAACATATGTTCCTGTGTTTGAGCTACATGGGCATACTCAAAAAATACACGTGTAATACCACGAAAAGTGCACGCAGACACTTCAGTTCGCAAGCATTGGTACGACAATGCAGTCACAAGTACACTGCAGAGCTTTAGCACGTCTTTATGTGAAAACAGCATCAGATGGGGAGTGTCTGATGATTGCATATAGCACTGAAGTTACTGCTCTTTACTATGCTTTCCTCTGCATGTCCTGGAGTACAAAAGAAACAGCATACAGCAACACGTGGGGACTGGCAATATTGGGGGAAAAAACACGTGGTGGTATGTATCGTGATACACTGCAGAAATATAGTGCGTCTTTATGTGAAAACAGCAGTGTCAGGTGGGGGGCGGTAGGGAAGGATCCTGAACGCGACTGAGACAATGAAAAGTGAATTTAAAAAAAAAATAAAGCTAACCTTTACAAATATCATAAATTACACCGGCTGTTACAGACTGAAATCAAATGTATCTTTTTATTCTAAAATAGTGAAAATAAGAACACTTCTCAAAAGGGAGTTGTGCAGAATCAAACTCATGACCTTCTGATTCCCAGTCAGCGACTGATACTGTTGCGCCACAGAAGCAGTGATAGCTAATGTGTGTCAATGTCACACACTAAGGTGGCTTTTTTTGGCGGTGGCTTTTTTTTTGTACCTTTTGTGAAAGTGTTTCTTTGATATTTGGACTTCAGGCTTCATACATTATATAGTTTATGCCTACATTTTGTCATTTGCTACTAGAATATATAAAACGTTTCTGTTTTAACAATGTGTTTACACAGATTACTGTAAAAATGCAACACATATGAAATGCATGTGTTCCAAATAACAATCTATTGTTTCTACTCTAAAACTCCACTTCACTCCCAGATAATCAATCAAGGCATGAGCTGGGAAAAGCTCGTTTACGTTCTAAATCGTTGGGGGGATGGAATAGCCGGCTGCTGGCAGCTTGTCTTTATCAGTACATTTAGGTGACAAAAGACGCTGGCAGAGAGGTGAGAACGGTTTTAAGAAGCGATTTAAGGTGGGCCGGATCTATGAGTTGTTTCGTAGGCTCTGGTAATTCTAGTGTTAAAGCAGAACTTCAGAATTGTTTGACAATCAGTATAGCTGAAAGACAGATGATAAGAGGGATGGAAGCTTTAGATCTCCGATAATCAGTACTGATTACTGGTTGTTATACAGCACAAATCTGGAAGACCTTATCAATAGAAATATACCAGACTAACACTGTGAATCATTTTAAAAAGCTCCTAAACACTGCTTTTTAAATTTGTCTTTTTCATAGCTACATTTTAGTTCTGCTCCTAATAGACTATACATGCATAGAATTATCAAATTCTGCATGGATTTAAAATGATTATTAAACTCCAAAAATCCATTTGTTTTTCTGTATGGTTTGATGTATGTCATTATATAACTCCACTTTTAATTGTGGCTGTGGTCATTTTGATTAAATTATTAAAAACAAAATAAAGTATGTCAGAAGTGAAATTGTCAAAAAAACAAACAAACAAAAAAGACACCATGGTCAATTTATCGTCCTCATTTATAAGCATAATTATTACTTATTTCAAAATGCTTGATAATGGATTCTGGATAGAAGCTCCTGGGACTTGTGGTACTGTGATATTCTTTTACTTTCTCTGGCTTTGCTGCAGTTCTGTACATGTTATAAATGTTTCTCAGTGAATGTGATTCAGATCAGCAAATGCTAAGCACTTAGTTTCTATGATTGCTCTGCTGAAATTATTGAGAAGGTCCTAGTTAAAGTTACTTGCAGCTGCTTGTGGCAGGTAAAATAATCTTTGTAAAATTTTCTTCTAATTATATCATACTTCTCAGAAATTCTACAAAAATTAAAAGAGTAAGAATAAATGCAGTATTTGTGTACTGGTCAATATCATTTAACTTCTAAAAAATCTAACAAATTAGTGTGGTTATTTCACTTTAATGCATTATAAACTAAATGCTGAAACAACAAAGAAGAATTGGGAATCCAGCCAAGTTGGCAATGAACACTGAGAAGGGAAAGAGCGTAATCTCAGCAGCAACCATGACCTGATCTCTAAATGATTGTTCTTTCAGTGAAACTAGCCTGACCCTTCTCCTTTCTGGGTCATCAACCCAATCTTATGAGAGTGGAGGGCTATTTTATGATAATCATTGAAGGAAGCAGACAGACATAGTGAACTGCTTTTTCCTATCTGCCCTTTATTTTTATCCACATAAAGGGAGATCAATGGAATGCTTATTGCACAGTTGCATTCGTATCCCATTTTGGCTCTGAACACTGGACTGCATTATTGAAATCAGATCCTTTTTATCCGGTTGCAATATGGTTGAAGGTAAAGAGTCAATGCCTTCCACTTAACTGGCATGTGGTCAATGATCTAGGTGACCTCTTCTCTCAACAGACTGTATTCAAAATGGGACACTTTCCATTTAACATCCAGGACTTTTCTTTCTACAAAATCATAATTTTTATGTTTATGTTATTGTCAAGTAGGAGCAAGGGCCGAATCCAAAGAAATGTTGGGAGTTCCACCTGGGTTACCCCATTTAATTCTGGTGCAGACAGGGCACAAAACAGATGCATGATGGTGCAGAATATCAGAAAACAAGCAAAATAACAGACTTCCAGGCTCTATATGAGTAGCTTGGATGAGCAGGTGTGACTTGGTAGAGCTCTGTCTTGCAGTTGACAGAAAAACAAAATGAGACACCTAATTCTTCTAATGCCCAGACTTTATAAGGCTTGGACTGAAAGGGCCAGGGTCAGTTATCCTTACTGGGTGTCTTCTTAGTGCTGTAGAGGAAGAAGGAAATGATACTGATAGGAATAGTGTCCCCTCTTGTCCCGGAGTGGGATTATATACCTTTAATGAGCTCAGAAAGTGATTCATGCATGTCAGTGTGCTTCAATGCCCTACATCAGAAGTTTCCCTCTACTATCTTAGAAGCATCTGCCTGGGGCAAAAAAGGGAAAAGACGGCTGTATGTTTGGGTACAGAAACAGGGTCTTCTTAAGGCCTTGAATTGCATTCTCAACAACATAATTCTTTTGGGTAGTATTAGGTGCTCGCTTTTCTGTTATGATGCAAAAGTACAATATATTTTATGTGCAGTACAAAATTAAAAACTACAACCATCTTAATCAAAATGTTATTTAAATAAAACAACAATCAATACAATAGTCTTACTAGTCAGTTGCCTAAGGCAATATCAATCAAAAATGAGAAACAAAACCAAAATAAAACAAACCTTTAATGACTTGGCTTTTTAAATAATTAAGCCACCTTCATCAAGTAGGTACAGTGCTCTCCATAATGTCTGGGACAAAGACACATTATTCCTTGATTTAAGCCTCTGCTCCACGGTTTAAAATTACAAATCAAACAATTCAGACATGATTAAAGTGCACATTGCAGACTTTAATCTTAGAGTATTTGTATACATTTTGGTCACAACGTGTAGAAATGACAATACTTTCTATGCATGGTCCCCCCATTTCAGGGCACCATATTGTTTGGGACATAGCAATGGTAGTATATTAAATCATGTATATTTAGTACTTTGTTGCATATCCCTTGCATGCAATGACTGTCTGAAGTTTGTGATTCAAGGACATCAACAGGTGCTGAGTATCTTCTCTGGTGATAATCTGCCAAGATTCTAATGCAGCTATATTCAGCTCCTGCTTGTATTGGGACCTTATCCCCTTAAGTTTTCTCTTCATTATATTGAAGGCATGCTCAATTATATTAAAATTGGGTGACTGGCTTGGTCATTGAAGAATTTTTCATTTTTGAAAAACTCCTGGGTTGACCTAGCAGTAAGTGTGGGATTATTATCTTGTTGTAGGATGAAGAACTGTCCAGTGGGTTTAGATGCATGTATTTACTGGAACTTGAGCAAATAAGATGTTTCCATACACTTCCAAATTCATTGTACAACTGCCATCAGCAGTTCCATCACCAATGAAGATAAGTGTGCCAGTCTTAAATGCCCAAACCGTAACTTCCTAACCACCATGTTTAACAAATGAGCTGGTATGCATTGCATCTTCAGCAGTTCTGTTTCATCTCCACACTTTGTCCTTGCCATCACTCTAATACATGTTTGTCTTTGTATCTTCTGTCCACAAGACCTTTTACCAGAATTCTGCAGGCTCTTTTAAGTACTTTTCCACAAACTGTAATCTGCCCATTCTGTTTTTGTGGCTAGCTAGTGTTTTTCATCTTGCAGTATAGCCTCTGTATTTCTGCTCATGAAGTCTTCTGTGAATAGTAGTCACTGACACATACATATCTGCCTCCTGAAGACTGTTTCTGATCTGTCGGACAGGCGTTTGGGGCTTTTTCTTTCTTCTGTCATAAGAAGCAGAGGTCTTCCTTGGCCTACCAGTCTCTTTGTGATTACTGAACTCACCAGGGTGTTCTTTCTTCTTAATAATATTCCAGACAGTTGATTTAGGTAATCCTAAGATTTTAATGATGTCTTAATGGTTTTATTCTTGTTTTTCAGCTTCGTTGACTTTTATTGGTACATCTCTTGTTCTCATGTTGAATAATGGCTACTATAGACTCCAAAAAGAAGAAGCAAGCCAAGGCCTCTTACGCCTGCACTAATGAAGCAATACAATCCACCTAGGTAATCACAAACACCTGTGACACCAATTGTCCCAAATACTATAGTGCCCTAAAATGTCAGGGTTGGTGCATGTAAAAAAAGTGTTGCCATTCTCATATACTGTGACAGAAATGTACGCAATTACCCTTATATGAAAGTCTGCAGGGTGCACTTTAATCATGTACACATTGTTTGATTTTTAATATTAAAGCAGAGGAGTAAATCAAGAAAGGATGTGTCTTCGTCCCAAACATTATGGAGGGCACTGTTGTTGTGTCCATGCTACAGTAACCAAATATTTGGATGATATCCAGTGCTGGATATGAGAGAACTATTTTCATGTAAACAGTGGCAAAGCAGAAGGCTTTTTTGTGAATACTCTATACTAGATAAAAAAAATCTGGTTGCACTCGTTAATGTTACTGTAAATGGCCAGATGATTCCACTATCTTACTTAGGCACAAACCGAGGTGTCAAGTTTGACCCCACTCTTACTTTTCACAGCCATGTTGCTTCTGTGTCTAAGACATCTTTCTATCACCTCAGATATATATCCAAATTTAGATTATGCCTTAGTTTTAATTTCCTGTTTCGGACATAAAAGTCTATCTATCTATCTATCTATCTATCTATCTATCTATCTATCTATCTATCTATCTATCTATCTATCTATCTATCTATCTATCTATCTATCTATCTATCTATCTATCTATCTATCTATCTATCTATCTATCTATCTATCTATCTATCTATCTATCTATCTATCTATCTAAGATGCTAACTAATTGACCCATGCTTTTATATCATCCTGTTTGGACTACTGCACAACTCTGTTTGTTGGTCTCCCCAAGAGACCATCTAGAACAGGGGTCTGCAACCTTCACTATGAAAAGAGCCATTTTGCTCCCTCTTCCTCCAAAGAAAAATAGTCTGGAGCCGCAAAACATAACACAGCTTATAAACTTTTAAAAGTTTAATCTTTTTTTAGATTTTACATGTTACAACCACGGAATACAACAAACAGAAGTGCAGTGTGCATGTGTAGGCCTACTTTGAAATAAATGTAACTGAACTCTGCAGGCCTATTTGAGTCCTTCCTATACCTGTATAAAATTAAAATAAAAACTAGCCCACTTTAATATAAATAAAACATTTAGCTGTAGCTTAGCAGCTTTAAAAAAGTAAACATAAAATTCCATTTCAGTGTGCTCTCATCCTCTTCAGGTTTCCCTCTCAGCCAGCAATCAACTGAAGCACCTGAACATACATAAAAACCTACATCAGCTCCGGGTCTGAAATAAATGTGTTTTTTTTTTTTTTTTTTAAATATTAGCCTATTAAATGCTATTGTTCTCACCTGTTTAATGTGACTTCTGTTTCTGAAGTTCGCTGCAGATCATCTCTAGCACTTTGAGCTACTTTTTGTATGAAAATGTGCTATATAAATAAATGTTGTTGTTGTTCTATGTCGGGGCTATACGATGTGACTTTGACCTTCACACAGGACTGCAGGCTCATGTGTGAGGTGGGAGAGATATTTGGACTTTATGAAGTTCATTCTTGAGAAAACTTGCTCACATAAGTATGTTGAGCCAAAGATGGACAGGACTCCAAATGCATATTTTTTCATGTTCATATATGTTTCGGGAATGGCACTCCATGTATTGAAAACAAGTTTGTCGGGTTTGGGGAGGTTTTCAATATCAGTCCATTTGTGCTCTTTAGCGAGAGTAGCCTTCTGACGGGCGACTTCTTCAAGATCCGCTGTCAGGCATTTGAACTTGGACACCCATAAATCTTTATCTGCTATGCGGCCAGTTCAATTTCTAGATCGGGCTTACTCCTGTGAATGCGGATGTGTTCAGCAGGGATGGGTCGATGTCCAGGGAAGGAGAGAGTGTTTTTTTTCTTTCTGAACTCACTGAATCTTTCTCTAAATGCAGCTTGCATTGCAATAATTGTACGGTGGAAATAATCACAATTTATGTGAATGTTCACTGCTTTGAACTCTCTCAGGGAGGGGAAGTGAGAGAGTGTACCTTTCTGTACATCTCTGGCAAACACTGTCATCATGCGCTCAAACACCAAAACATTTAAAGTCAGAGAATAGATGCTCTGATATTTTTATGAACGATTCTTTCATGTATTCTCCGTCTGTGAACGGCTTACCCCTCCTTACGATCTCTTGAGCTGCCACAAAACTAGCAGCTGTAGTTGATTGTGGAGAAGTGATCCACTTTTTGAAAGTATGTTTGCTCTGTTCAGCTTTCCGTTGCAGTTCCGAAATTGCTCTCTTTCGCTCATCTTCACTTGGGTATTTTTCAGTGAATGCTGAGTGCTTGTTTCGAAAATGTCTTTCAACGTTACATTTTTTGTTGTTCGATAATTTATCGCCACATATTAAGCACACCGGTAAGCCAGCGTCGTTGGCGGTGAAGGCAAATGCTTCTGTCCACGCAGAATTAAACTCTCTGTTCTCTTCTGGGATTTTTCATTTTGGGATTTATTCATGGTTAGTGCAGGGGTCGCACACTCCAGAAGCCACCTGCAGGTAAAGGCGAGGGCTATAGACGTAGATGTGACGCATATTTTAGTTGACAAATTATAAATAAAAATAAAAATTAGATGTTAAAGTGTATAACAGTAGTAGTAGTAAATAAACATTATATATATTACATATATTATATACAAATTAAATTAAGAAATTGCCGTTATTCATTTTCATGTTTTTTTTTTTTTTTTGTCAAGGCCAAAAGGAGCCATTACAAGGAGGCTGAAGAGCCGCATGCGGCTCCAGAGCCGCGGGTTGCCGACCCCTGATCTAGAAGTTACAGTATATCCATAATAGTGCTGCATCTGCACTTACTATTGCATAGAAATATTCCGATGTAACCCCTGTGTTTTTCTCTACATTGGTTGCCTGTTAAGGAGTAGATCCAATATAGAATTCTGCTTCTTGTATACAAACGTCTTGTTGCCATTGCACTCTTATCTTTGGGACCTACTGTACCTACCTAATCTACCCACTTTGCTGTCTCTCTCAGTCCTGTGTCCTCCAGTTCCCTATGTTATCCTGTTGATAAAGCTGTTTGCATGAGTGACTGACACTTCTGTTCCAATGGTTCCCATATTGGGACCAAAATGCCACAGTCTGTACAGGCATCACTATCATTGACTGTTTTTAAATGGAAATTGAAAACATCTCTCTTTCAATGTGCTTTGAGTAATATATTACGGTTATTTATTTATTTAGTCTGTCTTTTATACAGAATTTACAATTCTTATTTTAGTGTATTTAATTATTTTTTATTCTAATGTAAAGCACTTAGAGATTACATTGTTTATACTCTGTGCTATTTAAATAAAATGTATTGTTATTATTATTATGTTGGGGTGCCTGACTGACATGCCTTAACTTATAGAACTGACATTGGCAATCCCATTAATGCTAAAGCTTTCAGACTCTACTAGGTAACCCTTCTTTTCAATACAATTAATTTAAAAAAAGGTTTACAAAATTGGTTCTACATGTTATGAAATCCATGACCACAAAATTAAAACAAAAAAACTTCAAATTCAAAATTAGTTCTAAAAACGTCATGAACGTCTAGAAACACAAAGAATGCCTGAAACTCAAAAGCAGGCTTGTGCCCTGCACACTCAAAAAAAAAAAGACCAAGCCTATACATCTCAAATAGAGAAAGGGAAACTGTAAAACCTCTGATATAACAAACCATTTCAATTTAATATAGTGCGACAGATAGAGGCACTGTCGACCCCTTAAACCCTCAGACCAGACGTCAGACACCAGATAAAAGTCTAAATATTTAATTTATTATTATAAATAAGTGCACAAAGCACCCTCCACTCCACTATCCTCATACAATATACAATAAACAATAACCAAGCCTCCACTCCCAGACGCTTAGCCACCCTGCCTCCCAACTCAGCTCGTCGTCTGAGATTACACATGGTCCTTTTATATTCCCTGACCTGGAAGTGTGTTCAATCCCTCAGTCCATGTGATTCCTTATCACTTCTGGGTCAGATAAAAATCCTCTTCTTCATCCCGGAAGTATGTCGTTCCTTTTGTGCATGTGACCAGGACGCACTTCCGGGTTATAGGGCACGTAGTATTCCCTGAGCCTCCCTACAGCGTCCCTTGGTGGTCCCCATGGTATACAGCAGGGCTGGTTATAAAAACTACAAGGTCCATGAGGCCCTGTTGGAATTCGGGAAACTTCCATGCTGCCGGGAGAGCTCCATCTGGCGGCCTAGGGGTATTGGCCGGGATGACTGGCCGGCCATATACCACAATAGTTTCTTAACAAAAGTGAGTAAATGTGAAAATACAAAATATTGCCTTCCAAGTATCCCAAATGAATTAAACCAACAGCAGAAAGACAAAAACTAAAGAATCAATATAAAAAAGTTTAAAAAAAGGAAAGAAAAACTTACAAAGAGAATCCAAAATGAGACAAAAAAAAAAAAACATGAGCAGCAGCTAATGCCCATAGCTGTAGCATCAAAGACCCCCACCCCCTTAGGCTGAACAAACAAGGGATAATGGTAATAAAAACAGAATAAACATAGGAAAACTGGATAGTTATCCTTGCCTTCAATGTGTAATCAGTCCCAAATTACTAATAAAACTTCTATTAAAAATAAATAATATTGGAGAATGATAATAATAATGCCAGAATTTCCAAGTAGGAAAAATTTAATTGCTTTTTTTTTATTAAACATGAAATTAAAATATTAAACAACCATGAAACAAGACAGAAATGCTCATTTTTGTCTTCAGTTAAACAATATTTCTGTATTTTCTCAGCCATTAAGAAGATGTACACTCACACGAATACATGTGAAATCTTATATCTGGCATTAATGCTACATCCCCTGCAATGACTGTGACGAACAACCAAAAAGTGATGTTAGCAATGTGCAACACTCATAAACTGAATTGTAATCAATCAGTTTCTTGATCAGTGATTAATATGAGATAGATCTAAATTATTGACAGAAGCTAACATCATGCACGACTGATGCTTGGATACCTGTAAGGTATCTAATAACTCTTCTTTAGACAGAGCTGTTATTTACTGTCTAGAAGGCACTTCTTGTCATAACTGGCAAATATGGATATCTTCACCCAGTAACAGAGACTTCAGACCCGCCTAAACCAGCATCACATTACACAACTTCTAATAAGAGGGAATGTTAGACTTAATGGCTGAGGTTGCAGATCTCATCAATTGAAGATATCAAAACACATGACTAGGAATCACAGGGTTATGACCCTGTGATGACTTTCTGGAACAATTTCACATTTCCTAAGCATCACAAGCTCACCCGTACTTTTCTGAGAGCCAGTAGCATGTTACCCGTGATAATGCTGTATTTCCAGGTGCATCATGTTCAGTTGTAATCTCAGTCCATTTTTTATTTTCCATTCTGTCATGGTACATAAAATGTGAAACATCAGATAGATACACCTCTCCTCTGTTAGCGAGGTCCAAAAGTCATGCTTCCCTGCTTGCATGTAATATACCCCTATGACTTTAAATTGCTGGAAAAATTGTGTAGTGTGACAGAGCCCAGACAGAGTCTGACTACTTTGCTGGAACAGCTGTCTTACATCACTTGTTTCAAAATAGGGACTACTCTGACTGGATTCTTGCATACTGGAAAACAGTATGATTCCAAGCAGTGACAGAAGTAGCATCTCACTGCTATTCCCATATTAATCTCAAAGCTCTATTTTTTTTACTTTTAACATCTCTTTCACCACAGCTGCAGCTGGTCAGTCCCAAATATAAGATGAACTAATTCAAATTTGCTTCCCTATCCAGAGCATTCCCTTCTACAAAGTGGGAACGTTTATTTGCAAAATGAGAAATTCTTATATGTCTCTGGGATTTTGAATACATGCATACCTATCCAAAAAAGGCAAGGTTTGTACAATTCAGTTTTGAATGGGCTCAACCTACATTCATACTTGGTTATCAAGTGCTGTGACTACAAAGCTCTTTGCATCCATGAATGGGCCAATTAGCTGGATAAACAAAATTTTAACCTGATATTCTTTCTGATGAAACAAAACATGTTGCAAATCTTCTTACAGAATCTCTATGTACCCAAAACCTAACTTATAACAATAAGGCCAATGTCTTGGTAAGACTAATAGAATGATTTGGAAATGCTTTACTTCTTCCCTTACTACTGCCAAATTTAGCTTTACTAAATAAAGGCCATCCAAAGCAATGGAGCAATTTTTTTCATGCAGTATAAGATTAGCTTTGTGTCAGACAAAGCCATTATCATTCCCACAGAGCTACAGAACCACATACTTTCTGTGCTTCTAGAAAGCCATCTCATTGTCACAAAGTTATGCAGCCATGCCAAGATGATACCAGCTTCCTAGACTTGTCAGGGATTTCAAAGTGCTTTTTGGTGAAAAACAGAAATTGTCAGCCACCAAAAACTGTACCTGTTTTGATAGCTACGCAATATATAGTACATCACCTAATCTCTTTTATTATCATTTATAAAATCCACTTTAAATATTTATTTATTTTTATATTTATTTATTTTTAAATATTGGGGACTATCATATATAAGGTTATAATGAACCTTCTTTTGCAACAAATATTTCTATTAGGCATTGCCATGTATAGTCCTATAATCTTTCACCAGAATTTAAATTCTTTCTCTTCGAGGGGGCATAAGGCAAATCTATACCATCCATGGGCAAGTGGGAATATGAAACATTTCAATAAATTTCTTAAACTGTTATCCAGGCTGCCATGGCAAGAGGTTTTAATTTTTAAATAGCACTGACTGAGAGGTTTCTTCATGACGATACAGGCAGGCATACCAATATAAGCTGCTCTCTTTTCATGTACTGATCGAGTGCTATAGCCGCTGCTGGGCACTCAAAGACCCTACAGCATGACAAAGAGTGTCATATAGATCTTTCCATGAATGACTAGTCTTTTATGGTGATAAATAATTCATTTCTATTCGCAGAAGAATTATAAGCTAAATTGCTTGTCAAATTTCTAGACAGAAGGCTTTGGGTGAGAAAACAAAGTGGTAGTTAATATTTTTAAAAGTGTAAAGTCAGTGGAAGATTGAAAGGTGATCCCTAAAACTGTATTTATTATATTGAAATTGAGAAAAAAACACTTGCAATTATTTAACCAGACCCTTGAAACAAAATGCAAACTGTTAACACATACAGCACTTGTGATTTAATAAAACAGCTACATTGATAACCCATTCAAATTCACATCCAACAGCAATGGCATTTATTTCCCAACCACAGTAGCAAATGGTTATGCATTTTGTTGGTGTCATCAATACACAATACATAGAATTAAAAATAAAACAAAGTTAATAAAATAAATCTCTAAATAAAATATCATCAAATGTTAAAAACAGAATTAAGATTATTTTAAAACTCACCCAATATCTTCCCATGTAATCCATTTGTTTGTGAGTGACATGAGTTCAGTTTAACTCTATCAAATAAAACAATAGGAAAGTGTATGTTTATGTTTAAGTGCCTAAAGTGAGTCTAAATGAATCAAAACCTAGTCCTCAATGGTCCTGTGAGGTCTAGAATCAAGAATCTGCCTTGTGAAGCAGATTTCATGGCCAGCACTAGACAAATGATGCTGAAGATGAAGAAAATCATTAAACTTCACAAAGGGAGTGGGAAACCATGACAAAAATTCTGAACAATGAAAAAAAAACAAGAGATCATGTGAATGAGTGGCTTCTTTTATCCTGGACCCAGGAGTACCTCTGGTTCAAGGGCACAGCCCATCAGAAGCAATTCAGAGGTCAAGCAGAAGCCTCACAAAGTAGGGATTATTAATCCTTGCATCTCCCCTTGGTGGCCCCATGGAACCCAACAGGGCTGCCCAATGGTACTACAGGCCTCAGCATGCCCTGCAGGTGTCCATGTAGGGATCCTAGCCCAGGGATGCTGCCTTCTAGCATATTGGGGGAGCATGTAGTCCAGAGAGGTTCTCTTTCCTTGTCCTTGCATCGCATTGGCATCCCATCCAGGTAAAGAACCTGAACTTGTCCCAGCAGGGATGCCAGCATAAGCCTTTCTGTATTGATATCTCGTGCTTGTCTGTTGGCCAAGGCTGGATGATCCTTGCCTTCCTTTTCATGCTTCTGAAGGACTAGCCTCCCATCCGGGTAAGAAACCTTGTCCCATCCTAGCCGGGATGCCTGCCCACATATACATATGTACAGTATGTCTGGTATGTAAATCTACACCTTTGGACTAATAGGTGCTTAAATTTGCGCACCTCCCTCATTTGGTAGACTGCACACAGTCTCAAAGGTAGACTTTAGAATATGTCCTGACCCAAACTTTTGACACTATAGGTGTACCTTTGCTTTTTTTTCCCCCTTTTAACTACAGTTTTAGCGACAGTGCCTCTAGTGGCTCGGAGCAAGTGAAACACCAGAAGAGACTGAAGTCAGACTATTGGACACATGAACCAGAGCTTAAAATGAATTACCCATGCAATCCCAGGGTGCTGCATCTAACAAAATAAAATCCAGGGGGATAAACCATAAGCAAAGTCAATTATTTCCAGGAGTTGTTTCCAAAATTATGTGAATATCACAAGAACCAAGACATTACCCAAGATATCTAACACTGTGTGCTTAAGACTAACACTGTTCAAGGTCCAAATCTGTAATTTCAGACAGAGAGCTGACATGATGCATTGTGTGTTTTTTGTGATCAGATGCAGTCTGATCAGCTGCTGTCTTACTGCTGCTGTTGCAGAGCTGTGTGTTCTGCTTGTCGTGCTGCGCATCAATCATTTAAAAGCCTGTACAGCAGCTTTCCTTTTGTCTCACTGCCTTCTCTCGCGGGACGTCAAATTGTCTTCCGAGAAGATCACGTATTGTCTCCTTCCAAGCCTTCCAAGATTTTTTTTTTATAATAGAGAGATAATCCTATCCTATAATATTATTATGAGTTTGCTTTTCACATAAATACAGTATTTATTGAATTTATTAATATAGATATAACATTTTTTGTGTTTTTTCCTATTATCAATCATTCTTTATACTATAGCCTACTTAGCGTTTTTGATTTTTGCCTATTTGATTTACTAATTAAAATTGCCCATTGTCTCAAAAAATAATAATGTATCTTTAAAAGATAACAGTGAAAAATAAGAGAGGTCTCACTTGGTTATTTACCTACACATTGAATACAATAACTGCACATTTTAATGTAGTATCATATAAATGAGAATACTTATAAGACCTTACATTTCTTTAATGACCACTGACCTTCAACACCTGTAGAAGGAAATGCAGCTATTGAACAGTTAAAATTTAAAAGAACAGAATGGAAAAAACAGATTATACCTCTGGAGGCTATTAATGAGAATATACAGCGTACACAGTAGCAGCATATAGCATTCCGCACATGCCAGACAGAGAGACCCAAACAGTGACATTCATTGTTTTACTATCTCCAATGATGCATAACTCAGTTTCCTATTTCAGTAAACATTACATAAATTGGAGATTTACTTTATTTAAATTGTTACAATATTTAATCTTGTCTAATGCTTATAAAGAATTCTCATCTTATTTGAAGTAAAACTAACATGAACATAATATATAAACTGGATTAGCAAATCTTTTCCATCATTTACATAGAAGGGAGCTTTTTAAGAAATTTGAAAAAACATATTTTTGCCAGGTTTTAGGGTAAAATACTATTTTAGTCTAGTTAATCTCAGTTTTATATAAAAAAAAATTGTTTCTATGCAGTTGGTTTAGACTTGCAGTGGAATGTTTACTCCATATGCAACAGTTTCACTGTCAGGCTTCCTGTGTAGGAAAGAATGACAACAAATTGATATGTAAACTTATTTATCCACCTCTACTGTTGCAGAAAATTATTATGGTTGAGGAACAGAAATCAATTCATTAAAATTCAAGCATCATTACTGCAAATGCTTTTATTCAACAATCTGTCACTTTTGGGATCTACAGAATATTTTCATACAACATTATATTAATTAATCATGTACAGACAGACAATGATAACATGGGAAAAATGAATGTGTCTAGAAAGGATTTACAGTATTTTGTGCATTCAATGGAGTAATAAATGAGAATTTCTCCATCATTTTAAATCATACTAGTACATACAGTACTAGAAGAATTGTTTTGTTTTTATTTCAGTGATTTTTCATTTACACATTACTAAATTGTTTATGGAGAAAAATGAAGTGTTTTTAATCAATCCATTCAGCTAGGTACCAAAATAGGTATTTCTCAAACGTCTACTGTAATGTAACAGAAACTTTAAACAGGTTTAGTTGATATATATTTTATTAAATTAAGTGTATTACCT
This sequence comes from Erpetoichthys calabaricus, assembly GCF_900747795.2. Taxonomy (NCBI): domain Eukaryota; kingdom Metazoa; phylum Chordata; class Cladistia; order Polypteriformes; family Polypteridae; genus Erpetoichthys; species Erpetoichthys calabaricus. Next base: position 132,568,843 of record NC_041397.2, on the reverse strand, counting down.
ACTTCATTTTATTTTTTTTCTCATTGTATTTTGCAATTTGAAAATGTATTCCCAAACATAATATTAGTAGGTAGTGCTCCTGTCTAACAGCTTGAGAAGTCTGGGTTTGAAGCTTGAACTGGTTGCTATCTGTGTGGAGTTGGAATATTCTGTTCATGTCTGAGTGAGTTGTTTTTTTATTTCAACAATTTCTTATTGGTATCCTTAAAATTTTGCCTTTTTCTTCTAAAGCTCTCTTATTTTCCTGCAGAAATATTTCACTTTATGTCTCTATAAAAAGGAGAAAGGATCATGAGCATCTGAGGTAGTGGGTTGATGCTTCTGCACTGCATTGTTCTGCTTATGGTTTAAATCATATTTGATAAATGGTCAATAAATGTTCATATTGTTTGATTACTACAGAGTCATAACTTAAACTCGGAAGGATAATCAATTAATCTCATCTAACCTCAGTTTCAGTCTGCTTTTCATGATGATGTTTTTTTTGCAAATAGACAGAATTAGTCAAATTTTAAGAACAGAATTCATTTCCTCCCATGGAATTTCTCATTGCCTCCAAGCCAACCTAGTCATACTCTAATGACGTCTTCCACATTTCACAGTTGTAAACTGAATTCCCTAGGTGACTTATTTAGAAGTACAATACTGGTGAAACAAAATAAATGCTGTTGAGTACTGAAAGGTCATGAAAGAAACAATCCTTTAGGAATTCACAGCATTTAACTGTGGCTGGCTGAGATCTGCACCATGTGGTATAATGTTCATTTTCTCAGACTCAGACACATGAGCATGAGTGTTAAACACTTTTCAGAAGGAAGGAATCCATATAGCAATGGCAAGTATCCAGACTACTCCTATTTCTCAATTATAGTGCTGCTACTGAAATGAAGAGGAAAGAATTTAACCTGGTCATTCGAAGGGCCAAAGCAAGTGGGCTTACAAACTTTCTTTCTATATCCTTCATGACTGAAGCAAATAGACATTTTCAAAACAACCCAATCAGCTTTGTAGGCGGTAGATGAACATGCTACATGTGGTGTTTTTCCATCATAAACTGGTTAGAGCTGGGGACATATAACTGCATTATTTATTTAGATTATTTACTGTATGTGAATAAGATATAAATATAAGATGACCTTACAGTGTTTCATGTCACTGAGGCAATGGATAACATTAGCGTAAGGGTGGTGGAATGGTGGGATGACATTGTGTTTTATTGCTGTTTTTTTGTTGTGAGATGTTTGTTGATACATGTATTAATGCACCCATTCATAAATTATCATAGCTGACCAAAGTTCATACTATTATGTCAATGTAATTGAGTTGGTCTTGTTACTCTTACGTGAGAGAGAGAGAATGGAAGAGTACTTGATATAAAGAAGTTTCAAGTTTGTGATATGTGAAAGGTTACTGTGGGGATCTTGGAGGTGTGTCACAGTCCTTTGCTATGTTGTAGGGGTGAAAGGATCACTGTCCTATTTATTATAACACTAATACAGAGATTGCCTCTGAGAGCTAAGGATGCAACATGATGAAAACAGGAATTACTTTAAAGTTACTGCTGAATCCTATGTTCCTTCTAACAAATGCTGTATTTTGGATTTGTTTTGAAACAAACTGTAAATCAGCTAGGGTGGCGCAGTGGTAGTGCTGCTGCCTTGCAGTAAGGAGACTCGGGTTCGCTTCCCAGGTCCTCCCTGCGTGGAGTTTGCATGTTCTCCCCATGTCTGCGTGGGTTTCCTCCGGGTGCTCCGGTTTCCTCCCAAAGACATGCAGGTTAGGTCGATTGGCGATTCTAAATTGGCCCCAGTGTGTGCTTGGTGTGTGTGTGTGTGTGTCCTGCGGTGGGTTGGCGCCCTGCCCGGGATTGGTTCCCTGCCTTGCGCCCTGTGTTGGCTGGGATTGGCTCCAGCAGACCCCCGTGACCCTGTGTTCGGATTCAGCGGGTTGGAAAATGGATGGATGGATGGATGTAAATCAGCTATATTGATTTGGGGATCGATTTAATTGATTTTTTGTGCTATTTATTACCAGATTTAAGATAACAGGATAACTTTCCTGCTTTGGGTTGGCACCCTGCCCTGGATTGGTTCCTGCCATGTGCCCTGTGTTGGCTGGGATTGGTCCAGCAGACCCCCGTGACCCTGTGTTTGGATTCAGCGGGTTGGAAATTTTAGTTTATTCTCCAGCTTCATTCCCTTTCAACATATATTCTTGCCCAGCCTTCTGAACAGGCATTTTAAATTTCATGACTGTAAAGTGTACATTCATATTGATGCTAATACAACCCTGTATCCATTTCTCAATCACTCACTGCTGCCTGAAGAGAACAATTTTACTCTGCCTACTGTAGCCCTCTGCATGTTTGGTGGATAGTTTCTATTTATTGATCCTTTTTGCTACAGAATATAACTTCTTTGCAACTCCTCAACAAATTGATTTCATTATTACATGTCACATTGAAGGCCCTCTTATCATCAATACTAATATATCAGCTGCCCCAGTCTCGGATCATACATTTGTTTTATAAAGTTTACTATACTGGGTGAGCAGCATCATTCTGGCAGGTATGCACAACAAAATTTGATAATAAGCAGGATCTTCAGCCAAGTTCTGGGACTTCATTTCAGTTAATGGTGGCAGTGTGGAAATGCCAGCTGTCATAGACCTTTATCTTGAGCAGATCGGCCTATACTGCAATGTCCTATTCTCAGGACTTCCCAAAAAAGACTATTAAAAATTGCAACTTATTCAAAATGCTGTTGCCAGAATGCTCACTAAAACTGAAAAAAGGAAACAGGTTACTCCAGCACTTTCATCTCTACATTGGCTTCCAGGTGGCTACAGGATTGGTTTTAAGGTACTGCTTTTAGTGTAAAAGTAATTTAATAGCTTAGTCCCAAAATATATGACAGAGGTGTTAGTTGAATATACACCAAATAGACCTCTTAGATTCTTTGGAACTGGACAGCTGAATGTACCAGAGCTAGAACTAAATAGAGTGAAATGGCTTTTAGCCACTATGCTACACATATATTTAATAATCTACCTTTAGATATAAGATATGCCCTATTATTTTATTCTACCTATAGTTAATCCAGGATAATGTGCTGCACTTTTTAAAATTCTTTACACTAAACTGTTACTTTATTACCTTTTTACTGTCTTAATTTTATTTGTTTCATTTTATTGTATTTTCTCACTTTGAATTGCCTATTTTTACAAATTGTGCAATATAAATTAACTTGCTATGTTTTTCTTTTAAAGGCTTAAATTGTCCAAGTGGCAAACTAGTAAGACTCATATACTGTATGAAACACTCATGCATGTAAACTAATGATTCCAAACTTGGTTTGTTTACTTGAGTTAGACTCCCAGCTTGATTACCCCATTGACCTGCATTTATACTGTGTCTTGTTGATCCACACCCTGGCATGTTTGTGTAATACTTTAATCATCAATGTGTGTCCTTATACGCTTTATATGCGCTGAGAGTCCTGGATCTGTGTATAATCAAAGCTAAAACACGAGTGTGTGTGTGTGTTGCTGGCTGCCCCTGCTCTTATTTATTTGTAAGCAGGGCGTGTCTTGCAAGAATCTCATGTTCTACGTCATCGCGAGACGGGCCTGGGTCAATCTCTTGGCACAAAGTCTCATGTTTAAGGTCCCCGCGAGATGCTCCGTGGCCAATCTCTCTAGTCTCGCAGGTCTTTTAAGTGTCTTCCGTGATCTTAACGTGAAGATCATGTATCGTAGCTGTATTGTTTCTCTACAGGATTTTTTTTTATAATAGAGAGATGTGATACAATTCATCATCCACTATTGACATTACTGTACTGTACAGTATACTGTACTTTTCATAAAAGTATGAAGCTCCACCTGTGCATCATTTTTGTACCACTATAGAAACAAAAGGATTACTTATTCCCAAACAAATTAATTACGCAACAACAATATAACATTTCATTACAGTTACAGTAAATTAATTTTGAGCTTGCAAGTGATACAGCTCGCTATGCTGTAAATGCAGCAGTGACAATGAGACCAAGTACATTTTTTGGCTAATTCTCCTAATTTTCAAAACTTTAAAATATTTGACAAGGCACACACTGGAAGGTCACAATGTCAGGGTGACCCAGGGACAGATGTGATTCTCAAACAAGATTACACGTCTGGGGATAAATCATTAAAATAATTGTAGTGAATAACAGTGGAATCCTGAGCTGCAAAGGAGACACCAACAGGGCTTCTTCTTAAAACACTCATCCCCAGTTTCTGCAGTCCGTGCACTTCAAACTGCTGGGGTTTCAGGGAGTGAGCAAAAGAAAGTGAACAAAAGATTTGATGCTGAGAGAAAATAAAAAGCTAAAATTGCTATTTTCAATTCAGCTGTTCAGTAGCACAAGGTAACAGAAGTTTAATGATTAATTTGTACATTGTAATGAGCACTGTGATAGAAGAGGCAGACTGAAAACACACACACCCAAGACCACTCCAGCTACTTGGCTCCAGCTGCGATACTTTTCTGTCATTTTGACTATTGCAGCAGTATATGGCATAACAACAGCAAGCAGAGTGTAGTAAGCATTGTGGTCTATATACTATGTATATATTATGTGTTACAGCAACACAGCAACGCAGTGGCTGTTCATTATCAGCTCCCTAAATGGCAGATCTTTTCACCTTCTTTTGAAAGGGTGTGACACATTGTTTACTTTGAATGAATATCTTGCAATTCATATTTTCTCAAACATAGCTGGTAATTCTTTTAACTTTACATCCACTCTAACACACACACTCACACAGCATCTGCAACAATGTATTATTCACTTTTACCACTAATCCATTTCTATTGCCAGTGTATAATTTGATTTTGCAGAAAGGTTTTTCCCTTGCAGCAGATTATGTTTATTTTTAATATGTGCAATATGCTCCCTGTACACATGACAAGCATTTACATGTTTAACAGAGTTTATTTAGGAGACTGTAGACAGTTTATTGTAAGCAGAAGCTTGGTCAATGGCAGATCAGGTTAACAAGAGCACTATCACTTTTTGCAGTTAAAAATCACTGCCCCTACTTGGAGCGCTGCCTACATAAAGCGTTGGATTGGTTTAAAACCATGAAAGTCATTGACCCATCTACTTGTCCCCACCCAGTTTTAAGCAAAAAACAATCATGTTTGTCTCCATACGTACAGTGTATATTATACATTGTCACACATGTGTGCATGGGAGGCAGCTAAAGGGCTTGAATGAGGGTAATTCTGAGCCAGACTGGGATGTGGTGGAGTGCACTCTTTTTCTCGCTTTTCTGCAGACCATTCACAGGAAATCCTGCCTGGTCCTGATGACGTCAAGCCTGCTTCGGATCCCTTTGACGTCACTCCCAGGTTCGAGCCTATGGAGGAAGACCCTTGTGGGTCCGGCCCCTCTGATGTCAGTTCCGGGTCTGAGCCTATGGAGGAAGACCCTTCCGGTCCCTACCCCCGATGTCATTTCCTTTATTGGCCCTTAAAAGCCGCCACTTTTCCCCTATCCCTTCAGGTCTGTTTTGGTCTCTAATTTGTGCACATTGCACAATTATCTTCATTTTTCAGTCAGGAACTAATATAAGGGTGGCTGCCCCAAGCCCTGCTATGGCTCTTTGTTGAGTTTGTGACAACATTCTGCTCAATAAGACTACACATCCCCTGACCATTACGTTTAAAATGCTCCTTTTGAAATATGATAGCTCAAATGGATAATCTCCTTTTAACTCAAAGAACATATTAAAGTATACACTTTCATCCCATGATGCAGGGGGCATTTTCTAATTCTGACCCAGGAGGAATGGGTGGAGTGCCCTCTCAGGGTTGGTAGCAAGATCCTGCCCCAAGTGGAGGAGTTCAAGTATCTCAGAGTCTTGTTCATGAGTGAGGGAAGAATGGAGTGTGAGATCAACAGGTGGATCGGTCCGGCATCCGCAGTTATGCGGGCTTTGCATCGGTCTGTCGTGGTGAAAAAGGAGCTGAGCCACAAGGCGAAGCTCTCAATTTACCAGGGTAGTGACCGAAAGAACGAGATCGCGAATACAAGTGGCTGAAATGAGTTTCCTCCGCAGGGTGTCTGGGCTTTCCGTTAAAGATAGGGTGAGAAGCTCAGTCATCTGGGAGGGGCTCAGAGTAGAGCTGCTGCTCCTCCGTATCAAGAGGAGTCAGATGAGGTGGCTCGGGTATCTGATCAGGATGCCTCCTGGACGCCTCCCTGGTGAGGTGTTCCGGGCACGTCTAACCAGGAGCAGGCCCCGGGGAAGACCCAGGACACGCTGGAGGGACTATGTCTCTCGGCTGGCCTGGGAACCCCTTGGGATTCTCCCAGAAGAGCTAGAAGAAGTGGCCGGGGAGAAGGAAGTCTGGGTATCTCTGCTCAAGCTGCTGCCCCCATGACCCGACCTCGGATAAGCGGAAGAGGATGGATGGATGGATGGATGAGGAATGGGTAATAGAATATAATTCTTATTGTGTTTTATGCAAAATGCAGACAGAACAGAAAGACAGGAGTGGTTATAATGAGGTGGAGTCTTATTGTGCAAAAGGAAATCAGGTCAAAATTAAAAAAAAAAAACATTTCTTAAAATACTGTTATATGCTGTATGTAGAAGAATACTATCACAATAAACAGCTTATTAAGTTTCTGCACTGTTTAGCAAGCAATATGATATAGTGGCTACGGCTGACCCAAATCAGAAGTATGCTATTTTATTGCTTGCTTATAAATTATTGTGTAGCAGTATGCTTCAATTGTGAAAAGAGTGTCAGCCAAATATATGCTAATAACAATAATGACTAAATACTAAAACAGTAGCATAATTATTTGAATATAATGAAAAATGTTAAATGCATTTGAAAAAAATGTCTAAGACATTATGTGTCAATCATAAAGACCACTTAGTATTTCAGGGTCAAAAAGAATATAAACTAAGAAATGCTTTTCCTTCTATATCTAAAAAAATATTAGAGAAGACCAGAACCTTCCTTTTTAGTCTTGACATTTATTTCATTATAGTGAATCATAAAAACACAGTCCCCTGTGGAGGCCGGACAGTGCTCTGATTAGAAGTCCTAGAACTTTTTGTGGGTGTTCCTGATCCCAGGAGGTTTTAGTGAGACAAACAGAATGGAAGATGAAACTCAGATGCTTTTGAAGGTAAGATGAAAGTACAAAAATGACAAAGAATGTGTGGAGAAAGTCCTACACTGCAGTAGGGTCTTCTGTGATTTTTATCTGATATGCTGCTTTTTGATTTCTCTTTTTCATTATTTATTTCACTATCATTATAACAGACCACTTTTGTTTAAATGTTTTGAGATTTTAAATATTTGGCTCTAGGCATATTCAGTATATATTCTGTAAATGAAATGACACAAAGAAAACAAGGGTTGGGGTCCCAAAGGATGCCCCATTTAATAAAGGCACACACATGTCAAAACAAATGCTGTGTTGCTTGTAGAAAGTGAAAAGCTCTGACATATTAAGAAGCTAGTTCATCACTGAATGCCAAGTTATATGTCATTTGCAACAGATAGGTCAGGACCTTGTTTTTAATTCAAATCAGCAGTCCTCCATGGTTTTCTCTTGCTCCATTCTAAAGGAATAGATGGGACAAATGTTAGCAGTGGTGTTATTCCCAATATCTTCTCTGTATTCTTATATGAAAAAGTTATATAAAAATTTACTATAATTCTAATATGTTTTGACCCTGTGTTCAGATTCAGCGGGTTGGAAAATGGATGGATGGATGGATGTTTTGTATAAATCATAAAAGTTCAGTATATGGCTGTCATGTTCATACACAATACTTACTAAATACATGTAGTATTAAACATACATATATTGTGAAAGTGATACATATATTGATATAAAATAATGGATTATTTGAGGAAAATACAAGTGGGACATATATGCGACACAACTTAATATTTAGCTTAATTTACCTTCGAGTCATTTTCTCAATAAGTAAAAATAAGTAAACATTTAAATTTTCTTAACAATTGAAGTGTATGAGCATTTTACTATAACTTTATAAACAACAGTTAATCCGTTTGAGATGTTACAATTTATTATTGTTCATTTACATAATATACGTTTATGCAGGTCATATAAAATTCCATTTCACATTGCAATCCATCTGTGTTAGATCTGGGTTTATGGGAAATCATCTTTGAAGTGTATATCTTCAGTAACTAGAAAAGCAGCAGTCTGCAGGAAAAGAAAGCTTCTTGGAATAGTCCTCATTATGGCCAGTGAGTGTTATCCATCCATCCATCCATTTTCTAACCCGCTGAATCCGAACACAGGGTCACGGGGGTCTGCTGGAGCCAATCCCAGCCAACACAGGGCACAAGGCAGGAACCAATCCCGGGCAGGGTGCCAACCCACCGCAGGACACACACAAACACACCCACACACCAAGTTATCTTCTACCTAAAATTAGTTTTACTATACCACCATTCATTTAACACAGCACCGTTATTTTGTATATTTTCCTTTATTATGTTTTCACTCACACACAAACACACAATAAGAGCAGAATAAGGAGCTGCGAATAAGTGGCCAACTTCAGCCTCGTCTTTTAACATTTGTTTAATTGTGTTATGTACGAGTTGGGATTTTCTTTTGTTTCTATAAGTCTTCATCTAGGCACAAACAATAAAGCTTTTGTTGACATTTTAAATTTATATAACTTTATTTAAACCTCCTGGCTTTTTTATCAGAAAGTAGCTACTACAAGTCTAGCAAAACAACACAGCTCTGACTTCCTGATGATCGTGGACTGCGTTCTGAGGTGGTGTGCGAGCACTCAACTTTCACAGTGGTGTGGTAGTTTGCAAAAAGAAGGTGTCCAGTGACCAGAAGTTGGATGTCTAAAAAGTTTAAAACTTCCGTTTCTTGTAGAGGAAAAAAAATTGAAGAAATTTTGGGAAAGGCAATTTAGAGAGAGAACCGTTTTCAGGTAGGTTGGGCATTCAATGGGTGTCTCAAAATGGGGTAAATGCAATCTACAAAACAGAACACAAGTACTCTTCACAGAGCTAGATGGCCAATTTAGCATTGCCATCTCTGGAATATAATAGTTCAATAGTAATAGTACAAGCTATAAAGCAAAATGCAAGAATAGATTATATCACTAACTAAATACGGAACTATCACATATGGGGATAAGAATTTGTTCAGAGTCCTAGATACTTTGGTCAATAAGCTGCCTCCCTACTACCAGCCATTCTACAGCTCAATCAGTGCTGAGCCATCAAATCTGATGAAAGAACCCTTCTACCCAATGATTCCAGTACTCCTTTATCAGAGATGACTTTTTCATAGGCAGTCAGGCAACTTGGCGGTAGAGCAGTGGCACCAAGTGACACATATAAGTACCAAGAAGAGAAACAACAGATTATAACTGTCATATTACCTATGTTTTAGTAACTAACAACAGAGATGCAGTATGCACAGTTAATCAGCAGCTCTAGTCTCGGTATGCTAAACTGAAGTAGTGAGTCTTCAGTTGCAATCTAAGTAGTGATGCCAGTGCCATCTTAAAACGATTTGACTTTGTCTCCTCCATACCATGTGTTTCCTCTTCATAAACACACTTTGCTTTTATGTACTTTCAGGTCACTAGAACCTTCTGACTGGGTTGTTCTGGATCCTTCACATCTCCTTAAATGGGCCACATTCAGGTAAACATTACAATCTCTGTATTAAAGACACACAAAGTAAGGAGGGCAAGTGAATATACACACATCACATATGTGGCGGTTTCTACAATAATTTAACTTCCATGCTTTTCTTCCATTCAACTTCCACTCCCTCCCCCTTCCTTCTCCCTCTGCCTCTTTTGGTCTCTTTTCCTTCAATTAGCTGAGCAGTTCTCCTTACTTGTGTCCTAAATTTACATTCCAAAAGGCTCTATTAAGGGCAGCTTCACACTGCATCCCAAAGTCACCTGAACTCATGTCCAGGAATCACTTATTGTGCAGAGGCCACGTTATATTGGTAACAGGGACATCAAGCTAGTTTTTCCTCTATACATTTCCTTTATTTCTACCCCTCAAGAAACAGCATAGCCCTATTTATTCCATCCTAAGACCAGTATACAAGTGTAGTCTTGTGAAACGGGACTGTGCACAGGGTGTAGCAGCATTTCAGCTTTGCGACGCAAAAAGTTAATTAGTTCGGGTATGCCTGCTTTCTTTTCCTTTTCTTGAAGCTCGTAAGCATACCTCATCCATTCATTTCTCTGAGAAAATGGAAGTTTCTTAAGCACAGCATGCACATTATAACTGTTATTGAATTCTCCACCATTCCCCGAGTCATTCATAATGTTCATGCAGATTGAGAGGAAGTTAGCGTAATCTCTCAGAGCCTCCCCATCGTTTTGCTTTATCTGAGGGCATTTCAATGCTTTATCGAGATATGCGTCTGCTACGAATAACTCATTGCCATAAAATCTTTCAAGCAACATTCTGGCTTCTATGTAGCCTGCTTCTGGTAACATTTGTGAACAGCCTTTAATCATTTCTTGGGGAGAACCTCTGGGGTACTGGATCAGGTAATCTAATTTATCTTGAGGGTTTTCTAGCACATCCCCAATAGCGCAATCAAAAGCCTTAAGAAAGTCTGCATAAGCCAACGGGTCACCTGAAAATAAAGGGACCTGTCTGTGTGGCACTTCACCACGTGAAGCTGGAGGTGGCGCTGGAGGTGGTGGAGTTATAGCTTTGTTTTGTTGGGTTAACGATTTAGCCATTTCAATGATTGCTTTCTGATATTTGGCTTGATTTTTTTGACTTTCAGCTTAATTCTGTATGAGCACGTCAACAAGATCTTGTTTGTAAGTCTGTAAATGAGCCCCTGAGATAATTACTGGTCGTTCCTACCTTTCCGACTCGAATTCATCCAACCTTCATAGGATTCTATCAAGTGTTGATTGTTCAGCCAACACTGCCGAAGAAGGTGATGATGCTGCAATGCTTTTCTGGGCTAAAGATTCCAAAGCGCGCTTTAACTGCGGAGAAGCCTTTCGCACCTTTGACTTTGAGCGATCATGTTCTTGCAATTGCATCTCATCGAATTTATTAACTAGCTGTTCGTCTGATGTGTGTGTTAACAGTCTATTTGCATCTTTCAGCCATAGCTTTGTAACATTAATAAATTCATTCCAATTCTTAGAGCTTTTGGTGAATGTTTTCTGTTTCTTAATCGCACCTTCTTTACTCAGTGCTGATATTAGCCTTTGATGCAACTCCTCTATCTCACTGTGCATCTTGCAAAAATTTTCAAGTCTTTCTGCTACTTCTGAATGATTTTCTGGAGTATCTTTAAGACTTTCTATTTCAGCTATAAGCACAGAAAGTTTATGTTTCCTCTGACTTATGTGACCTTTAAGATCCCCGATTACATTCTCTGGCTTCGAGTCTGTACTTAAATCACTACTAACTTCACTTGAGTTATGCTTAGACATTGCCATAACAACAGTTCGAATGACTGACAGCTGGTTCTCCTGACAACAACAAGCGTCACAGTCGGAACTTTCCAACAAAGCAGATACTTCCTTATAGCGAGGCTTCAAAAACTCAGGCAAAAGCAAAAGCGATCATCCACAAAGTCTTTTATAATATCACTGTCTCTTAAAATCTTCTCAAGTTCAGGTATGGCGACCTTGCTTTCATTACGATAATGGTAAGAAGATAAGAGCACAGTAACACAGAATGACTCAGTTCTTTTTCTTTCGTTGACAAGTTCTGTAGAAGCGTCCTCAGATGGTAGATTCCAGTTTCAAGGCCTTAAGATGGCAAGTTTTCTGACGAAAATGTAGCTGCATTTTCCCTGAGTTTCCAAAATTCAGCAGCTCCAACACAAAAATGGGATTCAACAAAGGCCTGATGCGCAGAAATGATTCCACAGACAAAATATCTTCATTTTTAAGTGTTTAATTAAGTTTCAAAGTAAAACAGTTCACACAAAAAAGAAAATTAAAATAGCAAAAAAAAAAGGAAAAATTTATAATAAGAAAAATTTAATTCTAAGCTTAATCTTGTTACATCTTAAATCGTTACTAATCACTTATAATTTCTGAACCATTTCAAAACGGTCAGAAAACTGTATGCTTATCCCATTTCTAACTTAAAAATGGGTCTTTCAAGTCCCTGTTTACTGGGACCTGTTCTAAACACAACAGAGTCTAATATCACACTGTTTCTCAGTTATAGCAAGAAGGTTCTATCTCTTACTAACTTATAGGGGGAAAAGACTACACCATTGTCTATGACTATGGAAGAAATTATATTCTATTCAAATTAAGCAAACATTAATATGAGTTTAACTCAAAACTTTAATTTTCTAAGATTGGCTCTTACTATGGCATTTACACTTTTGCTTGCTACATTACTCGCACCTTCTTTAGATCAACTGTTTATGATTATTGTTGTTATTTTAGGCATGCAAATGGAAACAATTTGTTCAATATTAAAAAATAATAAGGAACAACATTGATAATAATTATATTAATTCAAGAAAAAAAACCTTTGTAGCACCCTGATGTGTCAAAATGTGTAGTTTACTATATATATAAGTAACATAATGTCATCATCTTTGAATTTCTAAATCTTTTCTTTTAAAATCAAGGTATTAAAAGAGAAATTCACCTCAAAAGGAGGGTAAGCTGCTATCTTTATGGTACCAAAGGGGTACAGTTTTCATCAATATGACAGTTAATGTATGTTACAGCCACTCATTTGGTAGCATAGTGCTCTTCTTCCAGCTGCGATTCCCCCTTCTGGGAAGATGCCATGATAACAAAGGAGAAGAACAACAGACAAAGGTGCAGTCTTATTTTTTTCCCTGGCAGGGTAGTTGTAATTTTGATTTGTCACACAGAATTACACACAGACTTGCTACACATCAGCAGCGTACCCAGTATATCCAAAAACTGCCTGACAACTCTTTTTATAATCCCTATGTTGTCATAGTGAGCTTTTATTACCCTGACCCTCAAAAATGACACTGAATTTTGAAATGTACCATGTATATCGGAGAACATTGCTAAAAGGGCAGAAAGCCAAGGTAGGAGAAGATTTGAAAATGAAGAAATGTTCCATGTGGCTCTTTGGGGTAAGCTTGACATATGGAACAAAGACTGTGTCCCATGTTAGGTGTTATGATACAGGATAATTGTTGCCATTCATAAGACAATTCCTGATGCACGTTTCTGAGCATAACAGAGTATTGGTGACAGTGAGGCTCTTAAATTACTCATCGTGATCATACTTAACAAACATTTTTGAACACAAAACCACTTCCTGTTGCATATAGTATTGCACAAGCACTTCAATAAATGATCTTGTCAGAACAAACTGCTCTTAACATCCATCCATCCATTTTCCAACCCGCTGAATCCGAACACAGGGTCACGGGGGTCTGCTGGAGCCAATCCCAGCCAACGCAGGGCACAAGGCAGGAACCAATCCCGGGCAGGGTGCCAACCCACCTCAGGACACACACAAACACACCCACACACCAAGGCCAATTTACAATTGCTAATCCACCTAACCTGCATGTCTTTGGACTGTGGGAGGAAACCGGAGCACCCGGAGGAAACCCACGCAGACACGGGGAGAACATGCAAACCCCATGCAGGGAGGACCCGGGAAGTGAACCCAGGTCCCCAGGTCTCCCAACTGCGAGGCAGCAGCGCTACCCACTGCGCCACCGTGCCGCCCGCTCTTAACAGTAATATCCAAAAAAGAAAACTTACATATCAACGGGTCTCATTCATGAAACATGAGAATAACACGTGTTTAATCTGTAATATTCATTTCAGTATTTCTCTGATGAGTTCCTAGCTAAAAATGGATTTTACATCTGCTTATGTCTGCTGAGAGTACTGTATATATGCAAATTACAAATCTACCTAAAAATCAGTTGCCAGTGCTCTCTGTTATATTCATAATACATGCCTTTGAAAGAATTTTAAAATACCACAAAATACTAGAAAATACCACAAATTTCACACCTTTTTCAAAAATACAAGGCAATTAGTTGCTTTAAGATTAAGAGTAGCAAAGGTAAACAAGTCCAGCTTTCAGCATTTATTCTCTGCATGTACAAACTCAGGCCATATGTTGCCAGCTAGGCACAGGTGTTCACATATGTTAATAACACATTTCATTAATCAGTCAACATATTCAATTATTCCCAAATTACGAAATTTCTATAAAAAGGTCCCCAGCCATAGCTTAACATAACAATGGCTAAACCTGCACTTTTTCATGTGCCCCTTGGAGAGAATGCAATATAAAGAATTAAACAGATGTTTTTGGCTGAGAGTGATAAATGGGAGATCAATTTATATTGAATACCTAGACTATGCAATGCAATAAAACAAGGAAAAAAATTAAACTGAGCCATCCATGCACATGTACATATAGGTGCTCTCTGTAGTTGTATTTTTTTTTTTTTTTACCTATGGGAACATTTTAGTGGAGGATTGGTAACTGGTCCAGGATACTGTATATCAACAACTTCTTACCTATCATACTCAATGGCATAATTACGCTAATGGCAGATATCACGTGTATATGCACAGGGAACAGCTTAATGGTAATTCTGCGCTGTTCCACAAGTTGGCACGATGTACTAATGCTCGTTCTCTTCCTTCTCTGCAGATTGGAAGATTGACAGTTTTAGCACTGATGATGTCACTTCCAGTGTCCATCCAGCTGGACCCACTTCTTCTGCCTGGAAGTACTCAAAAGAGAAGACACCACCATCTTTGATCAGTCTGTGTTAAGACTCCTGTCTGAAAAGACATTTTTTTCAATGTCATTTGTGCAACGCGTTTTTTTTTCTCCAATTCAATTACATGTAGCTTGCCTTTGTGAGCCCCAGCACTTTATGTGTTTCTGTCTCTCTTTCTCTCTTACACTATTAAATCCATTTTCCCTATGGCCTACAACAGCAAGTAGTGTTAAAGAAGGGTTTTTTTTTAGATTGTCACAGAGTGCTTACAGTTGTAATCATCAGTGCTTCCATCCATTGTGTACATGAATAGGAAAATGATCATTTTTCAGTGTGCAACTAAGTTCTGATGTAAAGTGTGTACTATTCAATGATGAGCCCAGTTGAGAAATACATTAGCTTAATTCTGTGAAGCAGTTCCATTAGCATTCACCTGGAATGTGGGGCTCTGAGAGATGGCTGGCTTCTTGGTAAGAATTACAGCTTAATCAATGAAGTTGTATTTGTTTCAGATATAAAAAATACAGTATTTTTCTTTTTAATACCCTCTATCTCAGCATTTAAAACTTTCTTTCTTTCTTTCTTTCTTTCTTTCTTTCTTTCTTTCTTTCTTTCTTTCTTTCTTTCTTTCTTTCTTTCTTTCTTTCTTCTGTACAGTAGAATGCTATTTTAGTAATAACAGGAACATGTTGGCCACCTACAATTATTGGGATTTATCAACCCAGGCATGTGGTTATAATCACATCTGTTTTTAACATAGTGTACATGAGTGCAACAAGAAGTTTTATTAGGACCATCTCTTACATTTACAAATATTTCATGAATGAGAGTCAATGTGTTTAGTACATTTTTTGGCTGTGGTGACATATTGAGTCAGTGGTGAGCAATGTTCCAGCAGAGTACCAGCTTGGTATGAAAAAAACATTTCAGTTACAGTACCCTTTGACTGTTATTTACTATTATTCAATGCAATTATATTATCATATGTAAACCATTTTTATGAATTACAAAAGCATTACAAGGTGTTTTTAAACTATTGAAGCACATGTGATTTATTAACTCATTCACATAGCTATACAGAGAAAAGCCAAGCAAAATGACACCTTTTATTGGCTAACTAGAAAGATTACAATATGCAAGCTTTCGAGGCAACTCAGGCCCCTTCTTCAGGCAAGATGTAATCTTGTGATTACATCTTGCCTGAAGAAGGGGCCTGAGTTGCCTCGAAAGCTTGCATATTGTAATCTTTCTAGTTAGCCAATAAAAGGTGTCATTTTGCTTGGCTTTTCTCTACATTCATAATGGCTAACACGGTACAACACCCTAGTACTACACATAGCTATACAGATATGCTGTCTGTTGTTCCTGACCGAAAGTTAAAGAAATTGTGCAGAGAAATTGACCATGTACCTATTTTTAATTAGTGCATTGCATATAGCTAGGTTATTAAGAAAATCAATAAAAGTTGGTTGGAAATTGCTACAAATCACAGCTCTGTATTGGCATCAGAGTCTAAGATTCCTAAGAGTTTCTGGAGAGAAACTGAGTTGATTTTTTTCCTGAATTTTATTAATTCAATGCCTGCTTCTCCGTACACACTTAACTGTCATCCAGCTCTGCAAGAAATGTATGAATTCAGCGCCCACTCACCCAATTTATTTATTTATTTATTTGTTTTCCCAGAGGAGTTCAGTGCTTTCCTTTATGAGCTGTTATCTCTACTTCTAAAACATTATTTCTGTTGCATTTTAAGGATGATACAAGATAACTAAATGTGATTTACAGGAAGTTTGACAGCCTACAAAATGTTCTAACACTATTTTTTATATTTTTTCAATGGACACATATATGAACCAAGATGCATGAGATTTAAATATGCAGGAACAGTAATTAGTAATGTCTGACAGTGATGTGGGCTTAGACAGTCACTGTGAGCTTAGGCTGTCACTGTTTATGCAGAGTTTGCCTGGCCTCTCAATGTCTACATTGATTTTCTTTAATATCCCAAAGACATGCTTATTAAACTAATGAGGCTATAAGTTGAGCCAGTATAAGTGAAAGCATGTACCCTTTGGTGGAATGGAGTATGGTCTAGGGCTGGATCCTGCCATGTGCCCACTAACTAAGGGATAGATAGATAGATAGATAGATAGATAGATAGATAGATAGATAGATAGATAGATAGATAGATAGATAGATAGATAGATAGATAGATAGATAGATAGATAGATAGATAGATAGATAGATAGATAGATAGATAGATAGATAGATAGATAGATAGATAGATAGATAGCTTTGACTGCTAATGGGAAACTCATTTGCTCCGATAGCAATATAGAACACAAACATAATGTAAAGCAGTAATATTATCCACACATTCATTGTTTTAATCTGATTATCCGGTTCTGGGTCCATTATAAAAAAAACTGGACTCGAAGAAAGTATGAATAGATGGACAAAATTTAAACATGAATCACATTCATATTTATTATTGCATAAACACTCACAACAATGACTATATGCACAATTAATAGTTTAATATCAGCATAGAGACATGTAAATAAGGACAAAAACTTTCTTTTAAAATCTGATAGAACAAAAAGACAAGATTTGTGAGAGAAGACTAAAGTGAAAAAATACTAGCAATATGCTAACAATGATTGTAATGTAATTGTGTTAGTATTTGGAGATTATGCCTAGTTATGATTTGGCAGAGAATTTTGGAATGTCATCTGAGATTGTCAAATACTGTAAAAGGAACTTATTATTCTAGATCATAAGTGTTTATAATGCGCAGCATGAATTGTTTTGAAATGCTAACTAGTCAATGCGATGAACTAGAAAGTCCAGAAGCAAAATATCCCAAACAATAACTCAAAATGGCCACTAGAGGGGAATCCATGATCCCCAGCTACTCACACAAAAGGGCAATGAACAATCATGATAAATAAAAAGATTTATTTTCACAGAAAAAGATCCAAGGAGTGCAAGAGGCTAGAGGAGTTGCCTAAAACAACAAAGGCAATCCATGGCAAATGATGTCCCAATACATGGAATGGTCATAAAGTAGAGCAAGGATTCAGAATCCAGAAAATTCAGAAAAGGACAAAATAAACTCAAGAGAACCAGTGGAGGAAAGTAACAAATTACATTTACTTTTGTTACTGCATTTGAGTATATTTTCTAAGTAATTGTACTCTTTAAAAATATTTATAGACTATAAACTTTAGTTTTTTTTTTTAAGTATATTTATTTAGTAATAATCCTACTTCCTTACATTTTAAAGGTGGGTCATTACAAAGTACAATTGATTGGCTATGTTACCATTAGGTCAGATTATCTCAGGGCACAACGTGAGCTACCACAGCTATGCTGATGACACACAGCTGTATTTACCAATTGCACCTGATGACCCTGATTCTCTTGATTCACTAACACAATGTCTAACTTGTATCTCAGAATGGATGAATAGTAACTTTCTAAAGTTAAATAAAGAGAAAACTGAAATCTTAGTGATTGGCAATAATGGATACAATGAGGCTATTAGAAATAAACTGGATGCATTAGGATTAAAAGTCAAAACAGAGGTAAAAAGCTTAGGGGTAACTGTTGACTGTAATCTAAATTTTAAATCGCATATTAATCAGATCACTAGGACAGCATTTTTTCACTTAAGAAACATAGCAAAAGTTAGACCTCTTATATCATTGAAAGATGCTGAGAAATTAGTTCACGTGTTTGTTTTCAGTCGACTAGATTACAGTAATGCACTCCTCTCAGGACTACCCAAAAAAGACATAAATCATTTGCAACTGGTGCAGAATGCAGCTGTTAGAATCCTAATCAGGAAAAGAAAATCCGAGCACATCTCTCCAGTTTTGATGTCAACACACTGGTTACCTGTGTCATTCAGGATTGAGTTTAAAATTCTGCTCATGGTTTATAAAGCCTTAAATAATCTCGCCCCATCTTATATATCGGAATGTCTGACGTCTTATATTCCAAATTGTAACCTCAGATCCTCAACTGAGTGTCTCCTTAGAATTCCAAGAGCAAAACTTAAAAGAAGTGGAGAGGCGGCCTTTTGCTGTTATGCACCTAAAATCTGGAATAGCCTGCCAATAGGAATTCGCCAGGCTAATACAGTGGAGCACTTTAAAAAACTGCTGAAAACACATTACTTTAACATGGCCTTCTCATAACTTCACTGTAATTTAAATCCTGATACTCTGTATATTCAATTCATTATAATAAATCATGGTGGCTCTAAAATCTGTACTAACCCCTACTCTCTCTTCTGTTTCCTTTTCCGGTGTCCTTTTAAGCCACCACTATCTACTCAAAGCACCATGATGTTCCAACAATGATGGATGGATTAAAAGCCAGAAGTCTGTATGACTATCAGCATCAAGTGACTCCGTGAGAACCCTAACTACAAAGAGGACTATTTCATTTATGTTAGGTAGAATGCCCAGAGGGGACTGGGCGGTCTCGTGGCCTGGAACCCCTACAGATTTTATTTTTTTCTCCAGCTTTCTGGAGTTTTTTTTTTGTTTTTTCTGTCTACGCTGGCCATCGGACCTTACTCCTTTTCTATGTTAACTAATGTTGTCTTATTTTAATTTCTTATTTTGTCTTTTATTTTTCTTTTCTTCATTATGTAAAGCACTTTGAGCTACTTTTTGTATGATAATGTGCTATATAAATAAATGTTGTTGTTGTTGTTGTTGAAAATCTGGAGTTCACACTGGCCAATTAAAATAAAACTACATGCAAAAATTTCAGGGGTCGTAGATCATGTCCTGGAAGCATGAAATATTCTAGTAAAAATTATAGTGGCTGCATCTCAGTATATCATAGTGTAATAATCCAGTATATTGCATACAGGCACTGATGGTGATTTAAATCTCATCTGTAATGATTATATGTATCTGCTGCGCAGTGGAAGATGTATAGTAGTAGAAAATTCCAGGTGTAGTGGTAGCATTGATACTCTTTATTAAAAAAAAGAGATGGTACTATACATCACTGGTCACATTTAGAAGAGTTCTTTACTCTCAATGAAATCAGGCCAAACAGCTTCTCAGTGCAGTGTAACCTGCACCCCAAAAGCTGTGCCATTACCTGCATACAAGAACTCTTCTTCAAATTTGCAAAAACCTAAGAAAGGAAGTATATTTTTAAGCTTGTACTACTTTTAAAATACAGCATAAATGATAGGAAAAAAATTGTAGTTAATTGCACTGAAAATTACCACAGTCATTTTCTGATAACCATTTATTGTTACGAATCAAGAACTGTCAAGTTGAGCAAAAGATTAAGTTAGTATAGCAGGAGGCATCATTTTAATAAAGATGTCCCCCTTGTGGCAGGCGGCTGGCATCCATGCCTAGCCAGGACGCCACTGCACACTATATTCAGGGGGAGCAGCCCTGGACACTGCAATACCTCCCCCTGGACATTAAATGGCCGCCCCCCCTGGGGAGAAGCAGTGCCTCAGCTTCCCACAGGGCTCCCTGGGAATTGGAGTTGGGTGCAGCCCTGTTGGGTCCTGCAGGCACCACCAGGGGGTGCTGTGTTTGGGACTCCTGAGCCAATGTGGGCAGCATATACTTCACACCCGGACGTACAGCTGGAACTCGGTAATCAAGGACCTGGAGCACTTCCGGGTGAACTATAAAAGGAGCCAGCGACCACCACTCAGGGGCTGGAATCGTGAGGAAGAGGACGAGGTTGACGGGAGGAGTGGTGGTGCCAAGGAGGAAGAGAAAGTGTGGTGGATTAGTGGTGTGCTTGTGCTTGGGACTGTGTATTGCCTGAGGGTCACGGGGAAGACATGCGCCCACAAGGGAAGAAAATAAAATGTATTTGTTTTATTTTACACTTGCCTCCCATGTCCAATCTGTGTCGGGTCAGGTGCTATACAGCATCCATTCTTACACCCTTCAGTCTGTAAGGTGAGGTGCATTTAGCACATATACTATTTCTTAAAAATACATTCCATACATTAGTAAGTGGGTGGCATGGTGGCGCAGTGGGTAGCGCTGCCACCTTGCAGTTAGGAGACCTGGGTTCGCTTCCTGGGTCCTCCCTGCGTGGAGTTTGCATGTTCTCTGTGGGTTCTGCGTGGGTTTTCTCCAATGTGCTCCAATTTCCTTCCACAGTCCAAAGACATGCAGGTTAGGTGCGATTATAAATTGTCCCTAGTGTGTGCTTGGTGTGTGGGTGTGTGTGCCCTGCGGTGGGCTGGCGCCCTGCCTGGGGTTTGTTTCCTGCCAAAATCCGATGCACTGATGTAAGACTGTCCGCTCAAGGTGCAAAGATGCTTAAAAACGTTCAGATGCAAATTCAGAAGTGAGTTTTTCATTCTGCACAAGAAATTGTTCAAGGAGAGTCTTATGGTCCTGTGTAGTATAATTGTCTCCTGTACCATCATCAGTCCACACTTTGAACCTGTCCCAGTCATTCAATACATAAGACATAATGTCTCTGCGGATATCAAGGCTGAAACTGATATGGCCATGCAATAAGTAAGAATGAGAATGGAAGAGGCAGGCGCAATCTTGGGGCATGGAAACCACTTGGTACGGTTCGGTGAAATTGTGATCGATGGTGATCACCAGACTAGACATGTTATTCGGGGTAAACTTGCACCCATTGAAAAAGAAAGTACAAAGGAAGGCAAGAAGCGGTGGAGCAGGGAGGGAAAAGCAGAAGTCAGCACCAGGAAGATGTACATGAGTAAGTAAGGAAGCCCAACAATGTCAGCCTTGAAGTGGTGGAGTAAACGAAAAGGCAGGAGTCACCAGCAGGAAGACGTGAAGCAAGGCCAACAATAACAGGCTTGAAGCGATAGAGTAAAGAAGAAGGGAGCAGTGAGCACAACGAACAGCTGAGAACAGTAAGGAAGCGAGTGAGGAGGCACATGAGTGTGGGATGTCATTAATGTATATAGGCAGGGAGCCAACCACGTAGTAGGTGCGCGGAAAAAGGAAGGGGGACTGGGGGCGGCCTTTGTGCATCTCTGCCATGAAATAAATTGTCTGTTAACAGAAATAAGGAATGAAACCGCCAGAAGGAGAGGTCAGTTACAATAGTTCCTTACGGCATAATGGTGAGAACCACCAAAAAGAATATGTTATTTTTGAAAGTTCGGTACGGGGCATGGCAAGCGTTATTTTCAAAAGTTTGTTACAGGGCATGGCGCAAAATGAAAAATACTTAATGTTTGTAAGTACAGTGTAAAGGATGAGCATGGGAAGTATATTGGAAGTCACAGAAATAGTGAGAAGGGGTTTCCCCTATCTATTTATACAGTTTAGGGGGTACACCCGTTTCCCCCCCTTGGGTGTTGCAATAGGACATACCTAACTTTTGTAAGTACACTGCAAGGAATGAACACACGAAATTTCAGCTTCCCACCTATATGGAAAGTGGTAGAATTAGTGATGAGTCAGTGAGGGCTTTGCCTTTTATATATATACTAGTCATTTAGCCTGTTACAATAACGGGCGCTAGAACAGTAGTGCATAAACATTAGTAGGAACAGTCTATATTAAATGGCAAGTGACTTTGACCTCATTCTTTTTGTTGGTCGTATTTTTCTTTCTTTCAGCCTTTCTTTTGTTGATGTTTACTTGCTGAGCTGACCGTTCTTCGTGGGCTGCTGCCGTGTATTGTGTGTCTTTAATTTTCTGTGACAGTAATACTGTCTTGTACGGCTCTGTTCAATAAGGGCGCGCACAAAAAGGCGAGCTTCAAAAGGGCGACCTCAATTGAGCGCGGCGAATAAAGGCGTTCGTAGATAATTTAGTTCAAATGGCTCTGGAATATGTGAAGAGCAACAAAGGTGCAGATCTTTATTTACGCGCGCCTTTATTCGCTGCGCCCAATTGAGGTCGCACTTTTGAGGTTCGCCTTTTTGTGCGCGCCCTTATTGAAGGATACCGTCTTGTACGTCCGCTGGCTTGTACGTCTGTAATATACCTTTAATTTTCTCTGGCGGTAATACAGGCGTGCGCGTCGGTAATATGCCTTTAATCTCCTCTGACAGTAATACTGGCTTGTATGTGGCTGTAATATGCGTCACTGTATTGTGTACCTTTAATTTCCTCTTGCAGTAATACTGGTTTGTATTTCCGTAAAACGCCTCTAACTTTCTCTGACAGTAATATCGCGCGTCGCACCGTGCCCCGCGCACTTCATCAGAAGACACCCACACACGGACACCTGGACGCACATAGGGATTTTATATATATAGATTGTCACAAGAACAACAAAGAGTCATTGGAAAGGTTTGGGGCAGCCACCGGTATAATATTTCCTGGCTGCAAAATTGATTAATCAGAACAGACAGAAGAACAGGAAGTGATGTTATCAGGGCCAGAACTGGAAGTGACATCGTCGGCAGTGCCAGAACTGTAAGTGACATCATTGGCTGCCCCAGAACTGGGCGTGATTTTCCAAGAATGGTCTGTAAGGAATTGAGAGAGAGAATTAGTGCACCCTGCCACCTCCTGGTCAGGCATGGAATTACCATTATTCAGGCCCATTAGTTGTCTTATAATCGCACGTGTATGACAATATATATACCCTGTGTTCGGATTCAGCGGGTTGGAAAATGGATGGATTAATAGATGGATATATATCCATATATATTCATAGCATTCGTAGTCTGAAACACAATCTGATTGTATGGGTGGTTACCAACCAGGTAACGCATGTGGTTGGTCACCAAGTCAGCAAATATTTGCCATGCCCTCCTCAGTTACGAGAAGCAGGTCATAGAATGTTACATAGTTTACTGTCAAATAATGCAAAGAGTACGCGACACGTGTTTTGCCCTTATTTGGGCTCATCAGGCGTACACACTCCACTGCACCCCTTGTGGAGATTGAACCTCAGATGTCAGCGGCGAAGCCCCTTTACGTTGCGCCACGGCATGTGGTTCATTTATTTGACAGCCTGGAGATCGGAGTAATTACATTCATAGCATTCATAGTCTGAAATACAATCTGATTGTATGGGTGGTTACCTACCAGGTAACGAATGTGGTTGGTCTGCAAGTCGGCAAACATCCACCATGCCCTCCTCAGTTGCGAGAAGCAGATCACAGAATGTCTCCAGGCTGTCAAATAAACGAACCACACACTGTGGTGCAACGTAAAGGGGTTTCACTGCTGACGTCTGAGGTTCGATCCCCATGAGGGGTACAGTGGAGTGTTTACACCTGATGAGCCCAAATAAGGGCGAAACACGTGTTGCGTACTCTTTGCATTATTTGACAGTAAACTAAGTAACATATATAAATATATATAATTCTTTTTGCGTTTGAAACGGAAATTACGTATGACCACGTGATATGGAAATTACGTATGAAACGGAAATTACATATGACCACACGATATGAAAATTATGTATGACCACAGAACATATTATAATACAGGAACTAATCACTTCGTTTGTGAACGCCATTTTTATATCTTTTTATGAATTGTTATTATTTGTGTGAGAGTTATTTTACTGATATTGAAAAGAAGTAAACACAAACACGTCGATCTATCCCATAGAAGTGCGCCCCGCGTCGCCCTCTCCCAGCCCTCCTCTCTGGACTACAGCGCTGAGCTGTCCACCGCCAGACGCATTCTGACAGAGAAGTTTTATTTATTCGTCCACGTGACTGTCGTGGAAACTGCCACATTGTAACTTTTTTTTAGTTGGCAGTACTTGATGGTAGAAGAGATGAGGAAAACAGCTTTGCGTCTTTCTACTTTTTAACTGCGCCTTCAGCACCGAGGGGTTGTGAGAACAAAGTGGACACTGGGAGGCGCGGAATGTTGGGCTGCTCTGCCGGGTCAAGAGCTTCGCAGTTTCGGGCAGTGTCCTCTGTTCTTGCACTGTTTGTGACACTTCAAGTGCCCCATCGGCTCCTGGGAGAGTGAAAATCTTTGTGAATGAGTGTAATCGGCACCATCGAAGCAGGACTCTGTTTGTAAATTTCCCTGCATGACTACTTACTGTCCGTTAAGGTGAGTTCAGGTCACTAAAACCCCGTAACATTCAAGGTTGCTTATGTGATCAATTATTTTAAGAAGGTGGAGAGTTTACATCTAAGAAGATGTACAGATTTCTTCATGTAAAGTGTTGGACTTGGGAATTGTTTGGACCTTCTGCCCGTTAAGCACGGAAGGGCAGCGTCCACATTTATCAGAATTATTTTTCTCTTAAATCACAGGCACGTAGTGCAAGGTTGTCAGGCAGAAATTTGGACGATCACATAGAAAATGTAATTTCTATACCACAGCGGTCGTGTAGCGCCTTTCAAAAGGGATCTACTACCGAGAGATGATCCAAACACATTTTAGCTGCTGTTAGTACTACTTACCTGTTGTGTAATACCGCCTTTAAAATGTAGTTTACCCGAAACCACTCCAGTAGTGCTCAATGTATCTTTACTTCTTAAAATGTTAATGTTTTACTGTTTAATAACTTATAAACTACATTTTATTTTTTTCCCTTGCACTCAGTGAGTGAAACCACTGGGTAATCAACTAGTCCTGTATATTATTTGGAAAAAAAATAATTTATAAACAGTCCCGAGACCTCTTATCGAATGTCTGCTGCATTTAGGCCTGAAAATATTTGCTAATGATGTTCATTTAGGAATCTTTAATTAACTTTTACTTTGCAATAACAAAGTTAATGTGCCTCCTGTATTTACTGTGAGTCCTTAGAGTGATCGCATTGCAAGTATGTCCTACATGTGCGCATTAATCTTGCAGTGTAAGATTAGGGAGTTTGATCGTTGGTTTCACAGTGCACTATTACTTATTTCTCACAGCCATTGTATTTGGTTTGAGTCACCAGATCACAAGTGAAATTAAGCCTTTTTTAACCTGTTCAACTGTTATCCAATTTTCAGAGAAATAGAGAAGCTCCAAGCTTGCCCTGACTGACTGGTATTTGTGCCAGTTATTTTATGTGAATTATGTTGCATCTATAGTATCTGTGTTTTATGTTAAGATTGCCTAATTGTGATCTCCAAACAATTGGAAAAAAAACATTCTACTGTCAGGGTGATCACATAGAAGTGGAGAAGATTTCAAACCACTACCAACTTGTCCAGGCCAGGCCACCCCAGCAAGTTCTGCCCAAGGGTAGAATGGAAGATGCTGAAAGAAGTCACTAAGAACCCCTCGGATTTCATCACGGGACCTACAGGTAGCACTTGCCACTGTTGATGTCAAAGTGTATGAGTCTACCTTTAGAAAATGGCTGCACAAATTAGAACTACATGGGAGGTGTGCCAGTAGGAAACTGCTGTCCTAAAAATAATCAGGGCAAAAGTAAATTTTGCTCATTAACTCCTGGACTTCTGGATCAATGTGATCTGGAAGATAATGCGAACATGGAATTATCTAGCTACAGTTCTAGAAGATGTTTTTGGCAAAAAAAGACAGTATTTGACCAGAAGAGAGCCTGATGATTACTGTAAAGCATGGTGATTGATATGTTTTGATTTGGGACTGATTTGCTGCATCTGGGCCTGGGCATCTCACCATCTTAGAATCCATTATGAATTCTTCCCTGTACAGGAGAGTGCTTAAGGATTATGTGAGACCAACAGTCAGAAAATTGAAGTTCAGCTGAAAGATGTCTTTGCAAGATGACATACCATAAACATACCAGCAAATCCAACAAGGAATAGCTAAAATGAAAGAAACCGATTATTCTGGAATGGCCAAGTCAAAGGCCGGATCTGACTCCAATTACAATGCTGGGAGCAGAGCTTTTAAATGGGATGTGCACACAAGACACCCTTCAAACATTACACAGCTGAAAGAATTTTGCATGGGGGAACGTGAAAAGTTTTCTTCCTCTCAGTATCAGAGACTGCTAGACAGTTTTAAGAAATGCCTACTTGAGGGGGCATAGCCATTTGTTAGAGCCAGGGGGGGTTGGGGCTTACTTTTGCCACAGATGAAAATAACATATTTATTCATTTTTCATTGGATAAATTATTAGAAAGTGGATTTTATTTAAAATTTCTTTCCTATTGCATCAGTTTTATCTAATGATACTGTTTAAATAAAGATCAAATCTTGATATGTTAAAAAAGATAAAACATTTCATTGGGTGTAATGACTTTTTTACATTACTGTACGTGAGAATAAACATATCCAACTCTTCTTCAAGCTTCTTGTAATTTAACACATCACACACAAAACATATTCAGCAAGACACACAGGCCAGTTGTCAACTGTAGTTTATTGTTGCTTCCTGTCTGAAAAAAAATGTTTTTCTGGAATATGCCAAGTGTTTACAAAGTACAAGCAAATGAGGAGAATTCATCTGTAAGCCAGTGCAAGAAAACACAATTATATTAACATTGAGAACATATGATTTTATGCATTTTCCTAAGTATAATTTCAGTGCTAGTGATGTTTAAAAACTCTGGGTTATGGTACCTCAATATTTCAGGCAAACTAAAATAAGCAAGTTATAGAGAACTATGGCCAGATATACCAGGACTGATGCATGACACCAGAGCCTACAAATAAAGCTCAATAATAAACAAGAAAGGCATTAGTTTACTAAATGTAAAGGGATAATAAGCAAAAACATTGATTATGTTAAAATATTATTCAATACAAATAAGAAATACCAAATGATATGTGTAACAATGCCTTATATATGCAAACTTTAAAATAAATGTGTGCGTTTGTGTTTTTGGTTAAATTTAAACAATATGTGTATTTTATTTACATGGGATTTTAGATTAGTCTCCTGCCTTCTGTTTCTGAACTGCATATTGATTAAAAAAGTTAATGATTTATGAGACTTTGAAGAAAAACTCTGAGGGAATTCTGTTATTCTGTTAGGAGATTGATTTAATTTATTTTTATGCTATGCTGTGTAATGTGAACAGCTTGGTGATTTAAAAAATTGACAGTATAAGATAACAATATGTTGTTAGAGTCAGCATACAGTATATATGTTTAAAATACTGACTCATTTTACTACCTGCACAGTTTCATCAAACTTAGAATATTCATTTTTTAATGTTGGTATTAGGTGGCAAAGACAAAGCATTATTTAAAAAGTATTTAAAATTAATTAATACATAGTGTATTGCAGTTGATGATTCATCAGCCCGACACATAACAAATCTGGAAGTCAAGGGCCACGGCATTCTGCACTATTAAAAACTAACACTAAAATCTCCCAACTCTCCCCATAAAAACTGTAAAAACACAAACACAGGACAAATGAACATTCAAAGAATAAAAACAGTTAACAAACTACTCAGGTTCCTTGTCCCTCTGTTTAAGTTCACACACAAATTTATCCATTCTTATGGACAAGATTCTTCCATGCTTCTCTGTCGTCCTGCTCTGTCCTCTTCACTCCTTCACTGCCACAGGTCCATCCCACTGTTGCCACCTCAATGGACTACTAAAGAGTAAACTCTAACTGTAAAATAGAAAATTATGAAACATGAAAAATGACAATAGCATTTGCACATTTTGTTCCAAAGCCGGTCCTTATACTGTATATTGCATTAAAGAAAGAAACTGCTTGGCATTAGTGTTTGACAACATCACAAGACCTTTTGTACTATGTATTAAGACACAACTACTTATTGCTAAGTAGCATACACAGCAAGTCATGTCGGCTGAGTTCATATTTAAACAGGTGGGTCATTTTCACTACTATCCTTGTTTTTTGGGGGTAATTCCTAAATGAAAGAAGAGCAAAAATGTTGTCTTTAACACTAGAATTACTAAAGATTATGAAAAAACTCGTAAACCTGGTCCACCTTAAATCCGTTCACACCTCTTCGTCAGCATCTTTTGTTTTGTAAATGTGACAATAAGCTCAAGCAGCAAGCAGCCTACTATCTCATTCTCCCAGTGCTGCAGAAATGGCAAAAACCTCTCCCAGCTCAAGTCTAGTTTATCAGGGAGTCAGGTACCTAGAGCTGTATAGGCTAAAAAATATATCGTTATTTGGAACACATGCATTTCGTGTGTGCTCCATGTCTACAAAGATCTACTGTATGTAAGTGTAGGATGACAGGAAATGCAAGAAATGTTGAACACATACCTAAAAGACAAATGTTTTTCATGTTTTAGTACAAACAACAAAATTTTGAAATGAAGTGTATAATGTGTGAAGACTGAAGTTCAAATATCAAATAAGCACTTTCACAAAAGGTAGAAGTATGACAAAACAAGTGCGCTTTAATACAAAACTATAACAGTTTTGCAGCAACAGGTCTGGCATCATCCTGCCAGTCAGTCTGCCCCACACCTGTCCTTCAATGAAACAACATGGCTTACACAGCTCACCAAGGTATCGTGCAAAGTCCTGTTTGTGATTATGTTTTGTGATGGTCTTTACATAAGAAACATTTATATGTTACTTATTTAAATGCCAGATCAAATGTTATTTACCTTGATTTATTTGCTTATCTTCCTACAGTATAAAGTCACAAGTAGACTGCAGAGCTTCCTGTGTTGCATTCTCTGACTGCTGTGAGATATGGCCGGTCATTCATCCTGGCCAATACCCCCAGGCCGCTAGATGGAGCCGTCCTTGCAGCATGGAGGTGCCCCGAATGCCAGCAGGGAATTATGGACAACAAAGTTTTTATGCACAGCCCTGTTGGCTACCATGGGGACCGCCAGGAGTCGCTGCAGGCACAAGGACATATATTTTCCCTACACCCTGGAAGTACGTCCCAGTCACATGGACAGAAGGAATGACGTGCTTCTGGGATGAAAAAGAAGAGTTTTTGATCTGACCCGGAAGTGCTAAGAAGTCACATGGACTGAGGGTTCAGAAGTACTTCCGGGTCACGGACTATTAAGTACTCTGGGAAATCCCAGACAAACAAGATGATATGGGTGGAAGGGTGGCAACGCGTCTGGGAGTGGTGGACAGTTATTGATTAGTGTATTGTTTATTATTTATGAGTATTGTGGAGAGGAGGGTGCTTTGTGCACTGTATAGACCAAATAAATATCATATTTGGACTTTTAGCTGGTGTCTGGCGTTTGATCTGAGGGTTCAAGGGAGCAATAGCGCCCTCTATCTGTCACACTGTATTTTCGTACCATTGCTCGCATACTGAAGTGTCAGTAGGCATTTTTCATGGCATTACACGTGTAATTTGTGAGCATGCCCTTGTCGATCAAACACAGGAAGCTCTGCAGCAACACAAAACACGCTGAATGGAGAGGTGCGAATAGATTTAAGGTGGGGCAAGTTTATGAGTTTTTTCGTAGGCTTTGGTAATTCTAGTGTTAAACTTTGAACCATTTGTGATATTTTTGACTCTGCATTTTTGGCTTGCATTTCGGTTTGGGTGCCTGTCTCATTTGATTTCCTGGTTTTGACAGTGCCTGTCTTCATTTCCCAGTCTGTTTTCTTCACTTGTGTTTCCTGTCCTTGCTGTGAGCACAGGTAGCAAATAAGCAACATCATACAGTGTAATGAAACTCGCTCCATATGTCTACTGTTTAAATTAAATTGAAGCACATCACTATGTGCCCTAAGTAGGGCTTGCCTTCTTCTGCAGAGTTGTTCTAATGAAACACATCCTTTCTGTAGCATGCAAAGTAGCACAATAATTTTCAAGAACTCTTCTAGTTATCAGATAAGAGTTATTCTGTGTTTATTAGCATATATACCACCTACCATATAGTTATTGCATATGTGGTAAGCTTCCATGACAAACTTTTCCGAAGAAAAACATTGTTACTAAATTAAAGAAGTCCTTGACATGCTGACAAGGTGTTTATTGTTATCTCTTGTTCGCAAGAAAGTTTGTTATGTGAAACCTAATTGAACTAATTGGACACTGAAACAGAAAGTAACAAATTATCTTCTGATTCAGACAAAGAGCAAATGAATTATTTGTATGTAAAGGCCTTGGGGCACCAAATAATACTCCCACTTGCCAAGCACATTCTCAAATTTCCATCTCACTCCCAAACTTTTGCCATGCTAACATCCTGCTAGTTGTGTTCATGTCCAACTCACTTCTCAATACTTAATTGGCCACTAGGTATAGGATTGCATTATACCCATTGCTGAGGTTACTTCTGGGGTATTGCCAGTATCTAACTGCAATTCTGGGGAAGAGAACACAATCCGGAAGAACAGAAATCCTCTTCCCAGTGCACAATCTCGCAGCCCTGAACTATTGACCCCACAAAGAATACAATGCCCAAGGCTCCATTTATCCCACAAGGGAACCCTGGGCTGCCAAACAGTGGTCTAAGGAAACTCACCTGGTTTCCTGTCTATCTTGAATAACATCTTTTTTCGCTCATTCCCTGTGGAATAATTACTTCCAGGGTAATAAAGGGACCAAATAAGGGGTAACAGAGTGGCATCTGAGGAGAAGAGCACATCAGGAAATCCGTTGATTGGATATACTGTAGTTATTTGACTGTAAGGACAGTGATTAAAGAGAAGTACAAAAAAATCTTTTAAGAAGCAATCATTGAGACTGAGATGTTGAATTTTCTAAGGGTGTGCATGCTGATAGATAAGATTAGAATCAGATAAGGCAAAGAAACAAGCAGAGAAGCATTGCTGTGAGGAGGAGGGTGCCCCAGGTTAATCTGTAGCATTGTTGCAGACAGACAAAATTTAAACAGAAACCTGTCAGGTTCTGAGAGACTGTCTACTTTAATATCTGCAAACATATACTTTACAGAATCTTTACTATTCTAATTGCAGGCCAAGTCTTTCTGTATGTTTTCAGTGTAGTTAGAGCATTCTCGCCTAATAGGTGAGTAAAGATAATGACTAATTAAATGCTGTTTATGTCTTTATCTGGTTCAGCACGTCATTTTAAAAACAATTGTTCTGTATTACAAGCAGTGCTCATTAATCAAAAAGACTATATTAATGAGCAGCTCATTATGCTCTTAAACTAAAAAAAACAGAGCTTTTTTTTATTTGCAACAGAAACAACTAGAATTGGAAAAAATTTTGATACAGGTGCTGTGAAATATTTTAACACCTGAAAATTGGGAAAATAGTAAAACAATCAAAGATGTAAATTGTGAAATTTGAAATGCACCAGTGAATAAATTCAGATTGGAAAGAAGTAATAAATGAGTGTCTTAATCAACTATATTTGTAGAAGTCCTACCTTTCCTAGATAATTAGCTTTCCATTTGTTCAACTGATTCTTGGTTAGCCGTGGTAGCAAGAGGAAACCTATAAAAGATGACAAGGAATATTGGTAGAGGATAGAGAACAGATTGTAGACATAGAATTAAAAACAGAAAGTGACACAGGAGGGAATTGTGAAACAATGACAATCTGTAAATACCTATGCTTCACAAAATTTAACTTTAAGTCCCTGTTTGGTTTAAACTCTGTCTCATGGGCTTTTCTTTCTACAAACTTGTCCCTTATTTCCTCCTGTATAAGCACTTTAAACAGCCGGGATTGAATGTAAAATAACTACGGAAAACAGGGAGAGAAATAAAGAAAATTAACAAATATTTGACACTGAGGGAAAATACAACTAAAATCGATGTTTTGAAATGAAGGTCTCAGCAACACAAGCTAACTGAAGCTTAATGATTCAATTATATATTGTAATAATCATGGTGACAGAAGAGACAGGCACACACAAACAGAAACCATGCAGGATGTGTAAATCTGATCCCTCAGACATCTGGGAGTATTTATTGATTAACATCAGATCACAGAAATGGCAGATTGCTAAATCATAGTGTGCCTGTGCAAACTTCTGCTGTTAGGGGCAACAGAGAGCATCACTCAAAACAACAAATGCAGTTTTAACCATTGGGCCCACACCTCACCTTGTTCCCATGGTACACAAACTCAGGATTATTGCCGGGCCATACAACTACTGACTTATGGCAAACTCTTTACAATGTAGATTTCCCACAAATTAATCATAATTGCAGCACTTCAGCTACTCCACCCACCTACTGCCATCCACAAGGAGGTCCTCCTCACGCAGGCTGTGCATCACTGTGATCTTTTGCCACTAGAGACTTTGGATCTATTAAACATTGCAATTGCTCTTATTTAAACAGCCCACACTGCTGGAAAGCCGTGGAACAGAAAGGACACTTCTAGAGTTCGCTGTCAATCAGGTGGCTCCACATCATCTTCACATGTTGCACCTCTGCAATGCTCAACCTACCTGGAAAGAGGTCTCTCTTTGAACTGCCTTTCCCAAGGTTTCTTCCATTTTTTTCCCTTTAAAAGTTTTTTTGGGAGTTTTTCCTTGTCTTCTTAGAGAGTCAAGGCTGGGGGGCTTTCAAAAGACAGGGCCTGTTAAAGCCCTTTGCGGCACTCCTTGTGTGATTTTCAGCTATATAAAAATAAACTGTATTGTATTGTAAACAGTAGTTGGCTCCAAACATTTAAGAAGCTAGCTGTTATCATGTTTTCATTTTGACTTTTGTTTAACTGTATGGCAGAAAAAATAGTAAATAGTGTGTACAGAATCATTGTGGTCTATATATACATGCAATGTGTTGAAACAATGTGACCATAGTATATTCAGGTGACATGTTTGGCATTTACAATTAGACAACGACAACAACATAGATAGATAGATAGATAGATAGATAGATAGATAGATAGATAGATAGACAGACAGACAGACAGACAGACAGACAGACAGACAGACAGACAGACAGACAGACAGACAGACAGATAGATAGATAGATAGATAGATAGATAGATAGATAGATAGATAGATAGATAGATAGATAGATAGATAGATAGATAGAATGTTAACGTTTACCCCCCTGGGTGGAACTGAAGAGTCGCATAGTTTGGGGGAGGAAAGATCTCCTCAGTCTGTCAGTGGAACAGGACAGCAACAGCAGTCTGTTGCTGAAGCTGCTCCCCTGTCTGGAGATGACACTGTTTAGTGGATGCAGTGGATTCTCCATAATTGACAGGAGCCTGCTGAGCACCCATCACTCTGCCACGGATGTCAAACTGTCCAGCTCCATGCCTACAATAGAGCCTGCCTTCCTCACCAGTTTGTCCCGGCATGAGGTGTCCTTCTTCTTTATGCTGCCTCCCCAGCACACCACTGCGTAGAAGAGTGCACTCGCCACAACCGTCTGATAGAACATCTGCAGCATCTTATTGCAGATGTTGAAGGATGCCAGTCTTCTAAGGAAGTATAGCCGGCTCTGTCCTCTCTTGCACAGAGAATCAGTATTGGCAGTCCAGTCCAATTTATCATCCAGCTGCACTCCCAGGTATTTATAGGTCTGTACCCTCTGCACACAGTCACCTCTGATGATCACGGGGTCCAGGAGGGCCTGGGCCTCCTAAAATCCACCATCAGCTCCTTGGTTTTGCTGATGTTCAGGTGTAGGTGGTTTGAGTCGCACCATTTAACAAAGTCCTTGATGAGGTTCCTATACTCCTCCTCCTGCCCACTCCTGATGCAGCCCACGATAGCAGTGTTGTCAGCGAACTTTTGCACGTGGCAGATCTCCGAGTTGTATTGGAAGTCCGATGTATATAGGCTGAACAGGACCGGAGAAAGTACAGTCCCCTGCGGTGCTCCTGTGTTGCTGACCACAATGTCAGACCTGCAGTTCCCAAGACACACATACTGAGGTCTGTTTGTAAGATAGTCCACAATCCATACCACTAGGTATGAATTTACTCCCATCTCTGTCAGCTTGTCCCTGAGGAGCAGAGGTTGGATGGTGTTGAAGGCGCTAGAGAAGTCTAGAAACATAATTCTTACAGCACCACTGCCTCTGTCCAAGTGGGAGAGAGATCAGTGTAGCATATAGATGATGGCATCCTCCGCTCCCACCTTCTCCTGGTATGCGAACTGCAGAGGGTCGAGGGCGTGGCATACCTGTGGCCTCAGGTGGTGAAGCAGCAGCCGCTCCATGGTCTTCATCACATGTGATGTCAGAGCGACAGGCCGGAAGTCGTTCAGCTCACTAGAACGTGATACCTTTGGGACTGGGGTGATACAAGATGTTTTCCAAAGCCTTGGGACTCTCCCCTGTTCCAGGCTCAGGTTGAAGATGCGCTGTAGAGGACTTCCCAGCTCCAGTGCACAGACCTTCAGCAGTCTTGGCGATACTCCATCTGGACCCGCTGCTTTGCTGGCACGAAGTCTTCTCAGCTCTTTGCTCACCTGCGCAGCTGTAATTGTGGGTGGAGATGTCTCTCCTATGCTGGTATCAGCAGAAGGATGGGTGGAGGGTGTAATACTCCGAGGTGAGAGTGGGTTAGGGTGGGGAAACCTGTTAAAGAAGTTGTTCATTTGGTTTGCTCTCTTCACGTCTCTCTCGATGATGGCACCCCGCTTCGAGCTGCAGCCAGTGATGATCTTCATCCCATCCCACTCTTCCTTCATGCTGTTATTCTGCAACTTCTGCTCCAGCTTTCTCCTGTACTGCTCCTTCGCCACCCTGAGCTGGACTCTGAGTTCCTTCTGCACACGTTTGACCTCATGCTGATCACCGCCTTTAAAAGCCCTTTTCTTCTGATGTCACTTGTAATCCATGGCTTGTTGTTAGCA
Organism: Erpetoichthys calabaricus; assembly: GCF_900747795.2. Classification (NCBI taxonomy): domain Eukaryota; kingdom Metazoa; phylum Chordata; class Cladistia; order Polypteriformes; family Polypteridae; genus Erpetoichthys; species Erpetoichthys calabaricus. The sequence continues at coordinate 132,533,494 of NC_041397.2, read as the reverse complement.
TAGCAGCGTACTGTTCTTACTGTAACTACAATGTCCATACAGAAGTTGATGTAGTCAGTAGTGCAGTCAACAACCTCCTCAATGTTCTCACTATGTGATCCCTGCAGGATATCCCAGTCCGTAGTTCCAAAGCAGTCCCACAGAGCCTGCTCTGCCTCAGGGGACCACTTCCTGAATGAGCGTGTGGTTGCAGGTAGCTTTCTCACTCTTGGTTTGTAGTGAGGCTGAAGCAGGACCAGGTTAGATAGATAGATAGATAGATAGATAGATAGATAGATAGATAGATAGATAGATAGATAGATAGATAGATAGATAGATAGATAGATAGATAGATAGATAGATAGATAGATAGATAGATAGATAGATAGATAGATAGATAGATAGATAGATAGATAGATAGATAGATAGATAGATAGATAGATAGATAGATAGATAGATAGATAGATAGATAGATAGATAGATAGATAGATAGATAGATAGATAGATAGATAGATAGATAGATAGATACTTTATTAATCCCAAGGGGAAATTCACAATGATCTGCTTATGATCTGCTTTCCCAAGCGCAGGCAGCGGGGTGGTGCTGTATGCGTCTTTAACGTTTGCATTCAGTAAGTCAATAGTCTTATTTCCCCGGGTGTTACAGTCCACATACTGGGAGAAGGCAGGTTAATGTTTTGTCCAGCGTCACATGGTTAAAATCTCCAGCGATTAGCACAAGCGCCTCAGGGTGCTGCGTTTGTAACTTAGCAACAGCAGAATGGATGATATCACCCGACATCTCCACGTCCGCCCGAATAGGGATGTAAACAATAACAACAATGACGTGTCCAAACTCTCTGGGCAAGTAATGGGGACGCAAACTTATGGCCAACAGTTCGATGTCCCTAAAGCAAGTGGAGATTTTGACCTTTACATGTCCAGAGTTACACCACCGTGTATTAACATAGAGAGCGAGTCCTCCTCCTTTGTGCTTCCCGCAGGTACTTGCGTCTCTGTCTGCTCTAACTGTGCTAAACCCGGGTAGCTCCACGTTAGCATCTGGGATGGTGGTAGTTAGCCATGTTTCGCAAAAGCACAACAAACTGCATTCTCTGTAGGTTCTGACATTTTTCACCAACGCAGCCAGTTCATCGATCTTATTTGGTAGTGAGTTCACATTTCCCAGGATCACAGAAGGCACAGAAGGCTTAAAACACCACTTTCTTGCAAGCCGCTTCATTTTTAGCTTAGTGCCGGCTCTGCTGCCACGATACCGCCTTCTTACCTCGTCGGGTAAATAGGGAACCACACCGACACTGGCATTTGTTCTCAGCGCTTGAAGTTAATTACTTGAATAGATGAGTCTCAGCGTGTAAAAATCCATGTCCATGTTGTAAAAGTAAAAGTGTTCAGGGAACGAATCCACATAAAAGAAAGTGATAGGAGTGATCAATAAAAAATAATAAAGAGAAAAATAAAAGGTAGAAAAATAAAGTCGTACACGGAGCTGCTGAAAAGGCTGCCACTCTCGGCAGCGCCTGAGTCATAATATAGCATATTTATATATATATGATATTTAGCACATTTTCATAGAAACAATGTAGCTCAAAGTGCTTTACATGATGAAGAAATTAAAATTTGGGAACACTAATTAACATAGAATAAAAGTAAGGTCCGATGGCCAGGGAGGACAGAAAAAACAAACAAAAAACTCCAGATGGCTGGAGAAAAAAATAAAATCTACAGGTGTTCCAGGCCATGAGACCACCCAGCCCCCTCTGGGCATCCATATTACTAACCGAGAATAAACCGGATATGGACGCAGGGACACGGCGATGGGACCATGAGACGTACTGCGCAGGCGCGTGTCTCATAAACCGCAAGCGAAATCTTATCCACGAACGAAGGAGTCACGGCCCAAGAACGAAAGAGCTCAACTAACGTGAATGAGAAATGAAGCAACAACGTGCCCATAGCTAACAACTAACGACACAGCCTCACACAAAAGAGGATTCTGCGCTGCACCCCAGAGTCAAACGTGAGAGGCTACGGAGGCCCCACAGGTCCACAAAGATGGTACGGAAGGCGCAGGCGTCACCGCCATAATGTGAGTGGCACTACTGCGGAGTGAAGGCGCAGGCGTCACCGCCATATTGTAAGTGGCACTACTGCGGAGTGAAGTTAGGAATAATGTGCTGCTTGGGATTGTACAAACCGCTGAATGCTTTACACCAAATTCAAACACAATACAGCTCAACGATACAAACGCGAGCCCACCTGGATAAGATCAATGAACGCAGGCGCCTACAACGCGCGTCTGAAACTGCGGAAGCAAAGCAGGCACGGGTTCAAAATGAACGACCTCGACTGACGGATATACAAACACAAGCCTGCTATTTCGGGTTACCCAAGACCAGGGGTTGGCGAGCGAAGCGAGCAGGGGGCGGAGCCCCCTAGTTCTACCTAACATAAATGACCTCAATCAGTCCTCATTGTATTCAGGGTTCTCATGGACGAATTTGATGATGATGGTCATGTGGACTTCTGGCCTTTAATCCATCAATGTAAGGACATCATGGTGCTTTGATTAGGTGGTGGTGGCGTAGATCGCCACCACAGAAAACCGGAAAAAGAACAGAAGAGAAAGTAGAGGTTAGTATGGATTTTGGAGCCACCATGAATAATAATGATAATTAATTGAAAATACAGAGCATCAGGATTTAACTAAGATGAAGCTATGAGAACGGTGGCACAGTGGGTAGCACTGCTGCCTTGCAGTTAGGAGACCTGGGCTAGCTTCCTGGGTCCTCCCTGATTGGAGTTTGCATGTTCTCCCCGTGTCTGCGTGGGTTTCTTCCCACAGTCCAAAGACATGCAGGTTAGGTTTATTGGCGATTCTAAATTGTCCCTAGTGTGTGCATGGTATGTGTGCTCCCTGCGGTGGGCTGGTGCCCTGCCCAGGGTTTGTTTCCTGCCTTGCGCCCTGTGTTGGCTGGGACTGGCTCTAGTAGACCCCCGTGAGCCGGTAGTTAGGATGTAGCGGGTTGGATGATGGATGGATGAAGCTATGAGAAAGCCATATTAAAGTAATGTGTTTTAGCAGTGTTTCAAAGGGCTCCACTGTATTAGCCTGGCAAATTTCTATTGACAAGCTATTCCAGATTTTAGGTGCATAACAGCAGAAGGTCGCCTCACCACTTCTTTTAAGTTTAGCTCTTGGAATTCTAAGTAGACATTCATTTGAAGATCTAAGGTTACGATGTGGAGGGTAAGGTGTAAGGCATTCCGAAATATAAGATGGAGCGAGATTATTTAAGGCTTTGTAAACCATAAAGCAGTATTTTAAAGTCAATTCTAAATGACACTGGTAACCAATGTAATGGCATCAAAACTGGGGTGATGTGCTCGGATTTTCTTTTCCGAGTTAAGATTCTAGTACTAGTTGCAATCGATTGATGTCTTTTTTGGGTAGTCCTGAGAGGAGTGCATTACAGTAATCTAGCTGAATGAAAACAAAAGTGTCAACTAATTTTTGAGCATCTTGCAATGTTAAAAGGGGTCTAACATTTGCTATATTTCTTAAGTGAAAAAATGCTGTCCTAGTAATCTGATTAATATGTGATTTAAAATTCAGGTCAGAGTCAATAGTTACCCCTAAATTCTTTACCTCCATCTTGACTTTTAATCCTAATGCATCTAGTTTATTTCTAATAATCTCATTATATCCATTATTGCCAATCACTAAAATTTCTGTTTTCACTTTAGTTTGAGAAAATTACTACTCATTCATTCAGAAAACACAAGTGAGACATTGTGTCAGTGAATAAAGAGTGTCGGGGTCAGCAGGTGCTATTGATAAATACAGCTGTGTGTCATCGGTATAGCTGTGGTAGCTCACATTATGCCCCTAGATAATCTGACCTAGCGGTATCATGTAAATCGAAAAGAGCAGTGGACCCAGGATAGAGCCTTGTGGGACACCATATAGAATGTCATGTGTCTTTGAAGTAAAATTACCACAACTAACAAAGAATTTTCTACCTGCCAGGTAGGATTCAAACCAATTTAAGACACTGTCAGAGAGGCCCACCCATTGACTAAGGCGATTTCTAAGAATATTGTGATCAATGGTATCAAATGTGGCACTCAGATCTAAGAGGATGAGAACAGATAAATGGCCTCTGTCTGCATTTATCTGCAAGTCATTTACTACTTTAACAAGTGCAGTTTCTGTACTGTGATTTGTTCTGAAACCCAACTGAAACTTATCAAGAATGGCATGTTTATTGAGGTGATCATTAAGCTGCATAATGACTGCCTTCTCTAGGATTTTACTTAAGAAAGGCAGGTTAGACATAGGTCTAATATGTTCAAAAGCAGAGGAATCAAAATTATTTTTCTTCAGCAGGGGTTTAACTACAGCAGTCTTAAGACAGTCTGGGAAGACCCCTGTATCTAATGACAAGTTTACTATGTCAAGAATACTATCAATTAGCACACCCAATACTTCTTTGAAAAAACTTGTTGGTATTGGGTCAAGGACACAGGTGGAGGGTCTCATTTGAGAAATTATTTTATATAAATCAGGTAAATTTATCCTAGTGAAATTTAATTTGTTTATATTAGAGTACTGGGGTTTAAGAGGATCAGTATTGGGGAGATGTACTATATTATTTCTAATATCATTAATTTTTTGATAAAAAAAATACAGCAAAAGCCTCATAAGTTTCACTGGAAGTATTTTGGAGTCATTCCATTGAGTGATCTGATTTTAGCAGACGATCAATTGTAGAGAATAAGACTCTGGGATTACTAGCATTGTTATTTATAATTCTAAAGAAATAACACCACCTCTCAAGACGGACTATGTTGTTGTATTCTGTTATTTTAACCTTCAATATCTCATAGTGGATAATATGATCTCCGCCATGTTCTCTTTAGATCAGACACTCTTTGGGTCCTCAATGGTGTAACAGTGCTAGAAGATATTTTAAGTCTTTTCAGGTGCGACTATGTCAGCAGCAGCTCTCACCTTAGTATTAAAATTTTCCACCTTACTATTTACATTATTCTCACTATTGTAGTAAGCACTACAAATGGACTGGTTGCTTAGAATATTTGTAAAATTTGAAGGTGCTGATGAATCAAAGAAGCGTTTTTAACAATATGCTTCTCGTGAATATTTTCTATCATTATTTCTATATTAAATAGTAAGACAAAATGGTCTGAGAGACCAATATCAATGATCTGCTTCACATCAACTTTTAGTCCTTTTGTAATTACTAAGTCTAACATATGAACTGCTTTGTGTGTATGCTGATTAATGTGCTGGCTCAAATCAAAAGAGTCCAGGAGGTTCAGGAATTCTTTTATTTTTGGGTCACACTGATTATCGATAAGAAAGTTAAAGTCACCAACTATTAGGAATGTGTCATAGTTCGTAATTACAATTGACACCAAGTCTGAGAATTCCTCAAAGAAAGCATTGTATTTAGGAGGTCTATACACGGGTAATACTAGAAACTGAGAAACTCCATGAATAACAACGGCAAGACACTCAAAGGACTTGAATTTGCCAAAGCCAATATCTGTACACTTTGACCGGCTCGAGTAAATGTTTGCTAAACCACCGCCTTTCTTACCTTGGCAATCCGCATGAGCAAAGCTGTAATTCGGAGGCACAGATTTGATTAAAATAGCCGCACCATCAGAGCTAAGCCACGTTTCACTTGGTGCAATAAAATACATTTTCCTATCACTAACATTTAATAAAACCATATTTAATGTTTCGGAAGAGCAGAACTGAATTGTATGTGTGTTATGGGTATTCGAGATTGAAATTAAGTTATTTTAAGCGCCACACTGTGCATATTTTTTATTTAATCTATAATCTGTTTTTATAGTTCTTAGACAGTAATATTAACTTCCTTGAGTTATCATTTAGATGAGCATTCAGAACCAGTTTGCTGTTCAGTCTGTCATCAAATAGAGAGTTCCAAGGCACAAAGTAAAAAAAAAACATGGCAAAAAAGCTCCACAAGTTGAAAGATCCTCAAACCTTCGGTTTGAAAACAAAAAAGGACAAACAAAAACTCTTCATAGGATAAAGGATTTATTTTCAAAAATGCTCTGCAGCAGAAGCAGTTCCAAGTACCATAAATGACCCTGAAGGAGATACCTTAGCACAATATTCAATCAAATGACAAATAAGTCTCAAGAAACACAAATCCAAGAAAAGTTTAAGATGCAGATCAAGAAGTCAAAAAATCCAGAGAATCAACAATAAAAACAGTAATAACTGCAACAGAACTCACCAAAACCACCTAGTGCAGTCAATGAACCGCATGGGACTGTATGTTTCTTCAGTCTATATATTTTTGAGGGAAGTCCCATGATGGAGACAGACTGGTGGCCCTACCTCTTGAAGGACCACCCACAAAACATATGGAAAATAATGAAACAAATATAGACACATAGATATTAAATAATACACAAAACTAATAAAAAAACAGAAAATAATGCACATAAATAGCAAAAGTAACAATATTAAAATAGACAAAAGAAAAAAAATGTACAAAAAGGACATAAAACAGCAGCGTGAACTCCATCCACAGAAGAAACCTTGGCTGAAACATAACACAGCCTTGCCCATGATTCTGCTGGAGTGATGTCAGTGTCACTAGGCACATTTAATGTTTTGGGTGTATTGAGTTCTGAAATTTCCATCTCCTGTGGTTCTTTTTCATCAGCTCAGCAGTTCTTTTTACCTCCTTTTTACTGCGTGTGGCAGCACACCATTTAGTTCACATACATATTTTACAGTTCATTTTCACAGGAACATAACTACCAGTTCTTTCAGTTGCACATTGACTTAAAATCTATGATTGTAATTGAAAGCGACAAAGAGCACAAGTAGCTGGCAGCAATGCATCATTCACTTTTGCCACTAGCCCAGCAATTTCTTTAAATTCCAAAATATAATCTGGTTTTATAGAAAAGTATTCTCTTCCAACACATTGTGTTTATTTTTAACATACTGTATGTGGCCTCTCTACACACAAAATACATTTATAAGTTTAACGGTGGTCTTTCTTGGAGATTCTGTAGCCAAATGAGGTTTATCCATTGTAATCAGAGCCTTGCTGTCAATCAGGCCATGTTAACAAGAGTGGCATTACTCTTTGCTTTTTAAATCACTGCTTCTACTTTGAACTCTGCCTTTATGAGGCATTTGATTGGTTTAGGAATGTCACAGTTAGTAAACTAATTGTTTCCACCCACTTTTAAGAGAATATCCACTCATGGTTATTTCCATACATATGTATTATAGTACATGTCTGGCTCTGCACAACTAAGTGTAAACTAACTTGAACACAATTTAATGACTGTAGAATAGTGATAATTCAGTTTTCATATTATACTTTCACTGAGAATATTAAACAATATCCATCCATCCATCCGTTAACCAACCCGCTACATCCTAACTACAGGGGCACGGGGGTGTGCTGGAGCCAGTCCCAGCCAACACAGGGTGCAAGGCAGGAAACAACCCCTGGCAGGGTGCCAATCCACTGCAGATTAAACAAGATGTTAAAGCTTTAACAGCCTGTACCCCAACTAACAGGTTGTGAGTGTACAACTTAAATTAAGTTTTACCATCAAGCTTTCCATTTCTAATAGTGTCAGTGCAGCTTAATTTGTGGTAGATTGATTTCCTAAAGCTGTGCAAGGTCTAATGACTTGTAGAAATTAATACTGCATGCTTTTTCAAACTGGTAAGTTGTTTTTTGTTTTAGAAGATTTTCAGAAAGATCTACAAATTAAATCATGGTTTTGGAGAGCTTTCTGTGCTGAAATACTAATGCTATATACATCAGGTTTCGAATATTAGCTTTTGAATGTTAGCCATTGTCTGACTTTATCATGGTGCAATCGGTGTCTGGCAGGTCATTTATTGGTTAGTGCTCCTGTTCAATTATTTGAAAGAATCAAGTAATGTGCATGCATTTGTGACCTGTGAATGTGACACAGAAATGTGCATTCTCACAGGTTTCTTGCCGCAGGCGAAAGGTTAATAAAGGTAAATAAGTATTTTTAAGAGAATGGAATTTAGACCTTGCAATGATCTGTAGAGAAGGGTGAGGTCTAGTACTGATTTCTATGCAAGCCTGGATATTCACTGGTCAGACCATTCCAACTTGTTGTTTATTTGACTCCCCTGGTACCTGCAGCTATGTTCTACTTCCACGTCTTCCCCCTGAATGGTGACTGGTTTCAGAGGCTTCTTGTTACATCTGAAGTCCACCACCAGTTCTTTTGTCTTGCTCCTCCACAACTTTCCTATGCTCTGACTCATCTCCATTATTAATTCAGCCTATGGTGGACAAGTCATCTGAACAATTCTGTAGATGGCAAGTGCTAGGGGTGAACAGGAAGGGAGAAAGGACAGTTCCCTGAGGTGCACCTGTATTATACTCCACCATTTCTGACACACAGTTTTTCAGCCTCACAAACTGTTGTCTGTTGGTCAGGTAGTCCATGATCCAGGAGATTGCGGGAGCATCAAGATTCAAAGCCCTGAAGTTTTTTCCCCAGTCAGAATGTAGTACCAGCTTGTAGATGAGAGCATCCTCCACACCTACTGTATATGTGCCCAACTGGTAAACTGCAGATGATCCAGATGTTGTGAAACCAGGGGTCGTAGATGTTTTAGGACAAGCCTGTCAAAGGTCCTCATGATATATTAATTAAGAGCAACTGCAGTCCTTGCGATCACTGGAATGTGTGTCCATCCTCTTTCCTGCATCACTGAAACCATGCAGGATGTTTTCCACAGCTGGGGAACATCCCATAACACATAACACATCCCTCAGATATATCAATCAGGTGGGAGCATCCCCAAGTGTATTCCTGACATCTATGCTTTCCCTTCTCAGCTATATATGCATTGTTTAAAACAAATGTGAAAAGCTGACTTGATGAAAGGGGAAGATGTTATAAAAAGAGTGATTGAGGCAAGGGACTTGGTCAAAAAATGTAGAGTCTGACCCAAACATGGTGCTAATGAAACATGGGAGGGGTCATCTTGCGATGAGAGATGACCTGCTACACTGGAGGGAAGTTAGTACAGCTAGTTTTAGCTGCTGGATTCAGAGGAACATCCCTTACATGATGACATGGGTCATTTGGGTGTAGAAATGATGACTGACCCTCTAAGGAGTAGGTTTTATTGGCCCAAAATATCATAAGAGGCTGAACAGTATGTCAAACACTGAGGAGATTCTGAGAGTTGCTTGATAAAATAGCCCCTGAGGATGTTGAGGGTACAGAAATCCTGAACCACCTGTCCCAACCCATCATGTTTTGGGACCATATGGAAACAATGAGAGAAGTTATTCACAGTATGTAGAGAATTTTAAACAGGCTTTGAAGAAGGCTTATGAACTTGCCAGCAAAGCTGCAGACAAGACACATGAATAGAATAAAAGAGTACTGTATATAACAGATGAGTGACATTCCAGACTCTAGACACTGGAGATCAAGTGTTGCTAAGAATTCTGGAAATCAGAGGTAAACAGAAGCTCAAAAGTTGTTGGAGCTCTGTGTCATATACTGTAGATTGAAGGTCAGGATGAGTCCTTGTGAGATCTAATTCTAGTTTACTGGAGACCCACAAGCGAAGAAGAGTGTTGACTAGAGTGTACATGGATTCTTCTTCAGACATGGTATATGAAAAACCCCATAGATCCTACAGAAACTACCTGGAAAAGCTGCTAGAGTGGAAAGTACATGAAAATAAGCATGCTACTGAAGATTCAAGTGAGGAAGGCCAAGAGCTGTTCATTAGTGATCAGAACAGAGAAGATGATGACATCTCTGTCCATAAAGAAGTTTACAGCTGTGCCCCAGAAGAAGAATTACAGTGCAAAATATTTTAAATTCTGACTACTCGATATCTGAGCCAAATCAGTGAGTTTAACAAACACTTAAGAGTTAGCCCTAAACTGGCACCAAAATTAAGTAGAGATCATATGCCAAGAACATCAGATAGACAGGTAAAGCCAGTGCTTAGGTTAACCTTTAATTTACCAAGAAATGCTAGTGAACAGCCAATAACAATCGTTCATAAAAGGATCATTATCAGACTAGGACAGTAATAGAATTTTTATATAAACCAACCAAACTCTGCACCCTTTTTCTTTTAAATTAGATTAGATGCAAATGTTTTAATGTGTGCTGAGGACATGCAGACAGTTACAAGGGGGAGAAGGTAGGACTCTAAGTATTAAACTATGAGGTTATTGTAACAAATGATAGGGCAGGTCAAAGCTCATGGAGAAATAGCATATGGTAAGGAGAAAAGGAGGTAGAGATAAGGAGAAATTAAGGAAAGAAGAGAAAAGAAGTTGCAAGATGGGTAGTGCATGCATTTAGCTATTAATTGAGGAATGGTTACGTTTTTGACCAGATAACTAAAGTTAAATGACAGGAGAGTGAATTTGGTTATTTTTGTTATGAACTTCAACTAGAACTTTATTTTGTAAGTAGCTTTTTCCAATGTGAAGGTAACTGATTGCATACACTACGTTGCTGTTGCAATTGCTTCTGAGGACTGTGCTGAGTAAGCCAACCTGGAGAATTGTTTTAAAATTTTCTCTTAGGAGCTACACAACCTGGGATTTCAGTTATAGCTGCTATGTGTAGGTGGCTTCGGATATACCTGGCACTGACTGTAAGCTGGGGCCATACAGGTCATCTTGTCTGCGCTCCGGACATGGGAGTAGAGTTTCCGACATATTCTACAGGAATGAAGGAGCTGCTTGCTTTAGCTGCACTGCTTGTACTGTAAATATCAACAAGGCCTACAATGTTTTATGTATGGAGGTAGTTCAGTTTTCTTTTTTCTGGCATTATTAAAAAAGTGTGGTTTTCTTTTCTTTACTTGTTTATTTACCATTACCTGTTCATTTACCTTTTATTTTATTTATTTAAGGACATTTTTTCATGTAACATAATTAAAGAACTTCTGAATCATGTTTAATTTATCTCAATGACTTTAATTGAATATTTCCAAGTTACATTTACACATAAATATATATATATATATATATAGTGACAGATGGCCGGGGCCCATGCCTGGTCGGGACACAAAAAAGCGACCTTCAAAAGGGCAACCTCAATTTATTTACGCGCGCATTTATTCGGCGCTCAATTGAGGTCGCCCTTTTGAAGCTCGCCTATATTTACGGGCGCCTTTATTCGGCACTCAATTGAGGTCGCCCTTTTGAAGGTTGCCTTTATTTACGTGTGCCTTTATTCTCCGCGCCCAATTGAGGTCGCCCTTTTGAAGGTCGCCTTTTTTATTGAATAGAACCGAGCCCAGTATCTCCCCCTGGATGCTAGATGGCAGCCTCCCTGGGTTGCAGTGGTGCCTCGGACTCCCCCAGGGCTTTATGGGGGTTGGAGTTCTTAGGGGTGTTGCAACAGGAGCAGCTGGTCCCTTTTGGGCACTGGTTTCACCATACCCAGAAGTGCAGCCAGATGTTGGCAATCAACCACCTGGAGCACTTCCGGGTGCCTGATAAAAGGGAGCCAGTGACCACCACTCAGCGGCCAGAGTCAGGAGGAGGAGGACTAAGCTTGTGGAGGAGTTGTGGTGGAAGAGAGAAAAGTGCTTTTGTGTGTTGTTACTGTGCTTGGGACTGTGTTGTGTCTGTGGGTACAAGGAAGGCGTAACCCACAGACGAAGAAAAAATAAGTTTATTTATTTTACACGTGCCTCCTGGGTCCAATCTGTGTCAGGTTGGCCGCTATATAGCGCCTTTATTACAATATAAATATATATATATATATATATATATATATATATATATATATATATATATATATATATATATATATATATATATATATAAGTATTTGTAGATTGTAAGTTCATTGTACCACTAAGCCTAGAGAAAAGAAAAAAGGGAAAGAAGAATTAAAATAAAGTGCTGAGAACTAGTTGGACTAAGTGTGTTCAAAGGTACTCAAGTCAGCCACCCTTAGTAAAAGTCAAGAGATCAAGGGGGTGCTACATGTTCTATTCACAGGAATCTTTCCTTGTCAAGCCCAGGAATTCTGTAAGGGGAGTTCTGTTAGTTTCAGACATTTGGTTTACTTCATTTAATTTCAGTGAATTCCCTAGCACATTTTTATTGGCATCATTATAGGATGAGGCATGCTCCATTATGGCTCTTTTCACACGTGACACCACATACTGTAGCAACATGCATTCTTACTGGTGATGCTGACTCATCATGAATACTTTAATACAATCTTTGTTATTCAAAGCACTGTTTGAGCTTAAGGGGAAAAATGGTAGGATCTTCAAATAATAAAGGAACTGAACTATCACATTTACAAATCATAAAGCATTTGTGTTATTTCTTGACTTTAGCATAGCCCCGATTGTTCACTCAGCTCTGCATAAATTTAAGGCTGCATACTAGGTAACTATTTAGTTGAATCTAAGAATCAAAGCAGGAAAAAGAGGCAACCTACTTAATTAAAAAATAAAATCAATGCAACATCTCTCAACATCCCTCATATTAGCAGCAAAGCTGAGGATAATGCAGATGAACAGGAAGATGGTAATACATCTCATACAGAATCTATTGTAATAATCTTTGCCTTTGTGTTTCACTGTAAAGCAATTCACGACACTGTCAAACAAAATTGTTGCTTGAAGTGAAAGGATTGCATTGGGTTTAATTGTTTGATTTTGAGTTTGATTGATAATGCAACATAAACCGTATAAAATGCAGAAATACAATAAGTCAAATAAGTCAATACCTTCTTATCATTTCTGTGAATAAAACTTTATGACTATTACAGTGGATTAAGCACTGTCTTGGTGGAAGAGATATTACACAATTCATTATCATATGCTTTATTATGTTTTTGTATGTGCCTTACAGAGGAAGGAAAGAAGGTGCAGAGCCAGCTACCTTTAAATGCATTAGTTTATTATTATATGATAAACAGTTCAATAGAAAACCAAGATTATTTTTACAAATTTACAAATACAAATATTCAGTAAAAAATGAGAAATGTGGAGTCCAAATCACAATAAAACATACTGCATTTATATAAAAATTGAAAGATTTTTGGACAACAGCATTTTTGATTGAGAGAGAAAAAATTAAATCTGTTAGGATATTAATTCTGCCTGTAGCTTGATTGTACTTTTCACATTATCTTATAGAATTCATTGGCTGTACTACTGTATGGCTGTACTACAGCACAAAAATGGCAACTCAGTGGTACAGAGAAAAGATAAAATACACAGGATTTGCATGGCAGAATATTGTAACAGAAAGACTTTTTTTGAGTGAATGAGTCACTTTAGTAATGGTTTCAGTTTAACTAGTGCCTTAAAAATTCAGGTATGTAAGAGGAGCTGAGAGCAGGAGTGTGCAGGGAGATCTACTATGAAACTAATGAAGCTTAAGCTTCAGGGCTTCTAATTCTGGAAGGGCCCTAGAAGTCACTTTAGTTCACATTGCTTAAAACATTTGGGTATCTGCTGCATGTGAAGGGGGATTTAAAAATGATATTAATAATATAGCGTAACCCAATACAAAATAATAAAATAAAAATTAAAAGGTTATTAAAGTATGGTGTAGGATAGCCGTTAAGGATGTTTCATTCTAAATATATTTAATATAAATTAATTATAAACAATTTAACATTTATGGGGCGGCACGGTGGCGCAGTGGGTAGCGCTGCTGCCTCGCAGTTGGGAGACCTGGGGACCTGGGTTCGCTTCCCAGGTCCTCCCTGTGTGGAGTTTGCATGTTCTCCCCGTGTCTGCGTGGGTTTCCTCCGGGTGCTCCGGTTTCCTCCCACAGTCCAAAGACATGCAGGTTAGGTGGATTGGCGTTTCTAAATTGGCCCTAGTGTGAGCTTGGTGTGTTTGTGTGTGTCCTGCAGTGGGTTGGCACCCTGCCCAGGATTGGTTCCCTGCCTTGTGCCCTGTGTTGGCTGGGATTGGCTCCAGCAGACCCCCGTGACCCTGTGTGTGGATTCAGCGGGTTGGAAAATGGGTGGGTGGGTGGGTAGCTGTAATTGAAAAAAATGAAGTAATTTTTCATTGCTTGCAGTCAATCCAGTAGAGCAATTTTAATGAAAATTTGAGATGTGATGGTTACATTAAAAAAAAAAAATTGGTGATCTGTCATGGAACAACCACAACGAGGAAGATAACAGTGGTAACCCAGACCTTGTTTCTGGGTGTGAAGGGGCTCCCCCATAACAGTTCACGTGGGTCCACAGGGTGGAAAAAGCCAATCATTGTGTTAGACAGCTTTTCAGGATGGCAGAGAGGACCGTTCAGTCTGTCCATTATCTGTACCTTCTGAAGCTAAAAGGCATGAACCAAACCTAGATAGAAGTTTAGTTTTTCACAGGGCACACTATGACTCATATAGGTGTGGTTTGGCAAAACCTGTGCAAACACATGGAGAATTCACAGACTCCAAACTGACAGCAGACAGCTTGGGAATGAACACTGGGACCCTGAAGCTGTGAGGCAACCACGTTCACTACTTGTCTTCACTGCCCCCTTCAGAGAAGGCCACACAGAAGATTTTATTTCACTCATTCACAGAAATGAACTTTATAGTAAGAACAATGTACTGTGAGACTGGGCTAAGCACTAGATTTTCTTTCATCTGTGATTTATCTACCATATACGGAAGCGTATTAGGGTCACAGAGAAGAAAAAAAAAATATGGAGACAGTGAAGAAAAAAAAGTGTATGTTGAGAATAAAATCAACATGTTGACTTTATTCTCGACATTTCCAGTTTATTCTTGCTATTTATGTCAAGATTAAAGTCAACATTTCAACTTTTTTCTAGCCGATTATATTGTGATTAAAGTTGACATTTCCACTTTAAACCCTTGTTTTTCTCTCTCTAGTTTAATGTTGCCATGTCGCAAATTTCATTTTAAAATCAATGTCTAATTTACTAGATTCTCTCAAACCCCATCATAACTAATGTAGCACATTAAATACTTTGTGTTATGTGTTCCCCGACCCAGTTGTTAATCGCTACGTGCTTCTTAAACTGACTTCCTCTTGCACTGAGAGGAGGCGCAGGCAGCGATCACCACACAGAATACATTTCTCACTCACGTGCCAGCCTCGGAGAGTGTACCTTACCTCCGTTTAGCTAGCGAACGAGAGAACTACTTAATGGATTTAGATTGGGTTTTTTTCTATGATTTGCTTGAACATTCTGGTTGATTTTGTGACTTCTCTCATCGCGCTAAGAATCATAGTTTGCTTGCAGGAGCAATATATTCGCTCTAATCTGAGACAGAGGCTGCAGGCCGAGGAGAAGGGGAAATGTGACTTCAGGAGTAGGGAGCCGGGCAGGATCCTCCTCACTATCCTTTTTCACTAATATGTAGGCAGAGCCATGGGGGGCAGCTAGTCTATCATATATATGTATACAGTGATCCCTCGCTATATCGCGCTTCGCCTTTCACGGCTTCACTCTATCGCGGATTTTATATGTAAGCATATTTAAATATATATCGCAGATTTTTTGCTGGTTCGTGGATTTCTGAGGACAATGGGTCTTTTAATTTCTGGTACATGCTTCCTCAGTTGGTTTGCCCAGTTGATTTCATACAAGGGACACTATTGGCAGATGGCTGAGAAGCTACCCAACTTACTTTTCTTCTCTCTCTTGCGCTGACTTTCTGTGATCCTGACGTAGGGGGTGTGAGCAGGGGGGCTGTTCGCACACCTAGACGATACGGACGCTCGTCTAAAAATGCTGAAAGATTATCTTCACGTTGCTACCTTCTGTGTGCAGCTGCTTCCTGAAGCGCCATGCTGCACGGTGCTTCGCATACTTAAAAGCTCAAAGGGCACGTATTGATTTTTCAGTTTGTTTTTCTCTGTCTCTCTCTCTCTCTCTCTCTCTCTCTCTCTCTCCCTGCTCCTGACGGAGGGGGTGTGAGCTGCCGCCTTCAACAGCTTTGTACCGGCGGTGCTTCGCATACTTAAAAACAAACAGCCCTATTGATTTGTTTGCTTTCCTCTCTGTTTCCTTTGAAGAGGAAGATATGTTTGCATTCTTTTAATTGTGAGACAGAACTGTCATCTCTGTCTTGTCATGGAGCACAGTTTAAACTTTTGAAAAAGAGACAAATGTTTGTTTGCAGTGTTTGAATAACGTTCCTGTCTCTCTACAACCTCCTGTGTTTCTGCGCAAATCTGTGACCCAAGCATGACAATATAAAAATAACCATATAAACATATGGTTTCTACTTCACGGATTTTCTTATTTCGCGGGTGGCTCTGGAACGCAACCCCCGCGATGGAGGAGGGATTACTGTACCAAAAAATTTTGAGTTTGGGTTTTCTTACAACTTCTGTGTCACTGCGTAAATGAACAGCATTAGGTAATAAGCCTAAAAACTGCAGCAACAAATAATATATACAGTATATATAATATATATTATCGAGTTGGTTAAAATGATTGTTACTTGCCAAATATTTCCATTAAATTAATTAATAGTAAATTGTAAAGAATTTTATTGATCATGGGAAATTGTCTCTTTTGTTCTAAAGTATTTTCTTACATATGTCTTTTGGAATAAAACAAAATTGTGGAAATTTTAATTACCATTAAAAATATAAAACATTATGGAATGATAATGCTTTTGTTTTAGTAGTACAAATTTGCAAAAAAAAAAAAACAATGAGATAATCTGATGGACCATGAATATCTATTGACGAAATACAGTTTTTATTAATATGAGAACCTACCTTGTTAGTTCAAAAAGTTTAGAAATATGCCATGTTCAGATCTATTTTAAAAAAATCTTTGCTTATTTGTTAAAAAATAATTTAAAAGCTCTCTGACAGCATTATTTTGAGCAATGCTTAATAGAACAAAATTCAATAAAAAAAATCTTATACCACACAGCTTGCTCATCATCATATCTTACTCATTCCAAATCCTAAGACACACTCTATAATTCAATAGAGTTTTATTTAAAATTAAAAATAAATCTTATTTCCTTTACACGACATGGTCCTCAGTTTTTTCAGAATTTAATACAATTTTAAAAACAATTCTAGTTTCATGTAACCTTTTTTAATACCTCAGCCTTTGATACCCTTTTGATCAGCTCTACAGACTGTAGATTGTGTTTGATTTGAAACGCAAATGTTTGTGATGCCATACAGATTGTATCCCTGACTGACTTGTGTCTGATTCAGTGTATACCAATTTACAAAATGAATAAAACGGAAAAATACTGTCCATGTAAAACAAGTTTAAATACTATCCATCCATCCATTATCCAACCCGCTGAATCCGAACACAGGGTCACGGGGGTCTGCCGGAGCCAATCCCAGCCAACACAGGGCACAAGGCAGGAACCAATCCTGGGCAGGGTGCCAACCCACCGCAGGACACACACAAACACACCCACACACCAAGCACACACTAGGGCCAATTTAGAATCACCAATCCACCTAACCTGCATGTCTTTGGACTGTGGGAGGAAACCGGAGCGCCCGGAGGAAACCCACGCAGACACGGGGAGAACATGCAAACTCCACGCAGGGAGGACCCGGGAAGCGAACCCAGGTCCCCAGGTCTTCTAACTGCGAGGCAGCAGCGCTACCCACTGCGCCACCGTGCCGCCCAATTTAAATACTATATTTATATAAACATTTATTGTTTGCAAAATGGAGTGCTTTTTATCCTAATAGCAGACATTCTTAATGAACAAACAAATGCATATTTTTCATCTGAGTGTGAAACTGTGGCCTGTACAGTGGAATGCAGTGTGTAGCATGGAATGTTCTTCCAGAGCAGCTATGAGAAAGACAGCAAGCAGTTGCCTAACTCAACCTCTGAAGGCAAGTGAAAATTCAAAGCATATTTTCTTTCCTGGTAAAAAAAATAAACATGAAGCTTATACGCCAAAAATATTCAAGCATTTTCAAAATAGCCCCTTTCTGTCACTAAAAGAATGACAAAGAACTTTAACCACTAGAACTCTATCCAATTAGAAAATCAAATCAAGGGGTTAGGGCAATGTGAGCAGACTACAAAATAACTATGAAATATTCAACACAGCAATAATTTAGGGAACAGAATTTACTGGCATGCAGTATCGTTGTATTTGCATTCTAGAGCCTAAACTTGTTTCCATTAAAGGGAAGGGAATTTAAGACAATGTTTTGTGAATGTTAGTGTGTAACTGATTGTGGAATCACCTTAAAAGAATGAAGCCTAACTTGAAACTTAACATTACAGTTTTGTTTTCAAATTAACATTTCAATCTTGATAACTGAACACAGGATTTAGTTTATTTTACAGACACTATGCAGTAAATACTTTAAAACAATCTGATGTAGAATGCACTAATTTCAAGTTTGTTATCATGAAACTTTTTTTTAATTTGCATATGCCTCAACAGTGGAACTTGATCTTCGTAGTTTAGATGACCGCAGAAATTTTCTGTATTAATCTTGCTTATAAGTGTGGTCTGCATATTCTCCAGTGATTTGAGTACCCAAATAACACCACCAAACATAAGAGTGCTTATTTAACAAAGTTTATTTAGACTGAGGTAGAGCAAGTGCAGAGCTGAAATGTTTTTCTTTAAGTTGTTATCAGTGTAAACCGTTAGGGTAATGCTTAATTTATATAAGATGTTAGCTTGAATGATGTTTATTTTCTCTTAGGCTGCTAAATTTCTGAGCATTGTAAAATAGTAGTAGTTTGTGAATTTCCCATTGGGATTAATAAAGTATCTACAGTGGTGTGAAAAACTATTTGCCCCCTTCCTGATTTCTTATTCTTTTGCATGTTTGTCACACAAAATGTTTCTGATCATCAAACACATTTAACCATTAGTCAAATATAACACAAGTAAACACAAAATGCAGTTTTTAAATGATGGTTTTTATTATTTAGGGAGAAAAAAAATCCAAACCTACATGGCCCTGTGTGAAAAAGTAATTGCCCCCTTGTTAAAAAATAACCTAACTGTGGTGTATCACACCTGAGTTCAATTTCCGTAGCCATCCCCAGGCCTGATTACTGCCACACCTGTTTCAATCAAGAAATCACTTAAATAGGAGCTGCCTGACACAGAGAAGTAGACCAAAAGCACCTCAAAAGCTAGACATCATGCCAAGATCCAAAGAAATTCAGGAACAAATGAGAACAGAAGTAATTGAGATCTATCAGTCTGGTAAAGGTTATAAAGCCATTTCTAAAGCTTTGGGACTCCAGCGAACCACAGTGAGAGCCATTATCCACAAATGGCAAAAACATGGAACAGTGGTGAACCTTCCCAGGAGTGGCCGGCCGACCAAAATTACCCCAAGAGCGCAGAGACGACTCATCCGAGAGGTCACAAAAGACCCCAGGACAATGTCTAAAGAACTGCAGGCCTCACTTGCCTCAATTAAGGTCAGTGTTCACGACTCCACCATAAGAAAGAGACTGGGCAAAAACGGCCTGCATGGCAGATTTCCAAGACGCAAACCACTGTTAAGCAAAAAGAACATTAGGGCTCGTCTCAATTTTGCTAAGAAACATCTCAATGATTGCCAAGACTTTTGGGAAAATACCTTGTGGACTGATGAGTCAAAAGTTGAACTTTTTGGAAGGCAAATGTCCCGTTACATCTGGCGTAAAAGGAACACAGCATTTCAGACAAAGAACATCATACCAACAGTAAAATATGGTGGTGGTAGTGTGATGGTCTGGGGTTGTTTTGCTGCTTCAGGACTTGGAAGGCTTGCTGTGATAGATGGAACCATGAATTCTACTGTCTACCAAAAAATCCTGAAGGAGAATGTCCGGCCATCTGTTCGTCAACTCAAGCTGAAGCGATCTTGGGTGCTGCAACAGGACAATGACCCAAAACACACCAGCAAATCCACCTCTGAATGGCTGAAGAAAAACAAAATGAAGACTTTGGAGTGGCCTAGTCAAAGTCCTGACCTGAATCCAATTGAGATGCTATGGCATGACCTTAAAAAGGCGGTTCATGCTAGAAAACCCTCAAATAAAGCTGAATTACAATAATTTTGCAAAGATGAGTGGGCCAAAATTCCTCCAGAGCGCTGTAAAAGACTCATTGCAAGTTATCGCAAACGCTTGATTGCAGTTATTGCTGCTAAGGGTGGCCCAACCAGTTATTAGGTTCAGGGGGCAATTACTTTTTCACACAGGGCCATGTAGGTTTGGATTTTTTTCTCCCTAAATAATAAAAACCACCATTTACAAACTGCATTTTGTGTTTACTTGTGTTATATTTGACTAATGGTTCAATGTGTTTGATGATCAGAAACATTTTGTGTGACAAACATGCAAAAGAATAAGAAATCAGGAAGGGGGCAAATAGTTTTTCACACCACTGTATCTATCTATCTATCTATCTATCTATCTATCTATCTATCTATCTATCTATCTATCTATCTATCTATCTATCTATCTATCTAGTAATAGTATTGTCTCATGTATAGCATACAGTGAAATTCTTATATGAATATCTGTCTCGGGGGATATCATATAATATAAGGTTACTCTAAGGCTTTCGATGGAAAACAAAATTGGGTTTTAGAAAAAGACAAGAAAATACTAATGGCACCAAAAACATAAGACAACATATGCAAAGTTCTAACTTTCAAAATAAACTTTTGAAATACCTAAACGTACACAAAGTATTCTAGAACAAATCGAAAGACTTAGACATCATGAATAGTGATGAGCAAATCCTGTGGAGGTCACTTTGCCGTAAGTATGGCGAAATCACTGAAATGTTTGTGAACTTCACCAAACTCAAGATTGAAATCAATGGGGAAATGGGGACCTGAGCCATGAGGCAGCAGTGCTACCCGCTGTGGCACTATGCCACAAACAACAAAAGATGCAGTTGGAACGATATGCACAAATACAATAAATTGCCACAAACTAGAAATAAGTAAAAAAAAAATAATAATCATTGCACTCAAAAAGTTTCAATCTTCGGGCGCACATTAGCTATAAGAATAGGTTAGCTGATATGATGGAGAGAAGAAAGGTTTAAATATTGTGCATGCAAGAGACCAAATGGAAGGGGAGTAAGGCTAGGTGTATCGGAGGTGGGTTCAAATTGTTCTACCATGGTGTGGATGGAAGGAGAAATGGGGTAGGGACTATCCTGAAGGAACAGTATGTCAAGAGTGTTTGACAGACTCTGTTGGACAGAGTGATGATTATGAAGCTAAAAATTGAAGGTGTGATGATGAATGTTGTTAGTGCATATGCCCCATAAATTGGGTGTGCGATGGATGAGAAGAAGATTCTGGACTGAGTTGGATGAAGTGGTGGAGAATGTACCTAAAAAGAAGAGAGAGTGGTGATTGGAGTGGATTTCAATGGACATGTTGGTGAAGGAAACAGAGGAGATGAGGAGGTGATGGGTAGGTATGGTGTTAAGGAGAGGAATACAGAAGGTCAGATGGTAGTGAATTTTGCCAAAAGGAAGGACATGGCATTGGTGAATACGTATTTTAAGAAGAGGAACACAGGGTGATGTATAATAGTGTGGAACATGCAAACAGGTAGATTATATCCTATGCTGGAGGGTCAGTGTGAAGGAGATTGGAGACTGCAAAGTGGTGACAGGGGAAAGCATAGTTAGACAGCATTGGATGGTGGTCTGTAGGATGATGGTGGATATCAAGAAGAGGAGAAGAGTGAGAGCAGAGCCAAGGATCAAATGGTGGAAGTTGAAAAAGGAAGACTGCAAAGTGGTGTTCAGGGAGGAGGTAAGACATGTACTGGGTAGCAGTGAAGAGTTCTCAGACAGGTGGGCAACAACAGCAGAAGTAGGAAGGAGACAGCTAGAAGGGTGATTGGTGTGACATCAGGACAGAGGAAGGAGGACAAAGAAACCTGGTGGTGGAATGGGGAAGTGCAGCAGAATATATAGTACAGAGGAAGAGGCTGGTGAAGAAGAAGTGGGATAGTCAGAGAGATGCAGAAAGTAGACAGAAGTACAAGGTGATAAGGCTTAAGGTGAAGAGAGAGGTGGTGAAGGCTAAAGAAAATGCATATGATGATTATTATGAGAGTTTGGACACTAAGGAGGGAGAAAAGGACATGTAGTGATTGGCTAGACAGAGTGACTGAGCTGATAAAGATGTGCAGCATTTATTATCACCCTAGATAATGGATAAAGATGGAAACATACAAGTGAGGAGAGTATGTTGAGCAGATGGAAAGAGTATTTTGAGGGACTAATGAATGAGGAGAATGAGAGAGAGAAAGATGATGAACAGATGGTGAATCAGGAAGTGTAACTGATTAGCAAGGAGGAAGTAAGGACAGCTATGAAGAGGACGAAGAATAGAAGGGATGTTTGTCCAGATGACATACCTGTGGAAGCATGGATGTGTTTATTAGAGATGGCAATTGAGTTTTAACCAGATTGTTTAATGCAATCTTGGAAAGTGAGAGGATGCCTAAGGAGTGTACTAGTACCAATTTTTAAGAATAAGGGGTATGTACAGAGCTGTAGTAACCACAGAAGGATAAAACTGATGAGCCACAGCATGACATTATGGGAAATAGTAGTGGAAACTAGGTTAAGAAGGGAGTTATAATTAATGAGCAGCAGTATGGCTTCATGCGAAGAACGTGCACCACAGATGCAATGTTTGGTCTGAGGGTGTTGATAGAGAGGTATAGAGAAGGACAGAAGGAGTTGCATTTTGTCTTTGTGGACTCAGAGAAAACATATGACCAGGTGCCTAGAGAGGAGTCGTGGTATTGCATGAGGAAGTCAGGAGTGGCAGAGAAGTATGTAAGAGTTGTACAGGATATGTACAAGGGAGGTGTGACAGTGGTGAGGTCTGTGGTAGAAGTGATGGTTGCATTTAAGGAAGAGGTGAGATTACATCAGAGATCAGCTCTGAGCTGACAGACGAGATTAGGCTGGAGTCCCCATGGACTATGATGTTTGTGGATGATATTGTGTGATCTTTATTGAGGAGACCCTGGAGATATGTACATATGCCAATCAGTACAGGAGAAGCATTCCTGCAGTTCCTCTGTGCTGTCCTTGCATTAATTTTGTGTTTTTTGTATGGCTGTTTTTTCTTGCTTCAGTTTCTGTTTGTACTTTGGTAGTAGGTGAACAACGACATGGGCAGACACACCCAGGGCTGCTCTATGTCGCGATATGCAGGCACAAGGAACGTTTCAATAACACTTGACTAGTGTTTTGTCCCCTCTAGTACTAATATTCAAGTACTGATAATAATGTGGTAATAATGATTCCAGATTGCATAAATTAAAATCACCCATCACAAGTTTTAAAGAGCCAGGTGATTTGGTTTCTAGTTTCTGAACAGTTTCAAGAATCATTTCAGCTGCAGTTCCCACATCAGCATGTGAACTACTGTCACAAATAATTGATCAAACTCTCATGATAGGTAGTATGGGTGAAGTCGGACAGTGAGCATTTCAATATTTGGCGTGCAGATGCTCTCTTTTACAGTGATATTCTTGCACCACCTTTTGTTAGTGTAAAGGCAGACCCAACCGCCAGTCTGCTCACCAGAAGCTGGCTTTCTGTCTTACCATACACAATAAAATCCATCCACTTCAACAGCTATATCTGAGTTCATATTCTTAAACCAGGCCTCAGTAAAGCATATCACACAGCTTCCTCAGTACTAGTGGAGGTACTCTCGGCTCGTCCAGTTTATTCTGCAATAACTGTGCATTGCTCATGATGATATTTGGCAAAGGTGTCTTAACACTTCCCCGTCTCAGATGTACTCAAAGTCCACCTCTCTTTCCTTGCTTTTTGGGTTTCAGTTTTTAATTTGTCTGGTATGTTAGTAGTACACGGAGACTAACTGGTACCTGGTCTCACAGATAGCAGCGCATCCCAGCTGTAAATGAACAGTGCCGGCCACACATAAAATAAATAATTTTGCACGATTTAAAAATAAAATACTGGCACAAAACATGGAAAGATGCACTGAGAGGTCTGCTACAGTGCAACGACCAAACAAATGAAGCGTGTGCAGGCAGGGTGGAGTGGGTGAAGAAAAGTATTAGGAGTGATTTGTCACAGGTACCAACAAGAGTGAAAGGAAAGGTTTACAAGATGGTAGTGAGACCAGCTGTGTTATATGGGTTGGAGATGGTGGCACTGACAAAAAGACAGGAGACAGAGGTGGCAGACTTAAAAATGTTAAGATTTGCATTAGGTGTGACAGGGATGGAAAGGATTAGAAATGAGTACATTAGAGTGTCAGCTCAGGTTGGACGGTTGGGAGACAAAGTCAGAGAAGTGGGATTGTGTTGGTTTGGACATGTGCAGAGGAGAGATGCTGAGTATATTGGGAAAAGGTTGTTAAAGACAGAGCTGACCGATAAGATGAAAAGAGGAAGGCTTAAGAAGAGGTTTATGGATGTGGTGAGAAAGGACATGCAGATGGTGGGTGTAACAGAGCAAGATACAGAGGACAGAAAGATATGGAAAAAGATGATCCACTGTGGTGATCCCCCTAACAGAAGCAGCCAAAAGAAGAAGAATTATAATGCCAAAATTGAAAATACACATTTAAAACAATATTGTCCTGCACAGTAGCGTAGGAAGGCCCGCACCGGGTACTAGCTCTGAGGGGGTGACAAAAAATTGCCGGTTTTGTATTAATGCACCTTTTTGTTACATAAAATAACATGTCAGATAATTTACATGGGCTTTAACAATCCCTAATTGCGGGTGAACAATGTGATGCTGTAATGATTTAGTATTATTGTGTGGTGCCTGGGGGGAGGGGGTGTTATGTCTCGTTTCTTTTGAACTGTGCTGGTGCAAAAGAAGAGTCTCTTGGTTGGACTTCCTTAAGATTCTTAGAGTTTGTGGTTGAATATGAACTTTTAGACTCTGTTCCCAATCTCACTTTAGCATTAACATTTTTCTTAACTTTATGTGTTTCTTTTCATATGAGAGGAGTTTTTTTCGAAACTCAAACTAATTAAGAATTATCTCAGATCCACTATGAACCAAGCACGACTCTCTAGCTTAGCCATTTTGTCAATTGAAAAGAGTGTAGCTGAAGGTATCGATTTTGATGACGCAATTTCAAAATTTTCAGAACAAAAAGTTAGAAAAGAGATTCTAAGTATCATGTTAAAGTACAGTTTGTTGGATTAGAGCCTAGAGAACGAAACTTGTAAACAACTGAGTTTTCATTAAATTGTATTATAATAATAATAATAAGTTATGCACTAGATACTATCACTATGAAAAAAGATTTCTTACATTGTACATTAAACTGGCTTATTAATAAAAAGGCATTTTACTTTTTTTTTATTCATAAAAAATTGCTTACAAAATAATTAACATTATGCCCTCTTTACTTAACCAATTGAATAAAAAAATTGCTTTCTCAATAAAATTCATTTTATATTTTGGTGGACATGGGGGTGACAAGTTTAAACTCTGCACCGGGTGCCACCAGACCTTGTTACGCCACTGGTCCTGCATTGATTCCATCTTTAAAGTAATTGCTGAACAACTAAATTGCTGGTAAATTGACAACAGTTAGTAGTTACTGGAGCACAGAGCTCTGGATACAAAGAACAGAATTTGTTTTCAATTGCAAGCCAGGAAAGAGTAAATTAATGAATTTCTGATTATTTCTAAGATTTTATTGTGCATATAATTGCTGCCTAGTAGGAAAATTGAAAGTTAGGTAAAACCATGCCACCTTCTGCTTTAGGTCATTGTAGGGTTGCATTTTGGATGTATGGCTCTTTAAAATTCCAGAAAAATCATATTGTGATTGATTTTAATTTCATTCTGACATTTTGGTTGCTATGCCATACAGTACTAAGGAGCATTGTTATGCACATGCATAAATGCATGCATGTGACTTCACAAGTGAATGGTCATGTGGTGTTGATGGCCACCTTTTTTAACACCACATAACGGTAGTCTGCCAGTTTTGCAATACAATTATAAAGAGTTATGTGCCAGGATGAGGAGCAAAACTGACAAGTAAGTCTCCGAAGTTCTGCCTGTGCCACACACCAGTTCAGGTAAGATTGAGGAGATTAGAAGGCTTAACGCTTGGCTCAAATCTTAGTGTAGGGTAGAAGGGTATAGGTTTATGGGGCATTGCTACTCCTTTTGGAACAGATGAGGCCTGTTCCGCTGTGACAGGTTACATCTGAACCATCTGAACTGATGGGCACCAATGTGTTGGGGAGGTGTAAGAGTAGGCTGGACGAGGATTGTTTAAAATAGGGTATGGGAGCACAGGGAGTTTCAGACAGGCTCGGTTTAGAACTGTACATGAAGGAGCAAACAATAATGTAAAAATGCATAGTAATGTAAATTCTAACCCAACATTTAAATGTAAAAGTAACATGAGTAACACATTAAAAACAGCTTGCCTTAATGGTAGAAGTATCAAAAATTAAACAAGTGAGTTACAGTTGCATGTTGTGGAGAATAATTATGATATTATAGCAATAACAGAAACCTGGATAAATAACAAAGATGAGAATGAGTATAACATAGAGGCATATACATTTTTATAAAGGATAAACAAAACAGAAAAGGAGGTGGGGTTGCTGTTTGTTAAACAGAATTTAAACACAAGTACTCTTCAGTTGGACAATGAGGCCCAACTTAGTGAGCTCATGTGGCTTCATCTGGAAAGTATTAGGGAAAAAGGTCTTATTTTAGGAGTGTGTTATAGACTGCCCAATGCAGTCAATAACTTCAACGCACATTATTTTGGTAATATTAAAAAAGGCAAGTTTACAGGGGGGACTTTAACTACCTGAATATTAACTGGAATAACCTTGCAAACAGTAGAACACAAGAGCAAGAGTCGTTAGAAGTAATCATTGACTGTTCTTTAACACAGCACCTTAAAGCACCAATGCGGGGTGAAGCCTGTCTGGATTTAGTATTTTGTAATAATCAGAATAGAATTAAGGGTATAGAGGTGATTGAACCACTAGGGTCAAGTGACCATAATAAAATACAGTTCTCAGTGTTTTGGAAGAGTATGAATGGTAAGACTAAAACTATTAATTTTAATTTTGGTAGGGCAAATTTTGAACAGATGCAGTAAAGTCTGAGAAAGACTGACTGGGATAAGCTTTTAGGTGCTTGGACAGTCAAGGAGCCATGGAACAGGTTTAAAACATTTTACATATAATGCAGAAAAGATACATACCTAAATTTAGAATTAAAAGGAAATTTTAAAAAAACTCCACCATGGTTTAATAAAGAGTTTAAAAAGAAGCTGCAAAGGAAAAGACAGCTTTGTAAGGCGTATAAGACTAAAAACTTTAATATGAATCATAGTGCATATGAGAACGTGAGAACAACCATTAGGAAGGATATTAGGGAGGCTAAAAGGCAGTTAGAGAGGAGTATAGCAGATAAGGCGAAAGATGACCCAAAGAGATTCTTTCTGTATATTAGTAGTAAAGTAGAACAGTCAAGGATGAGGTGAAGTGCATCAGGAATAGTAAAGGGGAATTAAAAAATGCAGTTAGCTAACAGGTCACAGATATGCAACTCCATACTTGGCAATATTAAAGCATCAGGAATTCATTGATTATCATCAATGACTGTTGTTGGAATATTACAGAGCTCAAGCAGCCTAGACTGATATGGACTTTACCATATGATTTTTATGGATGAATCTTGTTTATTATTTAGGACTAATGACCACCAGATTCACACACTAAAACTATAAAAACAATGGTGCTATCTGTACAGCAATCTTGGATACCACATCACTTCAACAGTAAACTCCACTAAAAATGCCAAGGAGACATCAGCACCATTCCCTGGCCGGCAGTGCTGTCAGAATGTTTCTTTTTTTTTTTACCAAATGGTAAAAATGAACATGCATAATCCAATGCAAAATGTATTCATTTTCTCTGGTTTTGGTTACACTTGTTTATGATGCTGTTTGCCAAGCAGATTTTACCACTGTATGTAAGTATTCTACTAAAAGCAACTCTTATTGCATTCTTCAACATATTGTGTTTCTTCATTTCTTTTATAATAAGTACGGTTAAAAATTGTCTTTAATTTACTTAGAAAGTTGATTTTACTTGAAGCCATGCAGATGAGTAGCTGTGCTGTTTTGTTTTGACTTTCTTTGTTTTGTTAAAAAAAGTCACTGTTCATTACAGACATCTTCCATACTTGACTGATTTTGGCCTCTCCTAGAGGGAAAAATGCTCACTCAGTACACACAAACATATTCTGTTCAGAAAGTTAAGCAGCTTTGCCCGTAGGACAATATTGTTCACAGAGATGTAAATTGTTTACCAAGGCCTCATTTCTTTTAAAATAGCCACACAGCATCCACTGAAGTTCCATCCAAGAGATTATTGGAAAATCAAAAAAGAAAGCCTAGTGCATACTTCATAATTAGCCATGTTATAATTGGAAGTCCTGCAAGAGCTGTATACTGTAACTTCTAATGCCAAATTCCAGACAAAAGCCCTGATACAGTATACTGTATAATGAAGTTTCTGCCATGATCAAAGCCAACTTAACCACAGGGCAAAAAGGACAGTTCTCTGGGCCCCACTATTTTGAAAGATCCTCTTTTTCTGCTGTGCTCAGCTCCATATGTTTATGCAAAAAGACCTTAATTGGAAATTGTTATTTTTTGTCTTTCTGATGAATTGCCAGGCCATTGAATTAAATCTGGAAAACAGTTGGTCAAATTGCAGTTCTTTTGTTTCACTACAGGAAAGGAATGATCAATTTTCATTTTGTAATGAAACCTGCCTGATATTCATAAAAGGTAATGTTAAATAAATTATCCTCATTTATATAAATATTTCAAGATGGGCCATATAGTTTTCCTACTTGTCTTTTTGTCAATTATCTTAGTTATTGACTTTCCATTCTAGATCTTTGATAGTGTTTTCAGCAAAACATGTAATGTATAATAAGACATGACCCAAAAAACAATTCACTGTTGTAGTATTGTAATCTTTACAAAGGTTCTGTGTTTGCTGGGAAACAATCAGATTGGCTTTTACAATGAGTAGTTATATTTAATATTAGGCAATTGTAAAGGCGTTATGAAGCTTGAGAAGTTACACTGATCTTCACACTCCTAAATAACCTTCCCCAGTGACAAAGCAAAGTAGGAATGGCTCTAAAATAATCATAATGCAGCATTATGTCTGACTTGTTTAAAAAATAAGTAATTGCTGACTGGTATCTCCCCTTATTTCTGTCTAAAACACTGTAATGTGCTGTCTGAAACCAGATCTCTTCTTTTCTTCTACAGAACAGACTTC
This sequence comes from Erpetoichthys calabaricus, assembly GCF_900747795.2. Classification (NCBI taxonomy): domain Eukaryota; kingdom Metazoa; phylum Chordata; class Cladistia; order Polypteriformes; family Polypteridae; genus Erpetoichthys; species Erpetoichthys calabaricus. Next base: position 132,504,123 of record NC_041397.2, on the reverse strand, counting down.
TCAACCTTAATCAGTCAGGCCACAAGAAGGGCCTTTCCACCATGACAGCTGTACTTACCATTGTCAACACTTTACAGTAGACTAGAAATACAAACATGTCATCTGTCCTAATCTTGCCAGATCTCTCCTCTGTATTCAACATGGTCAATCACCAGATCTTCTTTGCCATGCTACCACTACCTTCAGGTGGTTTGAGTCCTACCTCTTGGGCAGATCTTGCAGATAATTCAATATGTAGTGGCATGTCTGATGTTCAATCATCTGAAGCAGTCTCATGTCACTTTTTTCTTCAGATCACTACATTGACTCCCTGTAGTGACACGTATTAAGTTCAAATCCTTGATTCTTGCCTACAGAGTAGTCATTAGATCAGCACCTATAAGTACAAAGACACTTGTGATGTCTTATGTTCTTTCTCAGCCAGTCAGATCTGCTGATGAATGGTGCCTGGTGATGCCACCTCTGCATGGTATTAAGTCTTCACTCCAGGATATTTTCATGTGTAGCTCCTAGCTGGTGAATTAAGCTGCCCACCTTCATGCAAAATTCTGACTCCCTCAGTGTTTTTAAGAATCATTTGAAGACTCTCTTGTCTGGTGAATTTCTGTCTAACAGATATTAGTTAGGTTTTATAATCTAGTAATTACTTCACTTGTAATCTTGTCCTGAAACACGTGTTCCTAAACAATCCCCCTGACTGATGCTACTTGATTATGGTTTCCTCTTTTGTAAGTTGCTTTGGATAAAAGTGCCTGCTATGCAAATAAATGAAAATGTAAATGTAAGTTAAAAACTTTCACTTCTATTCAGCTCCTACCTGCTTAGCTTCTTTTCACTTGTAGTGATATCTCCCATTTTCTCTCTCTCACTGTCTTTCTTTCTCTGCCTCTGAAGTTCTTCAGACTTTCAGTTTCTATTCTGTCCATCCAATTCCAGTCACTGAAGGAGATTTGCTTTTAAATTCACCTTGATGTAAGCCTGCAGAGTTCACTTCTTGGAAGGTCACTTTTCAATATCCATGCAGATGATGACATACAGTGTGCTTCTGTTGCATTAATGCTGTCTGTCAATCTGTCAGCCTTTACATAAACTGCTAGGCTGAGGTACAATATATACTGCTGATTGCTGGCTGAAGTCTGTGACTTTGAAGCATAAAAGCAGAAATTTTGAAGGTAAATGTTGGTAACTCTTACATAAATATATATAGCAAAATATGTGTTTTAAGTGTATTGTGGAACTTAAGATGAGAAATGGCTGTTGGCTGTAGGAGACACATCTTTGAATTTCACAAAGTGATTTACAGTGTGAAAAATAAGCAGAACTACTGGTCAACATAAATGTATAGGTTACATCCAATCATGTTCAAATGCATTTAACCCAGTACAAGGTTCCAGGGTCCATTGTGGCAAGACACAGAGTATGCTTTGATTGTTTATTCTGGTATTTTTTCCTTTCAGCTGCATATCTGTTGTCTGTTACAATACAACTTGATGTGCAAAAGTGAAAAAATTAATGATTTTCTCTTTGCCTCAATCCAACAATAAGGAGTATGCCAAAAAGTCAAAAGCCAAAGAATATCCAAGAAACACTTGCATATGTAGCTATGCAGTGAGCTAAACACTCTTTCAATAAATACCCAAGACAGCATCTGCCATCAAGTGTTTTAATGAAAGTGGTCTAAAACTAGTATACTTTTACAATGACAAATAAAGAGTAGGCAGAAACATGTGTCTGTCAACTGTTTCCCCATGTGCTTCTTATGTGAAATGGGGACTAACAATAAGAGGCAGTACTTAATTTTATTATTAGAAGCCTCCACAAACACACTAAAAACAGTGGACAGAGCACAACGAATATGGGTATGTGCACTTATGTGCCCTGCAGTGGACTGAAATACATTCTTTGGCTGGATCCTGCCATACATCTGATGCTACTGCGGCAGCCTATGACCCCTGCAAAATTGAACTTCCTTAAGAAGGTTTGCTATTGGATGGATACAGATGTTGGAATGTACATATTAAGTCATAGTAACTAGAAATAAATTTAGTTGCTCATGGACAGAACATGCAAACTCCTCAATGATTTGACCACAAAATGCTCTGCAGTGTTGTTTTGCACCTATCCATTCACTGAAACTGCCTAATCTCTCACTAAGGCCAAAGAGAGCTGGAAGCGATGCATGTATCACAAGGTAAAAGACAGGAACCATCTCTGGATGAGGCTCTCATTCATCACAGAGCACACTACCTATGTGTCCAGCCACATTTACTCTTGAGGTCAATTTGTGGCTGCAATGTTAACTTAATTTCTTTGTCCTATGGAGAAAAATTGGAGTAGCTGGTGTTATGCATGCATGTCTATGGATTACCCACAGGGCTCCTGTAAAGTAAGTGATACCACCCTTGGTCAAGAGGATATGCTGTCGCTAATCGTGTCCTCTCTTATTCCTTCTGCAGCACCAAGATGACACCCAGTGAGGCCACCTAACTCCACCTCTTCTGGTCTCCTGCCTATTAGTCATGGGATCAAAGGAAGGAGGCATCATTTTCTGAACAGAGATCAGTACAGGAGCCGTGTGATTTACCAGTTTTAAAGCATAACAGATTTGAAGCCTGATTGGGCTACTTTTTTTTTTAATGTTAATCGCACTACTCCATGCCATTTAGCACTTGTATGTTGCTTACATTTATGTTTGAAGTAAACGGGGACAACCAGGTTGGCACCCCAACATTCACTGTTTTGGACCTGTGATTCCTCACTTCACTACACTGGATGTAAACCCAATGACAAATGGTAAGAATATTCAAACTCCAAGAGAGAGCCCAAGAGGGATCAGAACTAAATGTCTTGTACCTGTGAGGACCGGAACTAACCATTGAACCACAATTTGTCTGCAGACAAGACAAACTGAAATGCTTACTGCCAGAAATAATAATAAAAACAAAAAAAACAGAAATTGTAAATGCAAATATTCTATTTGCCAATGCCAATGTACAGTATATACCAATGAAGTCCCAAAGACATTGTTAGTTCTAGCATAACATGAAAATTGATTAGGAAAGCATGATGCCCATAAAATCAGCTCACATATGACAGACGAGAAGACTAAAATGGATTCCAGTATCAAAATGAAGTTGTCAGCTTCTCACAGTCATGCAACTTCATTGCATAGGCGCTAAGATCATACATTGATTACTTTGACCCAGAGCCTGTCATAATGATACAGTAGATGATCTTAAAAATTAAATTATGTGACAGAAACTTGTGCAAGTGAAAGTAAGCTGCTTAAACTTACTCGTGGGAGTAAGGGTTTTGCAACACCAGTATGCTTTACTCATGCAAAGTAGTTTGGTGTAGTCAAAATCTCCAGAGGCTATTCTTTTTGGGGAGGTAATTGAAGGTGAAAATTTTCCTTACGTTTTTCAGATTACAGGAAAGCATGCCATGGAGTATTGTGAATCTTATTAATCACACGTGGTAACTTTTGCAAGGAAGACAAAACTCAAAATGACACCTCTGAATTATTCAGTAGACAAACTTGTCCAGAGAGAATGTGAGAGGGGATGCAATGTTAAATGTTAAAAAGTTAAAATTTTTGTGGTGTTGATAAGCTATATTAAGTTAATCAAAGAAAAATATGGAAACTGCCAGAACTCAAAGGTGAATATGATTTCATTTTGTCTGCTCATTTTCAGCTATGCTCAGTCAAGCAATATTGCTCACAATCTAAGCAAATACAGTATAGCTCAGATTAATTAATTAAACATTTTCTTTGGCTGTTTCAGTGGAAATCATGCAAACAATTAAGTCTGCCCACTACTAATGTATACTGATGAAGTGCACACCAGATAAATTGTATAATGAGTAACTGTCACTAATGATGTAATACACACAAAATGATTAAAGCACAGCTGAGACTGATGAATGTTTTCTTGAGTTTATGCAGGTGGTAAAACGCTTAAGGACTGGCACTAACAAATGTTCTGTTGGAGCAATTTACTAAACATGGTTAGTAATTTCGACGACTATTTGGGTGGATGTTATGGTGCCAACATGAAGGGGTGCCCTTTGTGAAGTTCAAATGAGAAAGCGAATTAATTTTATTTTGGTAGTACTATAGAAATGTAATGAACTAAATCCAATACGCTTATTGCCATACTCTACAGATTCTTTAAAATATTTGTAAAATCAAAAAAAAAAAATAGATGGAAAATTCTGATGATTTATTCAAGAAGTGTGTCTTGAAGTAATTGACAGAAAGAAAAGGAGTGCTGGGTAGAGTCTGCCAAATTTTGTGAAATGTATTAATGTCATGAATGTAAAGCTTGAGCTCTGAAAACATTAAGCTAAATCTTAAAGTACTAGCTGTGAGACTTAAATAATGCATTCAATCATAGCCCCTGTTAAGAGAATTAAGCCTTTTGATATTGTTTTACTTGTGTGATGGTTTGAAATCAAGAAAGAATAAATGTTCAAGCACCTGTCCATCCATCAACTGATTACATAAACATGCAAAATCCAATTCAGCATTTTGGGGGACCAAAGTATTATAACAGAACAAAACAAGTACAATACCATGCTCTAAAACAGTCCACATTCAAGGTGTAGCATTTCAATTTCTTGTTACATATATTCATGACACCAATTTTCAATTATTTGTTGAACTAAACACTTCTTTTATGTTTTTTCTTTTGTATCAATATCGGCAAAAGCAAAAAAAAAAAACCAAGAAAACAAAAAACCTATTTGTAATTGAAAAAAAAAACCTTTTTTTAGATGTTATCAGTGAATTCTATATACTGTATGATGAGTAGTTGATACAACACTGAAGGCTTACTTTTAGTTACATTTTAAACATTAGTATAATGTAATAGTGCCACAACTATTTAAGCAATATTGGTTATGTGTAAATGGTGTAATATGTTTCTTTTTATTTTCTATGTGTTGTATTGTGCTGCCAAATTATAGCATCTTGTAAATATTATTAAAGAAGCAATTGAAAAACAAAACCTCTATAATAGATATAGGTATAGATTGATCTCTATCTGTCCCCAGGGGGAAATTTGGCTTTTTACAGAGGTTTTTTAGATAGATAGATAGATAGATAGATAGATAGATAGATAGATAGATAGATAGATAGATAGATAGATAGATAGATAGATAGACAGACAGACAGACAGACAGATAGATAGATAGATAGATAGATAGATAGATAGATAGATAGATAGATAGATAGATAGATAGATAGATAGATAGATAGATAGATAGATAGATAGATAGATAGATAGATAGATAGATAGATAGATGTTTATTTGTTCCCAGGTGGGAAATTTGGCTTTTTAGAGAAGCGTTGTAACACTAGAATCCCTGAAGCCTATGAAAATATTCGTAATGCTGGACCCCCTTAAATTCCCTTGCACCTCCTCATAAATGTGTCTGTTTTGCAAATGTGTCAGTCAGCACCAGCAGTAAGAACCCTGCTATCCCATCCTCAGCTGAAGTCAAGTCAGACGCAAAATTCTCAGAGCTGAAGTCTTTTTATCTTGGAGTTAGGTGTCTGGAATTGTATAGGGTAAATAATATATTGTTATTTGGAATACATACATTTTGTGTGTGTTTTGTGTCTAATATGATCTGTGTAAATGTAGGATGACAGGAAGTTTTTCTATGTTATAGTAATAACGACAAAATGTTGACGTGAATTGTACAATGCGTGAAGACTGAAGTCCAAATAAAAATTAAACAATTTCACAAAAGCTATAACAAAAGAAGTGCACTTTTATTCAAGAATATAATTAAAAAAAAGAAATTATTCAATTTGCATGTTGCTCTCAATGTGTAAAAACTGAAGCTCAAATATCAATCAACACTTCACTTTTACCCCTGCCTTTGCATACAGTATATGGAATAATGTATTTCCCAACACATATTGTGGCATGAAGAAGTGAAACCTAGTCTTTAGAGCTTGTAATCTATTATAACAGTCTGACTGAGTGATAAAAGTTTTTATTTAATTTACTATAACACATTTTAATTCCAACTCTCTGGAAAAAATAGAAATTTCCACCTGAATAATGATATAGTGTATGGTATTCTAATATGCCTTCTTGCAAACACAATATTAATATATGGTAAATTTCTAACTGACATTTAATCTGGCACTTTAGAAACATTTTTATTGAAAGAACGTATTTTAATTAAAACCCATCGACAGGGGCTGACAGCCTTCATAGTTGGTGCTGTCTTCACTCTTGGTTTTTATGCTCTGTACTAAAAAACAAATTGAAGGAGAAGTGGCAGAAGAGAAAACTGCAATCAACAAGCAGAACCAGAACCTTGAAGCATTATAAAGATGTACAGATCAATTGACAAACAGATATCCTGGTTATGTACTTTTGGAAATTTTAGGATTTTAGAAAAGCTTTCTTTAGGGCTGGAGACAAAATTGATAGAGTGCTGGGCAGGTAGAATACCAGAATATTTACCATTCCATATGTGAACTGTTTTTCTCCTATGTTTCTTTTTGAAGTGAAGTGAAGCCTTTACCTGTCACCCTCTCTTTAATTCCACAGAGATTCACTTTGTCTGGCTGTTTTTTATATTAAGCCAGTTGTCAAGTCATGTCAAGTTTATTGTCATGGGCACACATGCAATGAAATTCTTACTTGCAAGTTTCCTCAGAACAGCTCACAAAAGCAAAATAAAAAATTGCAGTATTAAGCCAGTCCCTGTTGCTCTTTTGTATTTCTTTGCAAGAGAAATGTAGAGTGAGTCAATCCAGCACCAATGGCTTCTGGGAGGATTCTTGTGCTATACAATCACAGTATAAATTATTGTACTTCACATTTCTGGTGCTAAAGCATCACAATGTATGTTGTATGTTGTAATAAGAATAAATCACGCATAAAACTGCAAAAAGAATTGGGGTATTGTCAGTCAGTCAGTCATTCTCCAACCCGCTATTTCCGCTATCCTAACACAGGGTCACAGGGGTCCGTCCCATGTAATATCTGTCAAAAAAGCAGCAAAATTGGGTCAATATTGGATGAAAAAACCAAAAACTTTGACAGAATACCGGAGTTGAACAATCGTTTTTATACAAAATGGCTGCAGGATATGAATTGTGAGGAAATGACGATAACACCGGAAGTGACATCATCGGAAGTCAGAAGTGACATCATCACAATGAGCCGAAAGTAACATCATCAAAGATGGACTGGATTTGACATCATCCTGTGGAGCCGGAAGTGACGTCATCACAGATGGGGTTGTCTATATGGAGCCATTTTCTGAAACCAGAAGTGTTGTCGGTGAGTGAGTGTATTTTCTGTTTATCTTCTTTTTTAGTTCTGTAGAGAAAGAGAGAGAGAGAGACATCAGTACCCCAAATCAACCCCTTATCTTGTATTATATCACGCACCTCAGGGCTTGTTGACTGCCTGCTAAGCGCTAGTGTGTGACAATGTTTAGACATGTTAACTGTTTTAGTTTCTTTATGGCTGAACTATGGTGCACAGGTTAGAGCTGCTGCCTTACAGCTTCAGCAGCTTCAGTTCACATCATGGTAACTGCACGGAGACACTGCCTTTACAGATTCTGAATATATTTGGATACTTTGATTACCTTTCACATCTCAAAGACATGTATTGTAGGTTAACTGTCATCTCTAAATTGGCCTCTTGTGAGTGTGCACTGCATTCTTAAAAATAAAGGTGTCAAAGTGGTTCTTCAAACTGAAGAACTGTTTTTGGTTCCCAAAAGAAACATCCACACAAAGTCCAGAAAGACCCTTAGAACGAACTTATTTAGATCTCTAACAGGTTTCATAATTAGCCATAAATAGATAACAATAAATTGGTAAAATACCAAATGGTTCATAATTTTTAATTTAATTCATAATTTAATTTTAATTTTAAAAAGACAGTAACACAGTCTAGGCAGTGTACTATAAGTTAAAGATTTCTCTTTTATTTACATATTAGGGACCTTTTCATAGCCCAAATAACCAATTTCATACACATTGAACTCTTCTCACTAAAGCACCCTTTTAGAATCATTATTTTTAAGAGTGTGGAGTGAACTGGTATCCCACCAAAAGTTGGTTCCTTGTCTTCCCGCTGAAGTTGTGAGCATAGTTTCTGCCACATCATGGCCTTCTATAGAAATAAACAGGTTTAGAAAATGCACAAATGAATTAATGCTTCATTTATGACGTGCATTGGAAAATGACTGTACAGATGGATAATCCAAGTACCAAGTTACTTTTATCTTCTAAAATACAATAAAACTGACTATTAATATCCAAGACATTACATTTTATTTAGATATCCTATAACACCTCATTGGGGTAGTGACCTGGAAAGGATGTAATTGTTATTATTGGTGGGCAAACAGAGATATGGTAGCTTACCGGTGTTTTAAATAACATACTCATTGTGGATTTAAATAAAGCTGTCTACTTGACATTTTAAGACATTTTCTATCATTAATTTCCAAACCAAACCTACCCACATGTGTTCTGTAAAAGCTTCCAAATGGAAAGTTTGGAATTGGTGTGAGATTGATGTTCTGTCCATTCAAAAGGTAAAATATGATTGTATATATATCTTTTAAAAAATTACTCCAAGCTGGTGTGTTTTATTAAACATTTCATTTGCCTGCATTTTTCCTGCAAGAAACTTTAAAACACAAAACAAGAATTGGAGTATGACAGCAGAAATAAAAATGAGGTCACATCTGAAGGTAGCATTTAGCCACTGAGTGATCAGTTATGCTTTAAGCTTCCCCCTTTGTTTCCATAGTGATGGTAAAAACAACAATTGGTTTTCTCTTTGGTGAATAGGGTTGGAGCTTTCTCTAAAAGTCTGCAAATATTTGCAATATTGTGATTTGGATACAATTTTTTTTAAAGTGATTATTTGGGGAGGCATTAGAATGTTCTATTTACTTGTATTCCAAAGCTAAATATTATTATAAATAAATAGTTGACATACAGGACTATGCAGCATTTGTATGGGATCTTTTCATATGAAAGGTTAACTGATTATGTTGATGCTGATATTAGGATAATGAGGTAGTTCTATTTTGTTATTTTACTTGGGCTTACACTACAACCAAATGATATAAGCAGTGTTTCATTACACTGGTAGACATTCTGATTACAGTCAGTCAGTAGAAAACAACCATTGCAAATGGCTTCTTTGTTTTTCTCAGTATTTCAAGGTTACTAGTAACCTCTTATCAGATTATCATGCATTTACAAGTACTCTAGAATGGAAATTGTGAAAGATACCTACTTAAAGCACATAAGAACTTAATTATTTAAAATTTTACATTTGACAGCCACTGAAGGACAAAAAAAACATTTAAGGAAAACCTTTGGTTTGGTACTTTATTCGCTCACACTTATTACCTACAATTTAGCTACAGCTAGTGATCTAGATTTTATTTCCTTTCCACTGCCAGAAAAAATGAACAAAAAAGGCATTTCACACAGGTAATACTCAAAGCCCATCCATCAGTATCTGTGACTAAAGTCATTCTCAAGAGCTATAGGGCACCAGTTAATCCGTTACCATAAACTATTTCTATCTATCTATCTATCTATCTATCTATCTATCTATCTATCTATCTATCTATCTATCTATCTATCTATCTATCTATCTATCTATCTATCTATCTATCTAAGCAGGTTATAATGAGTGTATTTACACATCCTATTATTATTATTATTATTATTTTTGTTATTATGCGATGTTATTATGTATTACTCATCCATCTTCATGTTTTGTTTTTTTTTAAGATAGTTTTTTTTAAAAATATTTTTTCTTACATACTGTTCTCTTCAGTGACACCCATTGCTAGATACATGATCCTCCAGCATTGCAATGAACAACATCATTTATACTGGATCTATTTAAATTAGCACCACACAACAGTCTTTACCCGGTGTTTTAGATTGTTTTCAAACTTACATTAGAATTTAGGGAAAGGGCCTTAAACTAGGTTTTCAATCTTTTGCTTTATGCTTTTGATAACAATTTTTTTGGATTTTGTTTTGAGATTTCTATCAACATTTGTGGACTGACTGCTTCATGGCCTCTGACTACTATTTGTTTGACCTTTTTGGAAAGACCTTCATTTCCCTGTCTGTAAATCTCTTCCACCATGGCTTGTTGTTCAACTTATTTCATGGCATAACAGTTAGAAGATGGATAGGCTGTTAACTTAATGTGGTGTGGAGAAATGAAAGCTCACATAAGTCTTCTTATTTTTATAGTCTGGTTGACAGAGATTGACTCAATTTCTTTGGTTCATATTTTTAAAAGAACAGAATTTTTTATTAGGGTGAGTGGACTAAAAACTATAGTGTTATGTGCACCCTGCTTAGGGAAGTGTAAGAAATACATATACAGATGCTGCTATAAAATATGGTTATGGGGAGTGTTGACTATATATTGTATATATCCATTTGTAAAATTGATTAATTAAACTCAAGATCATACACGGTAACATTAGCCAGGGAAATAACCATGGACAGTTCAGGGTGTTGAATAAAAGGGGATCATTTATAATGCTACTAGTGGTAAGCTTTCATCCTGAGCTTTAACATAGAAACTAAAGGAATTCTTGGGTGGGAGATGATTTGTTTTGAACCTGATTTTGTAAAACTTGACTTGGTTGCATGGAATGTTATTTGATTTTAATAAATTCAATAAAATGTTTAAAAAAAAGAAACTAAAGGAATTCCAGAAAAATAATATCAGGAGTATGGGAGTTTTAGACAGTGGGTATGGCTGAAGTGTACACGCTACTTAACTGTAAGTGCATACAATTAAAGGGCAGCATGGTGGTGCAGTGGAAGTGCTGCTGCCTTACAACTTTGCATGTTCTCTCCATGTCTAAATGGGTTTTTGTTCCACTGGACAAAGACATGCAGGGTAGGCGAATTGATGATGCTAAGTTGGCCCTAGTGTGTGCTAGTTGTGTGGGTGTTCACCCTGTGAGGGACTGGGCAAACACACAGACACAGTTAGCTGGCCTGGAATAGGCTCCAGCCACCCTGCAATCCTGGTCTGGATTAAGCAGGTTAGGAAATGACATGACTCCTAAGAAAATTAGTATATCATTGTGTCTGGCTAATTAATCTTCAGCTATGATAAGAAAGATTTTATGGCAAATACATTACGCTCCGGGTGGCAATAATGTACAAATACAATTAGTACAAAAAAGTATGATTAAGCACACCTACAGCATCATAAAGCACATTTTGGTGTTGATACCTGATGTTTTATGCGGTAATAACATACAAGCAAATCCATACTAACTGCCTAATTACAGCATCATTGTTAAAGTGGTTTACATTGAAAAAGAAACATAAGGGTTTCACCTAAACTAATTGAGTAATTAAAGGTAACTTTAATAACATTAATGGCAAAGTAATCACCGCTGATGAAATAATACTGTATACAGTACATTTTGGAGGTATTTTATCAATTTGGAAGCAACATATTTATTATATTAGAATCTTTCAGTTATACAGTGGCTGTGAAAATTTTTCACGTACTTGGAAGTTTTTTTGTTTTGAAGACTATACAAAATTGAATCACAGTGGGTTTCACTTATTTTTTATTTGTTTATTTTTTCGCTAGTGAACCACATTAAAAGACTCTTTAAGGTTAAACTGAAACAGTAATCTAAATTATAGATATAAAACACAAAATAGCTGATCATATAAGTATTCACTCCATTTAATATGACAAACCTAAATCACCAACAACGTAACCAATTAGTTTTATGTCACATAATTAGTTAATTCAATATCACCTTTCTGTAGTCAAGGAGTTTCGATTGGTTGTGGTATAAATGCAACTTATCCTGGAAGGTTCAGCATTAAGTGATTCAGTAAGGTGGCTTAACCTACACAACAGGACACTCAAAGCAATTTCATGAAAAGGTGATTAAAAAGCACAAGTGAGGGGATGGATAAAGGAAAATATCCAAGTCACTGAATATCCCATGGAGTCTGGTTAAATCAAATATTAATGGCATTATCTTCTTCCTCTTTCTTTTAAAAACAGAATGACTCTGGATGGAACTCACACGTCTCTTAAATTAGGAATAAAAAAAATTCATTTAAAATGTCACGTACATCCTAAACTAACAGGACTATCAATCAAATTTTGGTCATTTAAGATATCAACATTTGCCATGTCCCATTAGCAATTAGATGTAACCAATCATGTTAAAAGTTTTCTAATTATGTAATGAATTCATTTTTTTTAGTAGTGACCTAATCAATGGATTGTATAAATATAGTGCAGAGGACAATTTTTTCTTTACAAAAACACTAACATGACAAGTTTTTGCCTGTTGTGAGATTTAGATAAAGAATAATGATTGACGCTTTCTCCTGCCAGTGTTTTATTGCTTAAATCTGGGCATTCCAGTTGGGGGGGTGTCTGTTTCAAATTCTTTTCTTCCACAGGAATGGCAAAATACAACAATCTTGCCCCAAAATAGAAAGGTAAGTTTAGATTCTTCAATCACAATCCTGGAGAGCCACAGTGTCTGCAGGTTTTCCTTTCAACTAGTTTCCTAATTAGAAACTCAGTCCTTGCTGACAATGAAACTTGGTACTTAACTATTAGGCTTATTAGTGCTTTCATTTATTCAAGAAAATAAAAATATTGTACTGTGAGTTTCCTTCATTGAGAACATTATCCTTGTATTTTGTGGACCAGAACAGATTTAAATTTCCAATGCCCCTCTCATTAATTTCTAAATATTTTTTTTAACACTGATACTTCATGGTGCATATGCACAGGTTTAAAAGGAAGCGCACTGGCTGGAGAGTTGCTGGTTTATTGGTTATCTGCATTTCATTATTAATTAATGTCTGGTTAAGAAAACAGGCAACATGTAAAACTTAAATGCAGATGCTAAAAAAATAAAAAAGGCAATTAAGCATTCTGAATTGTAACAGGCAAGATAATTAAGATTATGCCCCAAAATGTATTGCTTTAGTAGTAAATAAATGGGTTCTAATTTAAAAATTGGTTGAAGTGAAAACTTGCAGCCACTGCAGACTTCCAGGACAATGTAACTAAAATTTGTCTTTGATGAATGAAAGTGCTAACAAGGCATAGAGTGAAATGCCAAGTTTCATTATCAGCAAGGACTGAGTTTCTTATTAGGAGACTAGCTGAAATGAAAACCTGTAGCCACTGAGGCCCTCCAGAACTGTGATTGAGGACCCCGGTTTAGACTGTAAATATGCAATATAGAGAGCAATCTGTGGTCTGTTAAATGTGGAATGATCCGAGGATTAAACAGAAGACAGAGACAAAAGAATTTGTGCACCATGGTTCTCAAAAATAATTACTTGAATTTTATATACTTTTTGTATTGTTTGTAGAACACATTGGTTACTACATCTGCATTCAGAACTCTACAACATAATAATTATTTCATGAGAATGATTTTTATTTTGAACTAAAAACATGCTACATTTAATTGTCCTACTATAATAATAATATTACTCAATAATCATAAGTATAAAATAATGTTTGCAGGAACAACATATTTTCAGCCATATTGGCATGAAAAAAATATCAAAGTGAAATACTTAATTGTACATGAAATTTAGCAGTGGATACCATAATACTTTTCAAATAGGTTTGATGCTATCTGCATACACACCTGTGAAGCCTTCTCACTGCTCACTGTCACACACAGCTGGTGGTCTAACATCTTTCACCTTTAGAATTTAATTGGATTGCAATACCAACAGATGTAAAAAATACATTAACATGTTTAATACTCAAGGAGGAAAAGACAAAGGGAGGACTGTTCTGAAAAATTCTGCTTGTTATGTTGTAAAGTATTATATCACAAATCAATAAGAAAGTTTAACTCTTAGCTGGGGTACTGTCTTTATAATATGAATCATCAATGTTTAACACGGAAAGAAAAGAGGGGTCATGCAGGTCTGAGTTTAAATTCTGAAAATGCACCTCATTTTTTCTCTCTTTCATGAATCTGCTTCTGTTCAATGTTGCATATGGAGACTGAACTGCAGAACACCTGCAATTACATCCTGCTGACTGAGCAGAAGACCTCACAAGATAGAGACAGAGAGAGGGAGGGCAGGGAAGAGAGCAGACAAGAAATTAATGTTGTTAGCTTTAAAAAGCTTCTTCCTTTCAGCAACAGCCACATTAGTATAAAATTCATGAATCCTTCCGCCCTTAACATTGGTGATACATTTAGATTATGCAGTTTCATAAGCAAGAAAGTTAAGCCTTGCAAACACAGAAGTGAGATCATTAACACCTATATCATCCATCCTCTTATACATTGTCATCCATTTTAGGGCCTCAGGGAGTTGAAGCCTATCACAGAATTGCTGGGAATATCTTTAGACATCAAACTAATTAATCCTATTTGTGAGGCTGATTCTTCTTGGATAGGCTTTCAGGGTGCTAGAGCCTTATGCAGTAATTGCTGAATAGCACTATCCAATCCTCTATACCATTACATGGCACACAATTCACTCAGAACATGCCAATTTAAATTCAGCAATCAATAATGCTCTTTAAACTAAATTAAGTATTATCTTGGGAATAATTTAAAAAGTAACACATTTTAATTATAATATGACATTCAAAACATTAAAACCTGCTTAACAGAAGGGGCAGGACCGATCCCAGCAGTACCGAACACAAAACAAGAGCCAACCCTTTCATGTAAACTACCTGGACTCACACAGGAGATATTTAAATCCATCAATAAAAAATAATGTGCCATTTCAAAATGTAAATAATACTTATGTCTTTGGTGGTGTTCAAAAAGTTTATGCCACTGCAAGGAGCAGACTTAACCAAATATAACATTTAGCTCAAGATGCTGCAGCAGCACTAACCCTTCAACCACTGTGCTGCTCTTCTCATTATTTTATCATCCATTTGCTTCTCTTAAATGAACAGTCCATGTTGAACTTACAAAGTTACCCATTTTGTCTTTAATCAAAGTGGCAGCACACTTGAACCATTCCGGGAGAATATTTTCCTGTACTAATTATATTTGTAGTTTGG
The DNA here is from genome assembly GCF_900747795.2 of Erpetoichthys calabaricus. NCBI lineage: Eukaryota > Metazoa > Chordata > Cladistia > Polypteriformes > Polypteridae > Erpetoichthys > Erpetoichthys calabaricus. The sequence goes on along the minus strand of NC_041397.2, from coordinate 132,489,028 downwards.
GGGCATGTGTTCCATTTTACTTTGTTACAAAAAGGTCTTTGTTCCTGTGTTGTACATATCATTCACTGCACAATGTGATTTCATCTTTTTTATTGTTCATTAGATACCATACTTCAACAGCTTGTTTGAAAATGTATTGCTCATTTCCATTGCCCAATATTTTGAAGATTCTAAAATGTTTTTAAGCTCTCTTCTCACATAAAAGCTGAATACTCTATTTATCCTGACCTTGGGTAAAGACAAGCTAAGTAAAGAATCATAATTGATCTCAAATAAAAGATACACATTATCTCAAGAAACCCTTTGTATTTATCCTGGAAAAAATCAAAAATGCACTGAAAGAAATTCATGGACCCATTTTTTCAAACTATAAGTGAAATTTACCTCTTCTCCTTAAATAAGCACAATATATCATCACAGGCATACAGCATGCACCTCATATTAAATATACAACCCATGCTTTGAGTCTGTCCTATATTTTATTCAGTGAAATAAGGATGCTGGCGATCCTTTAGCCTTACTGATAGACTGAATCAAAATGAACTGTATGTTATTATGATATAGTTTACCTTATCCAACCTCTCAGACACCACAGTAATTGGAACATATCTCAAAAAATGAACTCTGGCAGATTGTAAAGCAGATTTATGATGCACACACACTTAAAAACCTGACTAATTTATATCAACAAAACCTAAAACTGAAGAAAAATTTCAGGATAGCGGAGAGCAACAAACAGGTTTGTTGTGCGTAGGCTCGCCTTCTTCTTCTTCTTCTTTCGGCTGCTCCTTTTAGGGGTTGCCGTAGCGGATCATGTTGTTCCATATCGTCCTGTCTTCTGCATCTTGCTCTATTAAACCCACCACCTGCACGTCCTCTCTTACCACATACATAAACCTTCTCTAAGGCCTTCCTCTTTCCCTCTTGCCTGGCAGCTCTACCTTTAACATCCTATTCCCAATATACTCAACATCTCTCCTCTGTACATGTCCAAACCAAACACCTTCTTATATCCTCTCCACTCCTCACAGGGGCTCCAGTGGGTAATCTGGCATTTAGCAGGAGGCAGGAACCAGACGCACTGTCACACATTCACTTTCCTGAAATGCTCTAACTTGATTATTTTAAGACTTTTCAAATTATTTTTTTATTTTAATAATTACATAATTGATATTGATTACTAGTATTTTGAATAAATTTTGAAGTATTTGAAAGAATTTTAAAACAGGTTAAGTTTGGCTTTGCTTTTAAGGCAATACTCAGTCATGTCTCTTCATGAGATTAGTAACAGAATCCACAGAGAAAAACAACATGTACAAAAATGGAGAGGATGTACAAAATACACACAGATAATGATGTGGCTGGGCTAACCCAAGGTTGTCCTGCTTGTTGATGTTTCAGCAGACCTCCTCTTGAATCTAAGTCAGCTTTATTTTTACTTGTTTCTGTTTTGCATTTTGTGGTTTCTGACATTAATTCAAATTTTAAATACATTGTCCTGAGATGGGCAAGTTAACTTTTGAGCCACAGCAAAGATTGCATATTTTCCTAACAGCCTTTGAAAATTTATGTTGGTAACTTTTAGAAGTTCAGATTGCATAATGTTAACATTTTATTGGCTGCTCCCATAGTCCAGGCAAGATTAATTAAACATGAACTAAAGCTTTCTTAATCACATTAAGATCCAAAATATTAAATAAAACTTTCTCACTATCCTAATAAATCCTAATATACTAATATATTAAAATTATCTTGGAACACCAGGGGCCCATGTATAAATGGTGCATATTCACAAAAATGTTGTGTATGCCATTTTCCACTCTCACTTCAAGATGTATAAAAACTAAACTTTGTGTAAAGCTACACACATTTTTACAGCAGGCTCACACATACATACTTTTCTTCTTGGTTTTGCAAACAGGTGGCACCGAGAGTCAAAGCAGTGCTACTGTTTCTGTGTGGTCTCCCTTTCTTTTTTAATTTCACATGCATGATGCAGGCTTCATCAGATATACCGAAATTAATTGCATATCGTTTATCAATTTAAGGCACTTGATTGTAATCATTCTCTAAGAATATAATGGCGCAAATAATGGCCAAACTATTCCAAATACCATAGCTGCTTTAGCGTTGTTACTCTCATTACCAAAGAGAGTATTTTAGCCTGTGTACTGTATTTGTGTGTGGTATCACAGCTGCACAGGTTGTGTCAAGAGTGCAGAGGATACAGCTTACAGCAGAGGATACGTCTTCCAGCCCTGGAGGGCATTTATAGCATACGCTGACCCAAGAAGGCCACCAGCATCTGCATGGATTCCACTCACACAGCCCACAATCTATTTGAACTTCTCCCATCCAGCAGACGCTTCAGAGCCTTTCCTGCACAGACCTTGAGACTCAGAAACAGTTTCATCCCAAGAGCTATACTGTAAATGAACTCAATCAGTCCATTAAGTGTTCCTGGTAGAACTATTTGTACTTATAATTACAATTACCTCACTCTAAACATGCACTACAATTGTAATATTGCACAACCTGAGCCACTTTATGAGCCATTTGTACCATTCACACTATAACTACATGTATATTGTATTTATGCTTTCATATTGTATATTTTTCATTTTTTTTATCATATTATTATTTTTTTTAATCATTTTATAGGAAAATATGTTTATGGAAGAGTTGCATACTGATTGTCATTGTACCATATAATGACAATAAAGGAATTCAATTAAATTCAATAGAAGAGAGCATGTATTTACAGATGATAATGATAACTGGCTTCTAAGTTGATTTAGATTTCCAAGAGCTTGGAGCTGTGTGCAGTTAGAATACTAGGATGTATACATGGTATTATTTTTATGATGAAATGCATTAAAGTATGTATATTACACTTTAAAGATAAATTGTTAACTTCATTTAAATAATCCATCCATCCATTGTCCAACCCGCTGAATCCGAACACAGGGTCACGGGGGTCTGCTGGAGCCAATCCCAGCCAACACAGGGCACAAGGCAGGGAACCAATCCTGGGTAGGGTGCCAACCCACCACAGGACACACACAAACACACCCTCACACCAAGCACACACTAGGGCCAATTTAGAATCGCCAATCCACCTAACCTGCATGTCTTTGGACTGTGGGAGGAAACCGGAGCACCCGGAGGAAACCCACGCAGACACGGGGAGAACATGCAAACTCCACGCAGGGAGGACCCGGGAAGCGAACCCAGGTCCCCAGATCTCCCAACTGCGAGGCAGCAGCGCTACCCACTGCGCCACTGTGCCGCCCCATTTAAATAATGTATACTGTTAATAATTAAACATTTGGGGGCACGGTGGCATAGCAGTAAAACATCAGTAGATCAGTTATTCAACTCTGTGCAGTGTGGCATATTCACATGATGGTAAATTACTTGTTAACATGAAGGATTCATAGGTCTTATACTAAATATGTAATATCAAGAGAAATGTGCCATCCTTAGACAACTCCAAAGTGAAGTTTTGTTAGTATGCCACATTGCAGTGATAAATAAACACTTCACTGATGCTTTGTGTTATGAAGACCCAAAGAAGTGTATGTTAAGGTCTTGTTACATAAGAGTAAATGAGTAATAGATGCATTTTTGCAGTATCTAAGTTATAGTATTACCATCTTATTTTCTTTCTGCTTGGGTGGTCAATAAAATATTCCAGGATTACACTGAATTGTGCCAAAGTGACCATATTGCGCAATAAGGCTAAAGCAGTGCAATACACCTTTAAATTTCAAGCAATATAAAAAATCCAAATACATTTTAGATCATATTATGTACTATATCCACAGAAACAGGTAATAATGGTGGTTTACAAAAAGACCAGACTATTAAAATTATGAAGGATAAGCCAAATACATCACAATTTTGTGAGAGTGAGCTGACAGTATAAAGGGATATAGCACACAAGGGTTAAAATGAATGAATAAAATGAAAATATGAATAATAATAAACAGTATGTAACAAACAACGTAGGGAGAGAATTGAGGAAAACCACTTAGAGATAAAAAGCTGAGCAGTGGCTATTTTCCAGGAGTGGTGATGGAAAGTGCGAGTGTTGCAAATCAAGAAAAAGGCTTTTGCCAATAGCAATATCGTTTTGAATTCAGAAGGTCTTTAAACTTCTAAAAGCAAAAACAACAGGAACATTTTGATCAGGCCAAATGTCACATTCAACCATAAAGGATATACTGAAACAGAGCAGATTAATTTTACATGAGAGAGTGTGTTTTCTCACAGTCAGTAAGACACAATAATCATAGTTTTCCTAGTCAGCTAGAAACAATTCATGCATGGAGTCTGAAAAAGTATATGTGAGGATGATGTGCAGTCTGGTGGTTAGACTGGTAACACTGGCTACAGTGCTCAAAGTAATAAGGATTTCTGCAAAAATTAGGAAAAATTGGTGTGGATTTGGGGAATTTGTTCCTCAATCTGCAATTGTGTTATCATTGAAATACTGCTGTGACAGCTTCATTAGTCAGGAAAGTTACAACCTAAAGAAGATATTTGGTAATGTAAGTAGCATCCATTAAAAAGTCACAAATGATTTCTGTTTGAAGTGTCTTTCTCTTCTCTGCTTGCTTCACATTAGTTTATAACTTGTCCTTATCTTGCGGCGGGCTCTTTAAAACTCAGTCTGGGTAATACCTCAGTGAGGTAAATGGAAATTCTTTCTTTAAGGTATTGACCTTTAAACGGATAGAGGCTTCGTTTCCCCAAGAAACACATAAAACACTGCAAATGAGAAGTAATGGTGGCAGTGAGACAAAGAATGGATGTTTACTAAAAGCTGTAGTAGAAGCATAGGGTTTACAGTTCAGTTTGCTAAGGACTTTGTCCTGGTCTCTTAAAGGTAAAGGCGGTGTTTGGAGAACTATTTTTTATGTTGATAAATAAGATCCAAATGTAGGAAAAGATGGTACCTTTCTTGCAGTTAGAAAAGACAAGGCTGACCCTTGTACATAAAGCTTTCTCACTTTGAGTGTGGATTGAAACTGCACTACTTACGTTTTTGTATAATTATGCCAAATTGTTTTTCTGACTACTACCTCAAGATAATCGCAACTATTTAAAACCCTTTAAAGCAACAAAGTGTATATTGGCACTTTAATAACTAGCACTTATCAAATTAAATATTTTTATTTTGCTTTTCCTTTCTTTGGAAAAAACGTGGGTTATAAAAGGGTCAGTTTTTCAATATTTAACAGTTCTAATGTTACTTTTTAGCCAGGGATCCCCTTGGCTGGGTTTCACATTCCATTTTTATGTCTTTTTTGTTCATTTTTAATTATTTTTTATGTTAATATTGTTGAACACTTTGTATCTTCTGCTATGTTCCATGTGTCTTGTGGGTGGTTCCCCAAGAGGCAGGGCCACCTGCCTACCACTGTCAAGGGGCTGCAAAAACATGCAGTCTTTTACGGTTTATTTGAATTCGCTTTGTGGTTTTGCTGAGTTCTCGTGATTATTGTTACTGTGCCTTTTTTTAATTTACTGTATTTTGAACCCTTTTATTCAACTAGCCTTCTGGATACAATTTTTTGTGACTTGTTTTCTCTGGGATTGCCTATTTTAGTCAACTCTTGCTGAGCCTTTTGTGCTCTTTGGAGCTTTTGATGAGTAGAGCATTTCTGTGCAATAAATACTTAAGCAATGTAATGTAAATGTACTGTCACACGTGTGCGCTTGTGGAACAACTTAAGGTCTTGGATAATTATATTACTCTCCTGGACCACACGAGGGCACTAAGCAATAATGATTTCTCTCTTTCTTTCCCCTATGCATCACTTTGGAGGTCTGTCCACCTGGAAATGCCTCTTCCACCTAGAAACCATCAAAACCTAAGAAAAAGAAGTTTCAATATTTTGCGCTTAATGCACATTTTTTTTCGCCTTTTGTGCTTTTCATTATGAAGGGTTTGATTGTCTGTCTTATCTTTACAGTACTTATAAAGAATCTTCAATTACCTTTTTATGTTCACAGGCAGAAGGTTGATGGACTTTACTTCTTGTGGGGCTTTTGGTTACTGATTGTAGAAATTTTATGCTTAATAACTTCCAAGTTCATTACAACTTTGATTTGGGCAAAAAAACAGATTGTTTTTCTGTCAGGATTAGACGTAATCACAGAACAATTAGACCAGACAGATGAATTCACATTATGATCAAAATGTTATTGAAGGGGCAGCACGGTGGCGCAGTGGGTAGCGCTGCTGCCTCGCAGTTGGGAGACCTGGGGACCCGGGTTCGCTTCCCGGGTCCTCCCTACGTGGAGTTTGCATGTTCTCCCCGTGTCTGCGTGGGTTTCCTCCGGGTGCTCCGGTTTCCTCCCACAGTCCAAAGACATGCAGGTTAGGTGGATTGGCGATTCCAAATTGGCCCTAGTGTGTGCTTGGTGTGTGGGTGTGTTTGTGTGTGTCCTGCGGTGGGTTGGCACCCTGCCCAGGATTGTTTCCTGCCTTGTGCCCTGTGTTGGCTGGGATTGGCTCCAGCGGACCCCCGTGACCCTGTGTTCGGATTCAGCGGGTTGGAGAATGGATGGATGGATGGATGTTATTGAAGAATTGTGTTTGAAACACTATACTAGAAGTCTTGCTACATCACAAATACACAATGCACTAGTAAGAGTTTGATTTCATTATGTAACCAAAATGTTGTGACTCAGGAGTTCAAAAAGCACAAGTTCCAAAAGCAATTTCAACTGTTGCCCTCTAGGAGGTAAGCACCTTCAAAATCCTGATAACATACAAAAGGGGTTTTGATAATCTTTACAAAATGTTTATTTAAACAAACATACTCTAAAATCCTAAAAAACTCCTACCAGCACAAAAAGGAACTGCCTGAAAATGAAAGGCAATCCACAGCAAACAAAGTACCAATTCAGAATACAAAGGCAAAGTTGTTAACACAGCACACATTCAAAAAATCCAAGAAAACCCAAAGAACAAAATTCTGCAGTATTGAAGATCCCCAAGACCACAGTTGTCTCCATAGTTCTTAAATGGAATACGTTTGGGAAAACCACAACTCTTCTTGGTGCCAGCTAACTGGCTGAAACTGAACAATCAGGAGAGAAGGGCCTTGGTAAGACAGGTTACCAAGATCCTGATGGTCACTCACAACCACTTCTTCAATACTTCACTAATTTGGGATTTATGACAGAGCAGTTGGACAACACAAGAAGGCCTGTTTAGAATTTGCAAAAAGACACCTAAAGGGCTCAGATGAAATCAAGATTAAACTATTTGGCCCTATTTCTTTGCATTGTGTTGGGGAAAAAAACATGCACCGCTCATTACCTGCAGATTCTATTGCAATAGAGAGTCAAGGTGGTGGCAACATCATGCTGCGGTGTTGTCTTTCTACAGCAGGGACTGGGAAACTACTCACAGCTGAAGGAACTAAAAGTGGAACACAGTACACAGATATCCTTAATGAAAACCTTCTCCAGTGCACTGTGGACCTTAGACTGGGCTGAAGGTTCTCCTACCAATAGGACAATGACCCTAAACAGTTGGAGCACAGGCATGTCAAGTGACTTGCTTATGTCACACAGTATCATTACCGGGATTTAAATCCACAACCTCATGGTCTGAAGTCCAAAGCCTTAACTGCTACACCATACTACTTGCCAAGTCAACACAGATCAGCTCTGTGAATGTTCTTGAGTTACCAAGCCAGATTTTAGGCTTGACCCCATCAAACTAAAGCTTGTTGCGTCAAACTCAGAAAGATGCCAAGTTGTAATCACTGCCAAAGGGATTTCAACAAAGTACTGAGTAAAAGTGGAAAGTGAAAACTTCTTGTGTGACATTCCTTCCATGGGCAGTTCCTACATTTATAACTGCTATAAAAATATACAAAAAACATTTTTTTATTGCAAGCATGGTGAAAATATGTTAAGTCAAGCAAAAGTTGTTAACTTGCACTTCTTGACTTAACATAAATGCCTCTCTGTACATTGTGTAGGGTTACAAATAGAAAATGTTTTGTAATTACCTCTAAAAGTTTCAAAGGCTTCAAAAGACATCTGGACTATACTTATGTAAACATTCTTTGTGCCCCTTAAAGCAAATGTGCTTATTTTTTTTTCTTAAACAGTATGGCATTCTTGAAGTTACTCCTTTGAGTCTTTAGGTTAACTATCATTTATTGGCTTAATATAAAAACTCCAAAAAGTATAATTAACAATATGCACTTTCTTTAGTATCATCCTCTGGTCTGGCCATCTGGTCTGGTAACTTTGTGGAATTTTTTTTAATTTTGATCAGTCATTCCACTTATCCACGAATTTAACCTGCAGTGATGATAGGATGAACCATGCTGCAGTGATAGCATGATGTCCTTTACCACTGACCAAAAGTTTGAGGATGGTGTACTGAGGTCTTTAAGTGTTTGATCTCTTTAAATGTCTGCAAGGTGAAAGGCGTTCCCTAGTCTGTTAAGATCTCTTTTGGGATGCCGACCCATGGGTCTAATTTCTACTCTCCACAAAGATTCACCTGTTGGTCCGGATAGATCCCATAATTTTTCAACTCCTCGTCTTTTAGTGTGTGATAATTGGAGGTGGTCTGTTCATCAGGTCATAGTAAGTCCACTGCGCCCCACCCTTCTGACCAATTCTGTTTTATCCCAATGGTGAGACGGTACGCTGAAAGATAAGAAAATACAATTCAATATCATTGTTATTTTATAATGGTAATAATGCCTATGACAGAGCCCATTATTGGTCATGTTCGAGAGCAACATGTGCTTGGTTATGCAACTCACACTTGGACCTGCAAAGACTGGATCTTCGCTCCAATGTTGATACAAAAGGTAGAAAGATCTTGCTATTCAGTCATTTTCCAGCAAAATTCTGCTGACTATGTCACTGTAAAATAAACACAAAGAGTACAGATAAAGGTAGCCATCCTATATACTTTGCAAGAAACTTGAAAAAAAAAAGGTCTTTACAGACAGTTCAAAACTGAACTGAACTGAATACAATAAACAAAATGGTGGTTATATGGTGAATTGTCAGGAAGTGGTCTAGAGGCACGGGAAATGGAAGTGACATCAGAGGACTCGGGTTCAGTTAGCTGGTCTACAGAGGGAAAAAGAGAGAAAAGATTAGTGGATAGCGCCAACCCCTGTTTCGACAGATAAGTACAATTGTTTGAGCCCATAGGCTGTCTACCACGTGCATGTGTATGACATTGCATAGAGCTTGTTACAGATCTAAATAAATAAAGGTTGTTTCTGGAATCTCATGTGGATAGGTTTTCTGGGAACCAAAACTGGTTCCCCTATGGCTCTGGCACCTTTATTTTTATGAGTATATCTTGATGCTTCCCATGGTGCTGAGGTTAAGGTGAACAATACTATGGCGTGGACATCATCATTATTATTTTTTTAATAATATCCATGTGTAGCGGGTGCTTCATGTGCTATTGTTCCATTGTTAGTTTGTGTCTCCTTAGGGTGCACATCAAGAATTGGCAAAATACGCCTTTAAGGGGAGGACACAACATGGACAGGACACTTTTATAGATTTCTTTAATTATAATTTCAGAAGTCCTTTTCTGTTCACAATGACCTTGGCATTTAAAATGTACTTTACATATGATATTTACATATTTGTTTATTAAAAGTACCATTTTGCCCAGCTTTCTTGTAAGACAAGAGGCAGAATCAAAGAAACTGTTTACTCCCAATAGCAAGGAAGAGTAAAACTTCACTTTAAGATCAGTCCAAGTATTATTAGAAAACTGCACTTTGAAAGGATTCCTAAGCCTACAGATCTAGGGATTTTGTTTTTACGGTTCATGGATTTTAGGCATCTTTGCCAGTTTTGAGGTGCAAAATACAGTATATTGAAAGCATTTATGTTCTCTCTGACTAAGCAGGCCCATGCAGTCACTACATAGATATACTGTATGTCCTGCCACTGCTTTCTCCAATAATATCCAACATGGGATCCCAGGGATCAGCCTGGGGCAACAACAGGAAACTCTGGATGTGTCAAAGCATTTTGTGCTTTCTTTTCAGGAGAGACCTGGAAGTCTACAAAGGAGAATCCATCCATGTAGGTCGATGGAACAAGAAGCAAACAAATTACATACATTAAGGACTCTAGATAGGGAAGTTGTCATTTCTGGTTACATGTTCTTTAGAGAAGTTAAACATGAGGTCAAGGCACAATGCTGATAGTTTACTTTCAGCATTCACATGGGAGGAACTCCACTCAGGTTTGACTAAAGGTTAACTCATCTATGTGGCTCCTACAATGGATATATATCTTACTGATGATTGCTATTTTATTAAAAAATGAAGGAGACAATTGAAAGTGAAAGCTATTTGTACAGGTAATTTCAATTGGTTGACAAAATAATTATTTTTTGACCTGTTATGGTGAGTTCTTTCTTAAAACTGTGGTTGAATTTGTTTATTATATTACCACTCATAATTGTATTTTTTATCAGTGACATTTGAGTTAAAATTTCCTTCTCACTCTACATTTTTCTTTTTTGAACTTCATTTTACTTTTATCACTATTCATTTATCTTTGTTATTTTTAACTGTGTCCATGCTCCTTTCAGGATCAGTTCACAACACAGGAAATGGTTTGGGTGTTGAGGAAATACCAAATCAAAGCATATCTTTTGAATATACACAGCTTCGCATTTGAGGAAATGTATAATTTACTTGATTGATTTTAGACCAAAACTTTGACAAAAATATTGAATATTAAAAAAAATGACTTAGGCATTCATTCATATTGGCCTCATTTTATCTTTAATAGTACTATGACTGGGCATGTTGATATGTATACAAGACAGCAAGTATTTCTTACTAAAGTCACTCAGAAATAAAATGTCTTTTTCTTGCTGCCAATCTACTGTTGTCAGATATAATGTTTCATTCAAACTCATGAATTAATTTGCATTTTGTATAGTGCTTTGAGATTATTTGAAGAGTGTGACACTCAAAAAAGTTTTAAGTATTGAGAAACATGTCCTAGAAAGCGAGTTGCCTCATAAACAAGATTATGAAGTAATTGCTGGGCTCTGTTAGGTGTTGGTAACTGCTTTGTGTACAGATCTTACTTGCGCTTCCCTTCTTCTTTTCTTCTGTTGTTAGTGGAGCGAAATTCAAGTTTTTGTGAGTCTCACTAAAGCATGTCACTAAGTTCTGTAGGCTTCTGCTATGTGAATTTTACAATGAATACCTGTGCTTTTTTTTGGGGGGGGGGGGGGGGTTTGCTTGACTGCCAAGGCATTGCTGGGGGCAGACTTTACACCACAGTGGTTGAAAACAGCTGACGTGAGATGAGTGAAAACCTACAGAGATAAATTGAAAGTTTCTCCATTTATTAATGTGATAAGAAGATAGTATTTCCTCTAGGAACCACTTGATGCTCTATGAGTTTGACATCCTAGACTTATATAAAGCACTCCGTAACCGGAACTGGAAGACACTGTGAAAGCCAACCCAGACACAGACAGGTAGGAGACAGGTTTTGCACCCAGCAACACAGTTTATTTACAGTCTTGTGAACAGTACACCAACACACAACACAACGGCCACAGCCCAACACAGTCCCTTCTTGCCACCAGCCCTTCCACCTCCTCTTCAGGCTTTGTCCTCTTCCTCCTGACTCTGGCCATTGAGTGGTGGTGACTGGCTTCCTTTACAGGGCACCTGGAAGGACTCCAGGTGGCCAATGATCTTCTTCCAGCGGCACTTCCAAGTGTGGCAGAAGTGCTGCCAAATAGGGTCCTCTAAAAGTCCATGCGCCCCCTGGCAGTGACCACAGGCCCATGTAGGGTTAAGCTTCCATGCTCAAGACCCATGGTCCCACTAGAAACCAAGGGAATTGCCCTTTGTCAGCCCGGGGGAGAAACTTTCCTGAAAATACTCTCTCCCCCAGGCCTTCCGTAGTCGAGGCACCCCGGCCAGTTAACACAAGTTTGTAACTAGACTTCTTAGGGGTACCAGTGTTAGAAGAACTAAATTACCTATAGTGTACTCATATAATGTACTCATTCTTGGTACAACTGCTCTCCTGCATATAGAAAAGTTGGAATCATTGGACGGAAAGAGCCTGTCATCAGCTTAGATGGCTCAGCACAGACTCTGCTGTAGAACGGTCAAGAGGAGGTGTGCAGCTGGTTGGCTCAGGTCTCAAGGATTGTTACTGTGTTTGACTTTGTCTCTTATAATTTTCATTCTGTTTGTTGCCATAGTTGAACAATTAATAAATGGACAGACATTGTTAAGTTTCTATCTGTGTTAATCAGTTTCTACTTTGGTTTCTGTGTGTTTTAACAAATCTTTATCTTTATATGAACTAATTCTATATTTAGGAATTACTATAACATATAGTTGCATTTTACTTGAGAATTTGCTCATAGGGCTCTGTGAAGAGCGCTATACAAAAAATAAGTTGAATTGTATTATATATACAAAACACAGAACTGTAATATGAATTTTTATTTATGTTATACATATTGTATTTTGCTGGTATGTTTTTAAAAGTATGACCTACAATAAATGTTTCACAAAAAACAATAAAATGATTTCTGATTTAAAACTCTCAAATTCTGATATTAAAATGGAGGGCTTTCTTTCTTTCTTTCTTTCTTTCTTTCTTTCTTTCTTTCTTTCTTTCTTTCTTTCTTTCTTTCTTTCTTTCTTTCTTTCTTTTTTTTTTCTTTCTTTCTTTCTTTTCTTGAAGATCAAGATGCAGTTCCATTGAGTGTGTTAATCTCAAGTAAATTTCATCAAAGTCTAACCTGTATATTTTCAAACTGTATGGCACATTATGCTATGGTATTTTGGGAGTTAAGGTGTTTTAAAAAGTTAAATATTGCAAGTTATAATTTGTATAGTCATTCACACCACTTGTTTCAGTATTTTAATCAAATTCTTGCATTGTTTTATGCATCCACAATAGAATTAATTTATCCATTTTCAGAACCTGTGTAATCCAGATGTGGGTCACAGGGGACAGAGTGTTTCCTTGTAGAGTAGAAACACAGCAGGAAACAACAATTGCCAGGGCGGAAATAAAAACATCATATTTGTGTGTGTACTGTTGCAAACATTTGAAAATGATAATCCCTTCATTCTTTCTTATTTTGTAGATAATTTTTTTAAATCTTAGAACTCTCCGCTCAAGTGTGAAATTTGCTCAAAATTATGCAACCCAGTTTATCCATAAACTTTCTTTTTTTCTCTTTGAACATATACTGCATCTCCCCAGCATTCAACTATATTATTTCAGTTAGGATGCAAAAACAAGCTATTAATCCAATATTTTACAGGTAGACTTCTGCATTGCTGTTGACAGGTAACATGACTTTGGCCAATAAATGGTCAACAAACATCCTTATGATCAGTCATAATATAAAGTGAACTAAAAATTATTCAAAGATAGAATAAAACTACTGCCAATTGTCATTTTTGAAGCTAGAGAACATTATTATAGATGTTTTACTAAAAGAATGTGTGTCTCAATAAAATATCTGTCTATTATGGATTGCTTTATAAGTAGTTTTGCTAATGCATGAATCCATTCTTTAAATTTTGCAATCCAGTTCAAAGTTGTACGGACTACAGCCTAATCTAACAGTACTAGGTTTATGACAGCAGTCTACCCTGTACATAATTAATGGTAGATCACAAAGGTGACAAAATAGATGCCATAGAAAATCTTAAAGTGAGTACCACTTACCAAAAAACATCTTGTCAGCTTTGCAGAAGCTGATTAAAAACATAAATCATTTGAGCTCGTGAAAAAGTTTTGTTTTATATTTTGCCAAATAGTTTTCCATAATAATATTGTGCATAGCTTCTTATTTTGTGACACTGCTAAAAGACTTAGCCAACACATACATCCACGAGGCAGATGTTACATGTTTGTAGCCAATTTCAACCTATGGATAAGAATGAGATAAAAGGCAACATTGACAGGTGGAGTAAACTCAGGATGCTTAGCACCAGTGCTTTGACCAGAGCCTGATGAGAAAATGAAGTCAACCATGGTGGCTGTCCCCGAGGAAATGGCAGTGTCACAGCAATGGATTGTCCCATTCAACTATATCCTGTGTGGTAAATAATCAAGCTTTGACACACAAAGAGGCTTGGGGCTGCCTCCTGTGTACATGAGAATTGGCTGCAAAATGTGAAGAAAGGTTGAGAAAAATGGTCTTTACAGACAAGAGTCCAAAATAGAACTGCACAGGTCAGTAAACATGGTGGCTATATAGTTGTACAGCAGGAAGAGGAGGGATCTTGGGGCCTGAACCGGAAATTAGGTCATTGGGCTGCGACTTTTTGGAAGGTGGAACTGGAAGTGACATCATCATGGGAGCCTGATGGAATTTCCTGCATTTGGTCTGCGGGGAGACAAGAAAAAGGATTAATGCACTCTGCTGCCCACTGGTCTGATCGGGAATTACCTTCTTTTGAGCCCTTTAGCTGCCTCAAATGCTTACAAATTCAGGGTTTTGCTGGAGTTTCCATAGTTAACCATACACTTATATTCTGTGTACTTCATTTTAATATATTGAGTGTTTCCCCATCCCCATTGTGCCCTGTTTGCATGCTATTGGTTTAAAATAGGCACACTGGCCAGCCATGCTAACAGAGGTATGGTGGAAAAGCAAGGAGTGATACTTGTGTTTGTAGCTGACTGCAGTGAGGTGCTGGGCTCTTTCAGGGGTCTGCCCTGAACCTTTAGAAACTGTTAAATATAAGTCGACTACTGAGACTGCATCTAGATTACTATGTACACTTTTCCTCACTGCATTTAAAAAATATTACACAAGTTACTTTCCTGTTTGGCCTGCCCAGTGTGCAAACATATTTAAATCTTTTACCTAGATTTTGTCTGTCTTACTTTCAATCAAAAAGCACTTGTCACTTGAACGGGGAAAGACATCCTGACAAAACCAGTAAGCAAACTAGCACTGTTTACACTGTAAGTTGCACATAGATTAGATTGTATGGATTACTTCAAATCTTACATTTAACTTGATAAAATGGTAAGACCCTTTTTACCATAAGAAATTACTAAATGAGCTGCTAGTGATTGTGCTGTATGATCACTTCAAATTATAACTATGGAAAGGTGTTTAAAGCTGAGCATGCACTTGAGCTTCAATCAAAACCTGAAACTGTGATTGCTTGAAACATTACACCTTATGTGGTTGAGTAATCTTCAAGAAAAAAGGTTAATTAAGGCCAAAAAAAATGATGTCTTGGTATGAAGAAAAGGGCATGAAGCTATAACTGTGTTCTTGAAGGCCTATGATAAAATTAATATTTTAGTTATTCATGGTTTTCTGCTTATTGGAAAGAAGTATTATACTCTGCATACTTTGTCCATTATTATAATGATTTGCTCTCTTCCAAAAGTAGCTGGAACAAAAAGATATTTTTGTTGCCATTCAGCTGCAAGTTTCATAACTTTCCCTAAAATACCCAAGACACAGTTCTGATATGGAGTATACTTAAAATGATGTAATCTCGGAAATTCTCCCAACCTCTACCTCAAGAGGCTCTGCTCTGTGTCTGAAATTTCTTTTTTTGCAATTATTGTTCTACAACTATTTAACGCTTTTTGTGCATAAGAATATTACTTTATTTATTGTATATTTAAAAAGGTGACAAGTACAAAGAATTTAGTGAGTCAAAAAGGCTTATTAAAATATATATCATGGTTTCTTTAAAGATGTGACATTCCATGATGATGGCTGTGCAAAGCTTCATCTCCCTGCTTTTATCTGAGTATTCCCTTATCTGATTATTCCTGATGTCTACTTCTAAGAAGGATCTCAGACTTTACTGCCTACATTACAACAACAGTTGTGTCCTCTCCTGGCTGCAGAATCCATTCAGCCAGTTTCAGTTCATTGAAGAATTCTCTACACCTTAACATATTTGATGGACACAACTCTTGCTGTTATGCCTAGAAGAATTTTCTGATGGAGCACACTAACACTGCCATGCATGCCAATTTTATTGACCTTCGAGACTTGATTGTGGGTGATAGTTGGTGTGGTGCTACCTGACATGGAATTATACCATTGGGCCATGCATGGCTATGTGTTCTTTCTCACCCTCCTCCATGGCTCCCTAAAGAATCTGCCATTGCTTCCCAACTTTCCCTTCAGGGGGTATTCTGTCCAAATCCCTAAAGTCTAAACCCTCCAGACGTTCCTTGGGACCTACCTTGTCTTATATAATCTGAAGCCATGTGAAAAAACTTCTTGTGGCATCTGAAAGATGGCATTGTCCCACTTCCTTATTTCATAACTCTGCTCTCTCAATAGGTGGCCAGCTCAGTATATTCCCTTCTTGGCAGTATACGGAGATCAATGTGCTAGGGAATTTGTTTGGTAATTCTGGACTCATGGCATTTTAGTCTTTACAAGCACATTTTAACTTCTTACTTCAACTTTTTTTCGACCTACAACTTCGATCAATGCTCAGAACAAGATGGGCTTCCTCTACTAGCCCTCCTACCAAACCATTCAATGTACTCAATTTTGGTTTTTTTTCTCCCAAGGCAAAAGCATTTTACAAATCTCTTTCTCTTTGGTCAAGAGATCTTTCTCTTCTCTAAACCACCCCAAAGGGTCACTGTTTTCTCCAGTGTTAACATTTTGCTCCAGAAATCCCAACTATCAGCACACCCACTTCAGAATTCTGCACAGACCT